>NC_045558.1:48285346-48597132 GCF_009769535.1 Thamnophis elegans
ATTTGTGTTTCTTGGCCAGATTCAGATACTACAGAAATGTTACTGGGATATACTTATTATTATTTTTTTTAAGGTATTTTTCCATGCATTTAATACATACATACAGAGACAGACAGACAGACAGACAGACAGACAGACAGACAGACACACATACACACACACACACCATAGTCAGCATTGGGCTGAAACTGTTCACATGATTCACAGATTTTAAATGTATTTCTGAAGTGTACCAACCAAATCTGGAAAATCATACAATGTATTGAAGTACTGATATGCAGCATTATACATATTAATGTATTAATGTTTTTGTCATTTGTTACTAGCTGCCTATTGGAATAAAGAACGCTGTATAATTTATCAAGAGAGCACAATACATCTGAAATGATTGTGGTACATGTTGAAATTGTCCTGTGGAGAATTTTAGTTCAAATTAGTCTCAATTTGATACTGCTCATTGTTTAATTGCCTACCATTTAAATGAACGCAAAGCAACTAACTGATCAAGAAAGTATCTCTCTCCAATATAACTATATTAACAGGGATTATAATAGGAATCAGTATAAACTACTTAGGAATCAGATTGATACACCTCCTCTTTCCATTCACAAGTTTGCCTATTTGCTTTGTTTTGCTTTTTTAATAGATATTTTAAATTCAGCATAAGATATGAATAAAGCCCGATTTAATCAAACTTATGTCATATTTTAGGCAAATGATTGGTAGTTATTCCAAGGTTGAATTGGCATCAACGTTAAATATCTTCTGATTCCCAGGGATGCTAGTCACTCCAGGCTTGGATGGAGGTCATTAGCAGGTCAGCCTAGAAAACCACGTACTGCCTGCATCTCCTGACCTTAAGATAAACAGAAGATTTGAATGTTGGCTGTAACCAGACCAATAAGCCTACAAGCTGTAAGGATTGCTTAACAAATGTCAGCAATATTATTTTTATTACAGGCTGGAATATCTTGACATTTCCCCTCAATTACATTGCATTTTTACAAAAGTTCTTTGAGAAGGTTGCTGAAAGTTGAATACTGGAACTGTATCATGTAACTGAAAAAATGTATTTTTTTAAAATAAATAGCTTTTATGCACCATATTTTTACTTTTTAATTTATTGTATTAATTAACAAAAATACAGATGTAATAATTTTAACAACTTAAATTTATTTTAGCATTTAAAAACTACAATTTAAAAATAATTTATAAAATGTAATCAAATTGATCAAAAGTTTGTTTTGTCTCTTCCTTAAAAGAATCCTAATTAAAAGACGAAGCTTAATAACAATTCACTGCTGCAAATAGGATCATAGGATGATCCTTTCCAGTGATTCTTTTGGCCCTCTCTCATGCATGAAAAATGTGTTTCAGATGCCACAATATAGACAAGCTGTGTGTAACAATTAATCTAAATTCGTTAAGAATCCAGAGGATTTCATATCAAATTGTGGCAACAATAAGATATTTTATGCTGTGTAAATAATACTTTTTCCTGTACATTGCTTGGAGAGTCCAAGCAGAGGTTAAACTCAGCCAATCTTCCTAGGACTGAATTGAAACTTTAGCCAGGCTTCTGGTGTTGCCTTGACTGCCAGTTTTTTTCAATTCAATCAAAGCCCAGTAGAGTAGGCTTGGTGAGTGTTTTTTTTTTTTTTAAAATCTTTGAATTCTTACCAGTGCAGTTCCAGATGTCCTGGGTTTGCCCGGGCGCCTACTTCTGTCCGGCAGACTACTGGAGGTGGAAAGACTGCGGGCATGATGCGGAGCTCTGCGCGATTGGTGCGGCACTCCTGATCACTCAGTCCACTGTTTCTTCCAAACCTGCAGCCTCCGTCAGCGACCTTTAGGCTTAGCAGCCTCCGCCAGGCTTCCCTTTTCTCCCTGACTGGCAGCGACCTCTTGGGAGCCTTCCTTTGGTGCATTGGCCATTTTGAGACTTAGTTTTTGGTGTGAAGACTCCTTTTTGGCACGGTGGCCATTTTGGGGGGGTGTTTTTGCTGCAGCGGCCATTTTCTTTCTGGTTTCTTTCCTATTTTGGCGCATTTTTCACTATGATAGCCTGTCGGTTTGCCTAGCTCTGTGCAGACTTACCTAGGAGCTTTCCTGTCCAGATCTGTTCGGCAGGTCTGTTCCCCTGCCTGGAATATAGCGTGGTTTTTTTGGCCTTCCTTGGTCATACCCCTTCACAGATTCTCCTATGTTGGGGCTGAGAGCTCTTCAGCTCACAACGGGGGACTTTTTTTTCTACACTTCTGCCTCCAATTTCTCGGCCTTGCTCCAGTCCTGTGGCCTCAATGTTTCCATTGCGGGAGCACTTTAGCTTCTTGTTTGCTGTGGTAGCAGGTGGTAGTGCTTCACTCCCCAGTCTACCCACTCATTCGCAGGACCCCATCAAAGAGAGGGATGGCTGAGCATGATCCCGGGGGTTCTGGCCCCTCTCCCAGGCAGGCTGGCAGTGCAGCTAGGGAGGCTTTTAAGACCACTTTACCATCTTCAAGGCAAGGCAGGAAGCAGGCCCCAGGCCAGGACAGGATGCCTTACGTTGCCAGAAGGCGCTAGAAAAACAATTTTCCAGTGCTCACAGTCAGGCCACAGGCCTCCCCCAGGAGCTGGCCAGGGAGGCCTCCCCGGTAGATCAGGCCAGGCCCGCTCCTCTCATTTTAGACAGTGAGGAGGAGAAATGGGAGTTTTCCCTGGGGCTTCCTTTTCCCTGGGGTCTTTCCTTTCCAAAGTTGATTCCCTTGGGGCCTCAGTGACTGAGCATGCTGACTTTTTCAACTGCCATCTAGAAGTGGAGGAGGAGGTCATTCCTGCGGGCCCCTTAGACCCTCAACAGCCTTACCCCCACCACCAAATAGGGCCTGCCCCACGGAGGATCAGGCCCCCGAGATATCCACGGAGATGCAGGAGATCATTGCCAGGACAATCTCTCGAGGCATTGAGGCTGGCATGCAGCGCAAGGCCAAGCGAGCACAGAGGCCTTGGCCTACCCTGGGTCCATCTGACCCACAGAGGGAAGACCAGCCTCAGAGGCCAGGGTCTCCCCATTCCTCGCTAGACAGCGGGGAATCGGATTGGGAGGAGGACATTCTTCCAAGTCAGGAACCCAAGTTTTGGGGGGATGCGGGAACAGTTCCTGACAAGCCTGGGTTTGCCGGCTTCTTCAAACATGCCAATTTCAAGACTATTTTGGGTAAGGCTAAAACCTCAACCCTGTTGGGTTCTTCAGCTCCTGAGTTTGGGATCTCACGGACCTCAGTAAGGGCCATTTTGAGGAGCCGGTTCAACTGCAGGAAATTGTAACCGTTCCAAAATTGTTCCTAAATGTAGTGCAGAGGAATGGGCACAGCCTGGCTCCCTTGCCACCACCATTTCTGATAAGAAGCTGTACATTGTAGATGCTAGTTTGGAGAACTTGTTGAAGTTGCCTCCAGTGGACACGCCAGTGGCCGCACTCACATCCTCTTCTGTTCTTCCCCTGATCTATTTGAAGGGCTCAAGGCAGAAGACAAGAGAGCGGAGAAGGCCTGCCACAAAACATATCAGGCAGTGCCTGTGCGATTAAGACATCTGCCTCTGCTTCCTTTCTCTCCAGAGCCTCTCTTCTCTGGCTGAGGCAGTTACTCACCAAATTTCCAGCTGGGGACACCAAGCTTAGATAGGAGGTCAACAAGATCATTGTGGCTATGGAATACACAGCTGATGCCATGTTGAATGCTGCAAAATTTGGGTCTAGGGCCTTGCCCTCCAATGTCACCACCCGTTGCCTTCTATGGCTCAGGCACTGGAATATGGACATGAGGTCCAAGTGGAAGCTCACTTCCGCCCCCTTCAAGGGGGACAAGCTCTTTGGTGAGGGCTTGGACCCTGTCCTTGTAGAGAACAAGGATAAGAAAAAGGTCATGCCTTCAGTCATTAAGAAGTCAGAACATAAGGGTTCCAAATTTTATAGGAGGCACTCTTTTCATTCCTCAGAACAACCCTCTACCTCGGGTTTCTTCCAGCGTCCCTATTTCCAGGGTACGGATAGGGCCCATGACCATCAGTCCTTTTGGGACACAGGCTGTCATTTTGCGGGGGGTTGGGGTCCAACCCTTCCAGTTATAAGTGACCATCAGTGGGCGTCTTCAACTGTTCCACGCCCAATGGGAGAGAATCAGACCAGTGGGTCCTACAAACGATCCGCCTAGGGCTGACTCTAGAATTCATTTTGCTCCCTCCCGTCATTTCCTCCAGTCCCCAACCACCATCTGCCCAGTCAAGAAGTCTCTCATGGAACAGAAGATCCTTCATTTCAGGGAAATCAGGGCCATAGAACCGGTTCTGTCTGGTCAGGAGGGGACAGGATTTTATTCCATCCTGTTTTTTGTCCCAAAGAACTCTGGGGGTGTGTGTGGAGGGGCATTCTGGACCTAAAAAAGCTAAACTACCACCTAGCATAAAAGAGGTTCAAGATGCAGTCCCTCCAATCAATTCTAGGTTGCATCAGGCCAGGAGATCTACTAACTTCCATAGACCTCAAGGAGGTGTACAGGCACATCCCAATTCGCAGGGCTCACTGCAAGTTTTTTAGGTTCTTTTTAGGTTCTATGCAGGCCAGCACTTCCAGTACAGGTGCTGCTGTTCAGCCTGTCATAGGCTCCCTGAGCGTTCATGAAGATCCTCACTGCGGTCACTGCATTCCTCAGGCCCGTCCAGTGAGAATACAAGCCTACATAGAGAACGTGCTCATCCAGTCATCATCCCACCAACCTACAGTACATGATGGAAATCCTGCAAAACCATGGGTTCTCCATCAACTTGGAAAAAAGCCAACAAGCCGACTACCAGATTGCAACACCTTGGTGCCATCACAGGCACTGTGTCCTGTCAGATTTCTCTGTCTCTGGAGCGGATGGTGAGCATCAGGTCCCTGGTGACACAGGTATGGCACTCTCATCAAGCCTCCTTTGTGCAGCTGTCCCAGCTCCTAGGCAAGATGATTTCTTGTCTATCTATTGTGCCATGGGCAAGGCTTCACTCTCGGCAGCTCCAGTGGCATCTCTTACCACACCTGTGTTCCAACAACAGCAACTCTCCAGCGCTGATTCCAGTTCCTCCTCAGGTGCGTTACTCACTCCAGTGGTGGCTCTCCTCCGCTCTGGCAAAGGGCACCCTCCTCAAGGAGCTGGACCATCTCACCATCACGATGGACGCCAGTCTTTTCGGTTGGGGGGCTCACTGCCACAACCAAATAGCTCAAGACAGGTGGTCAGCAACAGAGTTGACACACAGCATCAACTGGCTAGAGACTGGTCCTCAGGTATTTTTGGAGCCATATCCAGGACCGTCATGTGATGATTCTCATGGACAATGTATTTGTATTTGTATTTTTGTATTTATTGCACATTTATAGGCCGCCCTTTTCCCTGAGGGGACTCAGGGCGGCTTACAATCAAAGGGGAAAGGGAGTGTAGGACAAATACAAAAAGAGGTGTGAACAAAGGTAAATTAAACAGTAAAACACAACATTCACTCAACATTCGGGAGGGGCGAAAGTAGACTTATCCCCAGGCCTGACGGGCTAGCCAGTTCTTGAGGGCTGTGCGGAAGGCCTGGACGGTGGTGAGGGTACGAATCTCCATGGGGAGATTGTTCCATAGCGTCGGAGCCGCAACAGAGAAGGCTCTCCTCCGAGTAGTCGCCAGTCGGCACTGACTGGCGGATGGAATACGGAGGAGGCCAACTCTATGCGATCTGATGGGACGCAGGGAGGTAATTGGCAGAAGGCGGTCTCTCAAATAGCCAGATCCACTATCATGGAGCGCTTTATAGGTGGTGAGTAGGACCTTGAAGTGCACCCGGAGATCGACAGGTAGCCAGTGCAGCTCGCGGAGGATCGGTGTTATGTGGGCGAACCGTGGTGCGCCCATGATCACTCGCGCGGCCGCATTCTGGACTAGCTGAAGTCTCCGGATGCTCTTCAAGGGCAGCCCCATGTAGAGCACATTGCAGTATTCCAGCCTGGAGATCACAAGGGCTCGAGTGACTGTTGTGAGGGCCTCCCGATTCAGGTAGGGCCGCAACTGGCGCACCAGGCGAACCTGGGCAAATGCCCCCCTGGTCACAGCTGAAAGGTGGTGGTCAAAAGTCAGCTGTGGGTCCAGGAGGACTCCCAAGTTGCGGGCCCTTTCTGAGGGGTGTAAATTTTGTCCCCCCAGCCTGAGTGATGGTATGTTGGTCAAATTTTTGGGAGGAAAACACAACAGCCACTCGGTCTTGTCTGGGTTGAGTATCAGCTTGTTTGCTCTCATCCAGTCCTTAACGGCCTCAAGACCCCGGTTCATCACGTCCACCGCTTCATTGAGTTGGCACGGGGCGGACAGATACAACTGTGTATCGTCCGCATATTGGTGGTATTTTATCCCGTGCCTCCGAATGATCTCGCCCAGCGGTTTCATGTATATGTTAAATAGTAGGGGGGATAGGACCGACCCCTGCGGCACCCCATAAGTTAGGGGCATCAGGGACGATCTCTGCCCCCCTACCAACACCGACTGCGACCTGTCCGAGAGATAGGAGGAGAACCACTGCAAAACAGTGCCGCCCACCCCCATCTCCCGCAGTCGTCGCAGAAGGATACCATGGTCGATGGTATCGAAAGCTATGTAGCTATCAAGGCACACATAAACTGTGAGGGCGGCACCCGGTCCTAGTCCCTAATGGCGGAGGCCGAATCTCTGGGAAGATTGGCAGAAAGACACCTGTGCTCGATTCAAGCAGAGCACATCTCTGGGGTAAACAACATCCAGGCGGATTGGCTGAGCAGGACCACTGTCGATTACTCGGAGTGGTGCCTGCATCCACACTTGTTTCAGCAACTGTCACAGAGGTACAGCCAGCCTCTGGTCGATCTATTCGCCACCCCAGAGAATGCGCACCTTCCCAGGTCCTTCACACGGTTTCACTCCCCGCAAGCAGAGGGGGTCAACGCCCTGCATTGTCCCTGGCCAAAGGGACTTCTATATGCCTTCCCTCCACTACCACTTCTACCCAAAGTTATTCAGAAGATCCTGATGGAGGGCACGGAGATCCTTCTTGTGGCTCCTTTCTGGCCCAGGAGGACCTGGTTCGCCGACATGGTGAGTCTATCTGTCAACCCACCGTGGCGGATTCCCCAATGGGAAGTCTCTCTCAGCCAGGGGGCTCTACAACATCCAGAGCCCCAGTGGCTACAACTAGCTGACTGGCACTTGATAGGGATCTCCTGACCAAGGGCAGGCTCTCCACCAATGCCACCCAGACCATTCAAGCATCCAGACAACCTGCCACAACCAGGATATACGGCTCTACCTGGAGGTCCTTTGAAAGATGGTGCACGACACATGCTGACAGCAGCCACTGTCCCTCAGGTTTTGGACTATTTGCAGGATGGGCTGGACCAGGGCCTGGCGTCTAGCACCCTCAGGCGTCAGGTAGTGGCCTTGTTCACAATCCTCGCGCTCGACAGTCACTCATCACCTCATCTAAGAAGCTTCTTCATGTCTGACTGGAAGAAGAAGAAGAAGAAGAAGAAGAAGAAGAAGAAGAAGAAGAAGAAGAAGAAGAAGAAGAAGAAGAAGAAGAAGAAGAAGAAGCAGCTGCTGCAATACACAAATATCAGAAAATCTCAGGAAGCTCTTTAGCCAATAAAACATATGTGCATATTTCAAACCCAAGAATACATTAAGGCAGAAGCTGGTCCACCTCAAGAATAAAACATCCAGACAGAAATGGGGCAACGTGATATTATCAGTACCAGTGACATGCGGTGAGGCAAGCGGGCAAAAGCTTTCTTGAACGCGGGCAAAAGCCGCCCTGGTGCTATGTCCGACATAGAGGCGGGACAGTTCTTTGTCAGACGTAGCAGCAGGGCGGCTTTTGCCTCTAGCGCCAGGGTGGCAGTGTGGCTTTTGCCCGCTTTCAAGAAAGCGTTCAAAAGCCCTGCCACTGTGTCTGACATAGAGGCGTCCCGCCTCTATGGCGGACACAGCGCCGGCGGGTCCAAAAGCCCTGCCGCTGTGTCCAACATAGAGGCGTCCTGCTATGTCCCAAAGCCCTGCCGCTATGTCCAAAAGCCCTGCCGCTATGTCCAAATGCCCTGCCGCTATGTCCGACACAAAATAAAAGTGCCAGCCCACGGGCCAGCAGAGGTGGGTAAAACACACACACACACACACACACACACACACATACACAAAAAAATTACTTACAATAATACAATTACTTACAAATTACATTAATTTTGAATTCCTCTCCCTCCCTCCAACCCAAATATCTTTTCCAGCTGTTTCACAGAGGATTTCAACTCTGCTCTTGTCTGCCATGATGAAAATGTAAAAATGTAAAAGGAAAAAGGCTGCTGAGGTCAGGCTGGGTTAGCTGCTGCCAGAGTCCCCAATGGATGACTCTGCTTAACTGTTTAAAAAAGGCTCTAAAAATGCCCTCTACAGGAGGAGGCAAGAGAACCAAGTGCCTCATCTACATAAGGAATTTTTTGGCTTTTAACCCTTGCTTAACTCATAAATCATAAAGTTAGACTAAATGAGGCACGTGATTCTCCCACCTCCTCCTGTAGAGGGTACTTTTTTAGAGGCTTTTTAAAACAGTTAAGCACTAAGCAGAGTCATCCACTGTGACTCTGGCAGCAACTACCTCAGCCTTTTTCCTTTTACATTTTTTTTCTTTTCATGATGACAGTGGTGAGGCCCTGCCTCCCCCACCTCCCCTGACTGCACGTCACTGATCAGTACAATGCAGTGAGCCATGTGTAGATCTGTACATCAGGGAAACAAAACAACTACTCCATAAACACATGGCACAACATAGGAGAACAAACCCATCAGGATTAGATTCAGCAGTCCATTTGCTGAATGGCCTTTGCAAATTTTGGAAAGAGAGAAGCACTGGTTTGAAAGAGGGGTCAAAGAAGCCATCTATGTCAAAGCTAAACTGCCCTTTCTCAACAAAGGAGGTGGGATATGACAATCTATCTCCAATCTACAACACAGTCCTTTCAACAATTCCAAGAAAGCTCTATACCCATTTTGCACCACTCAGGTAAACATCCAAGTGGCCCTAACGACTTGCTAAAAGAATGCAAATGACCAGCTGTTTGCAAGGAATATAATCCTTCCATTTTGCACTATCCAATCAGAGCTGAAGAAGCTTCTTTGATAAGAAGCGAAAGGCCTTCAAAAAAAACCACCAGATAGTCCAGTTGTCTCTTGAAAAATCACCTTTTGGACAACTATGACCTGGATGTCTGAAAATCTCCGTAGACATTTTCAGACCTTGTAACATTTATGTTGAGTGTTTGAACTCACTCAATTTTATTTATTTTTTATAAATCTCAGAACTGAGCATAGTCCCAAAAGTACTTTTTCAAAATGCAAGTTTTTCTTTCAAGACATTTCATTCTCATCCAAGAAGCTTCTTAAGTTCTTCTTCGATGAGAAGCGAAATGTCTTCAAGGAAAAACAAAGTCCACTTGCATTTTGAAAAACACCTTTGTGACAGCCATGACCTGGATGACTGAGAATCTCTATAGACAACTGGATGCAGTATTCCAAAGGGGGTCTGAGATCTATGTAGTAGGATTAGTATTTTATTTTTCCTGCTGCTGATTCCTCCAGAAATACATCCCAGAATTTTTTTTCTTTACAGTTGCCTGGCACACTATTTCCTCATTTTACAGTTATCTGCTATATTACACTTAAATCCTTTTATTTTATTGTTTTGTTTAACACTGTACTGTGCCAGATAATTCTTTTCTTCAAGTCGTGCATTATATTACACTAGCTGAATAGCCGTGCTCCGCTACAAAACTATGTGATCGGGCTTGATAAATCAACACTTACAGCTTGAAAATTAACTAGTCATTACAGTCGGCCTCTCCTAGCCTCTACCCTTCTCTTCTCAGGTTTGCAGCACAGAAACCTCTCCCCTCCCATCCCCCTTCTCTCCCTTAGATTGGCCCATTGATCCTCTCATATTCCCTTCTCTCCCTCAGGCTTGCCCCACAGAGGCCTCTCCTATCTTATCCCTTTCTCTCCCTCAGGCTTGCCCCACAGAAGCCTCTCCTCTCCTATCCCCCTTCTCTCACAATCATGTGCGATGTCACATGATTGCATCATTTAACAATTGTAATCCCAGCCATTCCCATTAAATGAGATTCTCAGTTGTTAAGTGACGATCTCCTTGTAACCTGCTAGTTAGTTATGTATTTTATAGATATCTTTAGCATTAAGATACATTTAGTGGATTTATTGTGTAAGATACAGTTATCTGAATTAATATTAGCATTAAGCCATTAACCATGCTTACAAACAGTGGTGTCTGAATTAACAGAAGATGCTACTTCAGAACCAATCACATTTTGGTTTAGTGCAGTATATAAACCTATCTCTTTTCTTACAACGCTTCAAGGCACTATATATGCTTGATGTTTGGAATGTTGGAATGTTTGGAATGTTTATTTAATTTGTATTGATGGTGAACCTATGGCACGTGTGCCACAGATGGCACACGAAACCATGTTTGGCACATGTGTGCGCGCTGGCCAGCTGATTTTTGGTCTTCCGGAGGGCTGGGGGACGCCATTTTTGCCTTCCCCAGGCTTCTGGAAAGCCTCTGGAACCTGAGGAGGGCAAAACCTTGTGCACGGATGCTCAAGGCAGGCATTGTGTGTGCATGCGCAGGTGGGTGGGGTGCATTGAATTGTGGGTGTGGGCATGCGTGCATGTGCAAGAGCGCACACACAATTTTGGTACACATTTACTAAAAGGTTCGCCATCACTGCTATCTACTGGAGTTAATAAAACTTTTTGGTTCGTTTGTATAATTTACAGGAACTGTGATTTGCCATATGATATAATGGTTTGAACTATCAATTCTGTCTCATCTGTTGAATCAAGCATACATACCTATTAAAAAACAACTGGGTCAATCAAGCATAGTTGTCAATCTCTGTGTTACAGAGTGCTGCCTTGAATAAAACCACCAGAAGCTCTAAGGAATATATGAATCATTATCTATACTAGCTGCATATTAATGGTATTAAAGGTTTTACAACTGAAAAGAGAAATGTGAAAAATAATTTATGAAGACACTCCATATTTTCAAGTTGTCCAGTTATAGCCTCATTCAAAGCTACTAGGTCAGAGTAATGGCTCATCTAGTTAAATAATGTTTATAAAGTAAACACTAACATGTTTTCTAAATGTTTAAAGGAAGGATTTCTTTCACCTCCTGCCATTAAATGATCTAAATTAACAAAACTTTGGAATGCAAAGAAATAAATAGTGAATGATTATTTAAGAACATACATTGGGAAGAACTTTATGTCTGTTATTAAATATTATTGATCAAATATCCAAATATATAGATATACATATATAAAATTGAAGACTGTAAAACCACAATTATTATTTGTTTCATTTTTGTCTTTGTACAAGACAACTCATGACCCATTGGGTGATTGTTTCAGAGATATTTCCTTATCAAAGCAGAGAAAGAAAATGACTAAGCTCTAATAGCACAGTAATTAAAATGCAGTATTGTAGGCAAACTCGTCCCGCAGCCTGGAGTTGGATCCTGATGAAGTTCAAGGTTGATTCAGCCTTCCAAGGTCGGTAAAACAAGGGCAGGATTGTTGGCAGTAATACACAAATAATGTTTTTACCTTGTAAACTGGCCAGAGAGTACTCTAAAACACTATGAGGTGGTATACTAGACTAAATGCTATTGCTATGGATTGCAATGGCAGCAGAAGAAATTTCCAACTTCCTGCTGGCTTCCCCATTGATTTTTCTTGTAGGAAGCTGGCAGGGAATATTAAATGAGCACATTGTCAACTCCTTTTAGAAGAAAAGGTCTTTATTTTTTTGTGTTTATTTTAAATCAACAAACTGCTGCATAATATTTTATTTCCATTTCATTCTATACAATCACATGTTTACTGTGCATAACCGGAGCATATAACATTGAGTAATAAACACAGCCCTCGCTTATATAGAAAATGCCCCCTACAATACAAACCCAATATACCACCTCGGCCCACCATACACCCTCTTTCAACCCCCTCCAACTTTCATTCTTCCTTCTCACATACCCCTCTACACCTACTTCCCCTCCCCCTCTATCTAACCCTAACCCTATCACTCCCTCTCTTAATCCATTCCCTCCCTTCCTTCTCCTCCTCCTCTCTCTCACCCTCTCCACCCTCCTTCTTCTTTCACTCAGCTCCTCCCTTCGGTATACTTCTATTACCTTCCAATATATTTGGTTTGTTCTGTTTTAACACTAACATTAAAAAGCCACAGTATACAGGTGCAATCATGTACTTTAGAATTTAACACTTATTATATTTCCCCCCCCTCCCCCTAGATCCCCACCTCCTTTCCCTCCCCCCAACTTCCCAGAGCCCATACACGGTATAACTTTTTGACAATCACAGTCTAAAATATCTCTACATTGAACTCAGCTTCTTACTGTTACCCAAGTTTTAAACAGTTTAAGTTATTACTGATGTTAAGCATAAGCAATCTGGAGTTTCTTAGTCCCATATTTACTTTGTATATAATCAATCCATTTTTTCCAATCTCGTTTATATCTCTCATTTGAATGTTCTTTGAGATATGCTGAAATTTTTGCCATTTCGGCTAAGTTTATAACTTTCAAAGTCCATTCTTGAATTGTAGGCAAGTCTTTCTTCTTCCAGTATTGCGCCACCAAGAGTCTTGCTGCCGTTATTAAGTACAGAACCAAATTAATCTCTGCTGCTGTAAAGTCAATACATATACCTAGTAAAAACAGCTGGGGGGTGAATTTTATCCTTCTTTTGAAGATATTTTGCAGGATCCACCATATTTTTATCCAAAATGCCTTAACGTTACGACATGTCCACCATATATGAAAATATGTAGCATCAAAAGAACCACATCTCCAACATTTAGGCTGACCATTCGGATACATAGAAGCAAGCTTTTTGGGATCTAAGTGCCATCTATAAAACATCTTATAAAAATTTTCTCTCAGGTTTTGTGCTTGTGTAAATTTCACATTTCTTACCCAAATTCTTTCCCATGTGTCCAGCATTATTGGTTCCTCAATATTCTGAGCCCATTTTATCATACAGTCCTTAATCAGTTCCGTTTCAGAATCCATCTGTATTAATACATTATATATCCTCTTTATATGCATTGAGCTTTGATCTCTTATTTGTTTAAACAAGTTATCCTCAACTTTTACAAAGCCAATTTTTTTATCTATTTTCCACCTGGCCTGTAGTTGACCATACTGAAACCACGTTTGAACTACCTTCTCTTCTTTAAGTACCTCTAAAGATTTTAATTGCAACACCCCTCTTTCTAAAATAAGAAGTTGTCTATAGGTGGTTCTATCGTGTTTTTGTTCTGTATTCATATTTTCAATTGCATGTCTAGGAATTGCCCACATGGGCAGTTTATCATTTAGTTTATGTTGGTATTTTTTCCAGACCCGCAATAAAGCATTTCTTAAAATATGATTTTTAAAATTCTTATCCAGTTTTTTGTTAAATAACAAGTAAGCATGCCAACCATATACCAAATCATGTCCCTCGATATTCAATATTCTATCATTGGTTAAATGAGTCCAATCACTAATTGCTGATAATGCCACTGCATCGTAGTATAATTTTAAGTTAGGTAATTTCAATCCTCCTCTTTCACATGCATCTTGCATTATTTTCATCTTTACCCTCGGCTTCTTTCCTGCCCATACAAATTTGTTGATACCCTTCTGCCACTCTGAAAGATTCGCATCTCTTTTGAGTATTGGTAACATTTGAAAAAGAAATAAAAATTTTGGTAAAATGTTCATTTTCACTGCCGCTATCCTACCCAGCAACGACAAATGCAGTTTCTCCCACCTTTTCAACTCCAACTGTATACTATGCCAAAGTGGTTCATAATTATGCTTATATAATTTCCCATTTGAGGTTAAAATATTAACTCCAAGATATTTAACTTTTTTAACTATCTCACATCTTAGCATCGCTCCCAGTTCTTCCTTCTGCTTGATATTCATATTTATAGCTAATATTTTGGTTTTTCCTAGATTTATTTTAAATCCAGAGACTTGACCATATTGATTAATCGTATTCATTAAGACCCTACTGGATTCCTGCGGTTGTTCCAATATTATAACCAAGTCATCCGCAAATGCGCGGACTCTGTATTCTTGCTGTCTAATCTTGATCCCTTTTAGACTGTCCAAGCCCCGTATCTTATTCAACAATACTTCCAAGGTTATAATAAACAATAATGGGGACAAAGGACGGCCCTGTCTTGTACCTTTTTCAATTTGAAAGAAATCTGTTAAACTTCCATTGACTATGATCTGGGCTGTTTGCTGCTGATATATTGCACCAATTGATCGTAAAAAGCCATCTCCTATCTGCATTTTTTGCAATATCTTCAACAGGAATTGCCAATTAACTCGATCAAAGGCTTTCTCAGCATCCAAAAATATGAATGCGGCTGGGATTTGATTGTTCTTTCCTAGGTATTCTAAAGCGTTAATAATTAATCTAACATTGCTCTTCATCTGTCTGCCCTGTATAAAACCAGTTTGATCGGTGTGTATCAATTGTTGAATAACCACCATTAGCCTATTTGCTAATATTTTAGTGAAAATTTTATAATCTACATTGAGTAGTGAAATGGGTCTATAATTTTTTGGCTGAGTAAGGTCTTGATCTTCTTTGGGTATCAACGATATGAACGCTGTCTTCCACAAAGGGGGCACTTTCCCTCCCGATTGAATTTTATTAAATAATTCTCTGAGAGGTTCTACCATTTCTAACTGTAGGTTTTTATAATAAACAGCTGTTAAACCATCTGTACCTGGTGCTTTCCCTAACTTTAATTGTTTGATTGCCTGCAGGATTTCCCCAGAGGTTATTGGTTGATTCAGCTTATGCCTATGTTCTTCTCTAACTAGGGGGATTTTCTCTTTATCTAAGTATTTATCTATGTCTACTTCCCTGATTTTGTCCCCTTTGTACAACTCTGTAAAAAATTCTCGGAATGCCTTTTGAATCTCTTCCTGTTGGAACACTTCCTTCCCTCTGTAACACAATTTGGATACATTTCGAGCTTTCCTTTTTTTCCTAATCTGATAAGCCAACCACCTACCGGGTTTATTTGCGTTGCAGAAAGTATTATGTTTAGCATATAATAAACTGGTGGCTACCTGGTTGGAGATCAGCATATCAAATTGGGATTTTAATATAGAAATTGCTTCCTTAATCTTTATATCACCTGGGTTCAATGTTAATTCCGACTCTTTCCCTTTAATTTCCTCTTCCAATTCTTTTCGTTTTTGCCCTTGTTTGTGTCTGTGTATTTTGTTTATGTTCATTAATACTCCTCTCATATACGCTTTGCTTGCATCCCATACATATTCCATAGATGTACCCTTATTCATATTAAGAACAAAATATTCAGATAACAACTTTTTACAATCATTAATATACTTTTCATATCTAAATAAATTTTCGTTCATCCTCCAAGACCTTCTTGCCTGGACTACCCTTCCCAATTCCATCCAAACTGGGTTATGATCCGAAAGAACTCTCGCCATAATCTTTGTCTTCTTCACCCTAGAAAGTAAATCATTAGTAATTAATATAAAATCAATCCTTGAAAGAGATTGATGTCTGTCGGAAAAGAAGGTAAAGTCATATTCTTCTGCATGCCTTTCACGCCAAACATCTCGCAATTCGAAGTCATCCATCATGTCAAAAAAGGATTTGGGTAACTTAGCTTGCAGTTTGGTGTTCGGGCGAGATGTCTTCTTATCTCTTTTGGTATCAATCACACCATTCCAGTCACCCAATAGTATACAAGACTTGAAGTCCCACTGTACTAATTTAGCATGGAGATTTCTATAAAATCCATCTTGTTGTTGATTAGGAGCATAAATTCCCAAAAGTAATGTCTTTTTCCCTTCTAAGATTAAGTCTAATGCAATATATCTTCCAAAGGGATCTGCTTCAATTAGCTCGGCTTTAATGTCTTTTCTTAAGTATACTACTATGCCGTTTTTCTTTTCCGTGGCTGAGGTCGCAAAATATTGACCAAGTTTGGGGTTAAACAAATATTTTTGATCAGTTGATTTGATATGAGTTTCTTGCAAACAAATTATATCATTCTTAAACTGTTTGAGATAATGAAATATTTTCTTTCTTTTCTGTGGAGAGTTCAGTCCGTTAACATTCCATGTCAAAATCTTAGTTGTCATTTTGGGTTGCCTGAAGCTTTTTTAGAGCCTCCCGCAAGGCCTGTCTCACCTTTGGTCTGGCTCCTCCCACAGCTTCTGAGCTTGTTGCTGTAGCTCCTTGATCAATGACCAACGATTGTTGAGATTGTTGCATTGTAGCTTGTTTATCCGTTTGTCTGGTGGTCATACGGTTAGGTCTTTTTTCCCTGACCCCTTGCCCTTTTGGGAGGGGGAGATGGTACATTTTATCTGATGGTTGTGTGGTTTGCTGTTTATCTTGTTCGTCTCGTGGTTTTTCTCCATATCCGGAAGGTTCAGAGTGTCCCACCTTCAGAATCTTATGATAGAAATCTCGAGCTTTCCATACAGAACTGAGACGATATCTTTGCTTGTCAAATGTAACTATGATACCGAATGGGGCATCCCATCTGTACTGTATCTGACGCTTTCTGAGCTCTTCCACCAGAAAAGCATAATCTCTTCTGGCTCTTAGCATTTGAGGTGGTATTTCTTTCAAAACAATCAGATCCTGTCCACCAATTTGAAGCTTGGTATTATAGGACTCTTGTAATATCATATTTCTAGATTCTCTTGTAACAAAGTATATTACCACATCTCGGGGGAGTTGCCTTTGCTTTGCCGCCCAAGAATTAACGCGAAAAATTTTGTCAATCTGCCAATCAAAATTGGATCCCGGTCTTTCCACCAGACAGTCAAAAGCCTCAGAAAACATTTGCTTTAAGTTCTCCTGTTTCTCTTCTCTTCTCCTGTTTCTCTGCCATTGCAATCCATAGCTATTGCTATGGATTGCAATGGCAGCAGAAGAAATTTCCAACTTCCTGCTGGCTTCCCCATTGATTTTTCTTGTAGGAAGCTGGCAGGGAATATTAAATGAGCACATTGTCAACTCCTAAAGTTGTCATGGTGAGAAGAGGGGGAGTTCATTCCACGCATACTTTTGACTCAGATTACTGCAGCAGGCTTGGGAGGGGTGCACCTCATTGGGGAATGTGATTTATGACAGAGACTGAGGGGAGGGGAGGAACAGTGGTAAAGTTCAGCTATAACTCAAACAAAGCTTAGGTCTGACTGTGAAAAGACCTTGCCAAAAATAAATGCTCCTAATAAATGACTAATTTTCCTTTGAAGTTTGGTCCAAGGCTCATGAATCAATTAGGACCTTTTTTTGGAAACCTGACACACGATTTGACTTGACCTGACTGTAACAATGTGGCAGCATTGCACCACTTAAGTGACTATAACTTTGCTAAATTTCAATCTCACAGCAATCACAGTCCCAAATTTTGGACACATTCTCAAGTTAGGTCATTTAAGGTAAATTGATTTAACAATTGTTCCCCTGTGATACACCATTATGCTCAATTGAACGTTACAAACAAACTTACATACACAAACATTTTAGTAATATGTAGATTACTGGGAAATGTTGGATTTTATGGATTCAATCCTTAGTCCCAATTTTTATCCTTGGTATATCAGTGGGATATTGCATCATAGTCAGGTAAAATTTAAACTTAATTCCATGCTAGGTAGAGACCTACCTTACAACATTCAAGATTGCAAAACAGGGAAGCAAGGTAACATCATCACTTGCGTAATAACAATGTAGACTTAATAATTTGTATATTAAACATATTTTTGTCAGACCTGGAAGTGATGTGCCAGTTCCCCAGGCTTATGGTTCTGGGGGATTTCAATCTGCCCTCGCTCGGAGGGCAGATTGAAAGAGAACACTCTGATGGGGCGCAGGAGTTCATGGCTTCCATGACAGCCATGGACTTGACCCAAGTAATCCGGGGTTTGACTCACTCAGCAGGTCACACACTTGACCTCATATTCCTCTCGGAGCAGTGAAGACGTGATCTAGAATTGAGAGGTATTAAGATCTTGCCCTTGTCATGGTCTGATCACTTCCTACTAAGGCTTGACTTTCGAAGACCAATTCCCCACTGTAGGGAGGAGGAACTGATTAGGTGGTTCCGCCCCAGGTGCCTGATGGACCCTGTGGGATTTCAGATGGTGCTTGGAGAAATACCTGACGCTCTCGTCCACGGTCCAGTGGAGTCCTTAGTCGCTGCTTGGAATACAGCAGCGGCAGGGGCTCTAAACTGGATTGCACCTTTACGGCCTCTCCGAGGCAGCGGATCCAGGAGGGCCCCTTGGTTTACCGAGGAACTCCGGGAGATGAAGCGCCAAAAGAGGTGTCTAGAGCGCCGCTGGAGGGCCAGTAAATCTGAGTCAGACCGAGCACTGATGAGAGCCTATATCAGAGCCTATCTCATGGCAATAGGGGCGGCGAAATGTGCGCATTTTGCCGCTCTTATTGCATCCACTGAATCGCACCCAGCCGCCTTGTTTAGAATAACCCGCTCCCTCTTGAAAGGGAGGGACGCGGATGACCCTTTGCAAGGTAGAGCTGAGGAATTTGTTCAGTTTCTTATGGATAAAGTCACTCGGATTCGGACAGACCTGGACTCCAATTGCACAGTGCCAGCCGAGGTACCGGGGGAAGGTCTTGAGCGGAGTTTATGGAGCGAGTTTCAACTTGTCGCCCTTGAAGAAGTGGACAAGGCCATGGGAGCGGTGAGTGCCTCCACTTGTACACTGGACCCGTGCCCCTCCTGGCTGGTCTCGACTAGCAGGGAGGTGACACGTGGCTGGATCCAGACGATAGTTAACACCTCTCTCCAGGAGGGATCCTTTCTGCTCCTCCTAAAGGTTGCGGTGGTGAGACCCCTCCTGAAGAAACCTTCTCTGGATCCACCCATCTTGAGTAACTATCATCCAGTCTCCAACCTCCCCTTTGTTGGGAAGGTTGTTGAGAAAGTGGTGGCCTTTCAACTCCGACGGTCCTTGGATGAAACCGATTATCTGGATCTCTTTCAGTCTGGTTTCAGGCCTGGCTACAGCACGGAAACTGCTTTGGTCGCGCTGATCGATGATCTCTGGTGAGCCAGGAATAGCAGTCACTCCTCTATCCTGGTGCTTCTTGACCTCTCAGCGGCCTTTGATACCATTGACCATGGTATCCTTCTGTGACGGTTGCGGGAGGTGGGAGTGGGAGGCACTGTCCTTCAGTGGTTCTCCTCCTATCTCGGACAGGTCACAGTCGGAGGGCAGAGATCAACCCCTAGGCCCCTCAAGTATGGGGTGCCGCAGGGTTCGGTCCTGTCCCCCCTCCTATTTAACATCTACATGAAGCTGCTGGGTGAGATCATACATCGGCACAGGACTAAATACCACCAATACGCAGACGATACACAGTTGTATCTGTCCGCCCCGTGCCAACTCAGTGAAGCAGTTGAAGTGATGTGCCAGTGCCTGGAGGCTGTCAGGGTCTGGATGGGATCGAACAAGCTTGCACTCAATCCCGACAAGACCGAGTGGCTATTGATGCTCCCTCCCAAAGATTGGATACCTACTCCATCTCTCAGGCTGGGGGGTGAAATTATATGCCCCTCAGACAGGGTTCGCAATTTGGGAGTCCTCCTGGACCCACAGCTGACTTTAAAACACCATTTGTTGGCTGTGACCAGGGGGACCTTTGCCCGGGTCCGCCTGGTGCATCAATTGCAACCCTACCTGGACCGGGAGGACCTCCAAATAGTCACTCATGCCCTCGTGACCTCAAGACTGGA
Source organism: Thamnophis elegans (assembly GCF_009769535.1). NCBI lineage: Eukaryota > Metazoa > Chordata > Lepidosauria > Squamata > Natricidae > Thamnophis > Thamnophis elegans. Next base: position 48,305,296 of record NC_045558.1, read on the forward strand.
CTACTGTAACGCGGTCTACATGGGGCTGCCCTTGAAGAGTATTTGGAGACTTCAGCTTGTCCAGAACACAGCCGCGCGAGAGATTGTGGGTACATCTCGGTATACCCACGTTACACCTATCCTCCGCGAGCTGCACTGGCTGCCTATTGGTCTCCGGACACACTTCAAGGTGCTAGTTGTTACTTTTAAAGCCCTACATGGTATCGGACCTGGGTACTTGAGAGACCGCCTCCTGCCAGTTACCTCCCAAAGACCTATCAGATCCCACAGACTAGGCCTCCTCCGAATTCCATCTGCCGGCCAATGTCGGCTGGTGACTCCTCAGGCAAGGGCCTTCGCTGTGGCTGCTCTGGCCCTCTGCAACGATCTCCCCGTGGAGATCCGGACCCTTACTACTCTTCCGGCCTTCCACAAAGCGGTTAAGACCTGGCTGTTCCGGCAGGCCTGGGGCTGTTGAACTATCCAGCCCCATTCGAGGTTATGGCTGTTGCAGAGTTTTAAATTGTTGTTTTTATTTTATTTTTTTGTATCCCCTCCCTTTTTATTGTTAGCCGCCCTGAGTCTCTCGGGAATAGGGCAGCATACAAATTCAACAAAACTAAACTAAACTAAACTAAGTCATCTTTTACCTTTGGGACTTCAGGCCTGCCACATTTTCTATTGTGGTAAAATGGGAGGGGGGAATTATACTGAGTGTGGGTGATATATAGTCAAAATAACATTCTTTCTCAGAAAGTCAAGGCCATCTTGCCCTGCAGCTGCAATGAGGTGACTGGGATGCATCTCCAATTTTGGACGGTGCCTGATTGGATCGCTTAATGGACATGTGAGTGTTGGGCAGGGACTTGAACTTTCATTGAGTGGGAAAAACCTGGAAACTTTCAGATTCAGGTTTTCCCAGATGTGCAAATATGACATCTCTAATAAAGTGGAACTCTGAGGAAACTTTCGTGGGGGTATTACTTGGAACCCTGACATTTTTAAAATTATGTATTAATTTGGTTTATACATATATAAATGTAAATCTAAATGTATATGTACACACACACACACACACACACACACATTTCTAATATTTGTTAGGCTAGAAGATAATGATTTGCAAAAAGGGTCTTCCCAAATTCTCAGGCTGGATTTTTTCCAGAAGTGTCTTTTCCCTGAAACTTCTGATTCCTGCCTAAACATTAATTTTAGCTGTTTAAATATTTGTCTGAATGTTAAATTGAAGACAGTGGCTCTACTTTGTCTAACTTTTAAGATTTAGCTAAGAGAGTTTACATTTATTTTAAGACAGTTATAGCAATCAGCATGATCTTGAACCCTGCTTTACTCATACTTTATACCAAAAGAGTCTTTTCGAATATCCAGGCAGATTTAAAATTTAAAAGCATGTTATGGACCCTCTGAAAAATAACCATTCCACATACTAGTTAAGCATCCATTTACTAGAAGGTAATCACCCTTTCCCCATCCAACTTGAACTCCTAGGATAATATATACCATCTTCAATATATCACTAAAATGGCAATGGATGGTGAACAGAATTAAAAATTAAAACACTATAAAATTAAACATATAATCCAAGAAATAAGAAATGGCAGCCAGGAATAAATACTTCAAAATTATGACAACCCATATAAGCATCATTAATTTGATTAATTTAATTGGAGTCCTGGTGGACATTCATTTATTGTATTTTTCGGAACATAAGATGCACTCCCCCCCCCCCCAAAAAAGTAGGTGGAAATGTCTGTGTGTGTTATTCAGTGAATATTGTGGTGGAGGGGATTGGTGCAGCGTTGATCAGCTGTTCTAGAATGGGTTGTGGCAGCAGTGACAGGGTGGCAGCGAACAGGCCAGAGGAATACCAGATGGATGCTGGGAGGAAGAGGCAGATTTTTTTTCTTGTTTTCCTCCTGAAAAGCTAAGTGCGACTTATATTCCGGAGTATTTTATAGTCCCAAAAATATGGTAAATATGAGCCAGTAGTGTGCTGCAGCTGCCAAAAATGCCAACACACTTCTAAGCTTTATAAACAGAAGATAGAATCAAGTGTTAATACCGCTTTATAATGCCTTGGAGACTTTGGAAGGATTGCAGACAAGAGCAGCAAATATGATTGGGGAACTTGAGGCTAAAACATATAAAGAACGGTTTCTAGAATTGGATAGGTCTAGTTTAATGAAAAGAAGTGTCATGTTTTAAGTTCTCTGCCTGGTCTGTTGCCCTAGTGGGAACAGTTCTATAAGCTGATTAGTCAGCCCATCTGACAGCCGATTATAAAAGAGAGCTCTCAGATGGGAAATCAGTTGTTGCCTTTCACTAGGCTTTGTCGCTCTGTTAGTGTTAAAAAATGTTAGAAATAAACCCTTAGCTGTACAAAACTTGTTTTGCCTCAGTTATTAACACCTCCTCATTGTTCCTGGTATCGAACAACTGGCGACGATGGTGGCATCAGCTGAAGCAGCAGAATAGCTGGTCACTAATATTAGAGCTGAACAGGCTGAACACTTAAGAACAAGCCACTGGCAGCCTGTCCAGTCACTAACAATGAGACATCGTTACCACAGCCATTGTCGAAATGCAGTCCAATTTCTGATGCTGCATGCTGACAAGAATGGCAGCCCTCACAACATTTGCGTCTTTCAACCCAACTACGGAAACCTAGGAGTCCTATGTGGAGAGGTTCGAGTGTTTCCTCAGGGCTAATGACTTCCCAGAAATTTTGATTGAAAGAAAGTGTACCTATTTGCTGACAGTATGTGGAATGGAAATGTTTGACACAGCCCGGGCTCTTACCACATGGATCTTTATTCACTCTGTACTGTGGGACACCTTGCTGATGAAGTTAAAAAGCCACTATGCACCTTCTCCCTCCAAGATTGCCTGCAGCCATGCCTTCTATCACAGAAACCAGGAGAACAGCGAATCTATCAACCACTATGTAGTCACCCTCAGGTCCGCAGCCTTTCACTGTGAGTTTAATGATGATGCCCTCCTGGACAGGCTAATATGCAGAGTGAAGGACCTTCGCCTTCAGCACCATTTACTCACCAAGCCTGAGGTCACTTTCCAGTTGCTGTTGGATGAAGACCATTCAGCTGAGATGTCCATCCAGTCACTGGCTGTCATACAAAATTAACAGTGTCCCCTAAACCAAACAGGCAACCGTCCTTTCAAGTGGAACTATACACCAGAGTGAAACAGACATTGAAAGCATGTCTGAGGGTGAAGATGAGGTAAATCGCCTTAATGAGGCAAAGAAAAAGAGCTGGCCCAGCAGCCAGAAGCCACCCCACTTGGTATACATGGGTTGCAGAGGAAATCACACTCAAGCTGTGTGCAATTTTAAAAGAGCAATCTGCCAATGGTGTGGTCGGAAGGGCCACCTGGCTCGAGTATGCAGAGTTGTCCAGCCGTTCATGATCCAGCCCACGAAATTCCAACTTAGCAGATGACTGCCACCAAAAGCCCCTAGATTGGGAAACAAATGTCATGGAATTTTTCACGACCCGCTAGTCCTCAAGGCTATCATTAAACAGACTAGCACTGGCCTCAAAAGGAAAATACTTCTCACTGTCAAGATAGAAGGGGCTGCCTGCCAGATGAAGGTGGATATGGGATCTGCAATGTAAATTGTGTCCTGGAGCACCATCAAACAAATTAAGCCTCAACTGGCCAAAAAATGACTACAAGCTTAAAAAACTATCAGAGAAATGATATCCCTATCTCGGGCAACGGAAAATTCAGTGTTAAGTATAAGACATTCAGTGGTTGCATGCCATTGGTCGTTGTGGTGGAGTCCTTGACTAGCTTCCGGGGACTAGATTGGTTTGAGTCCCTGGGCCTCAAGTGGAATTGAGTTGACCTGAAGTTCTCCAGCTGGACAGACATGGGGAATGTGAGCTCTGAAGAGTCTCACATGAACCCTGCCTGACAAACTGTCTCTGAGATTAGTTTTTGGATCAGAATCCCCCTGTGGGGGGGGGGTGAAGAAGAGGCAGCGTCTCATCAGACCCAGAGGGAGTGCAACAGGTCCCTCATAGGTCAGAGATTTGCCCTCTGAATCAGAGCCGCATGGCAACATGGCTGCACAAGAACTGGTTCCAGGCCAAAGCAGCTGAACAGGAGCGTTCAGAGACAAGATGAAAACCTGGTGAGATCTATTAACCCACTGTTATAAATCAGAATTTGGAAAAGGCAAAGAATCTTGAGAGCATAAATAATATTGATGGACAGATTGGGATTTTTGCGAAAAGAAAGAAGGGGAAAAATGGAGGCTTGAATCACTAGCTCCATAGAGAGCCATTTGCTTGAAATAATTTGGACAGAAAGGAGAAAGAAGAGAAGTGATAAATCCACTTAAACACAACCCACTTAAACACAAACTCTAAATTTGGTTTTGGACTTGAAAAGTTTGTGTTTTTAAAGGAGTCTAGGAGTGTGAATATTTGCTTCGTCCGAGTGTCATTTAACTAACATATCTTAAGCAACCCCAATTAATGAGAACTGGAATGCAACAAGGGAGAAAGATCAGTATATATATAAATAAAAGATCAGTTGAATTAACACATACAGAATTCAGACTGGGACAGCCTGGAAAAATAATTCACCTCTATTTTCAACAGTGCAAACAATGCACGTATATAGGAACACCTGTATCTTTCAGCCTAGATCCTGGGTGGAAATCCCAGGAGCTTCGGCTCCCTGTCCGCTCGCTCCTAACGCTGGAGGCAAACTGCGTAGATCTGAGTGGGTCAGGCGATGCCCAGCATATTTACAGGACTGTGCCTGCGCGAATATTGGTGGGAAGGAGTGTCATGTTCCAAGTTCTCTGCCTGGCCCATTCCCCTAGTGGGAACAGTTCTGTAAGCTGATTGGTCAGCCCCTCTGATAGCCAACTCTAAAAAGGAGCTTTCAGACAGGAAATCAGTTGTTACCTATCACCAGGCTTTGCCGCTTTGTTAGCATTAAAATATGTTAGAAATAAACCATTTGCTTTACGAGACTCTGTTTCGCCTCTGTTATTGAACTCCCTCATTGTTCCCGATATTGAACAAGAAAGACTAGGGGTGACATGATAGCAGTGTTCCGATATCTCAGGTGTTTCCACAAAGAAGAGGAAGTCAAGCTATTCTCCAAAGCACCTGAGGGCAGGACAAGAAGCAATTGATGGAAACTAATCAAGGAGAGAAGCAACCTAGAACTAAGAAGAAATTTCCTGACAGTTAGAACAATTAATCATGGAACAACTTTCCTCAAAAAGTTGTGAATGCTCCAAAGCTGGAAGTTTTTAAGAAGATTGAATAACTATTTTTCTGAAATGGTATAGGATCTCCTGCCTAAGCAAGGGGTTTGACTATAAGACCTCCAAGGTCCCTTTCAATTCTGTTATTCTACTCTATTCTACTCTATTCTAATTTTCCCAACAGTTTTATTTTGATAAGGTCAACATGCTTCCAATGCACTGGACTGCATTCTTGGAAATAAGGCTCTATGTAGAGCTGATGCTTTGCTTGCACTGACCTATTTCATAAATTATCAGTTAAAATTTGGTAAGCAAAGCAATATTTTGCTTTGTGATGTGGACCCGTTTTGAAATCTAAAACTACATATCAAAATGGCAGACAAATGTAAAGTTACTAAAAGAATACATAATTGATTTACTTCCAGGAAACAGAAGTCAATATTGAACTACAGTACCTGCTACAATGAGCTAGGAGTTGTAGTTCAACTAGTAACATAAGACTACAGGATGTCTGTCCTTAGAAAGTTGAGTAAATTTCAAATAAACAGCAATTTCTAATTTAAAAAGAGAGAGGTATGTGGTAGCTGTTCACAAACATCAGCAGGATGGTAGATTAGAATATAATAAAAATCAATGAAGCCAAATCCTGTTTGAGCTTTTGATGTCGAATGATCTGTGGTAATGCAGTAGCATTGAGTAAAACCAAATTCCAATATTGATTTGCCCATTTTAGTTCTTCACAAGTATTGTTTCAATAATAGTCTCTACAAGGTCAGAGATCATTTGAGAAAAAAGATAAAATTGTAATTGAAGATATGCTTAATTAGAAAGGCAACCTTGATAATTGTATATTATAGTATTCTATACATAGCAGTTAGACGCAAAGTGGACATGAAAGAACTTGAACTGATTTTGGAGCACAATATAATCAAAACTAATTAACTACCTTTTTCTCTCATGAATTCATTTTGAGAAAGCCTAACAATGTATTTTATTCAGTTTTGCATGTTGTATAAATGCTGGTTTTGTCCTCATCTGGGAATATCTAATGCATAATCAGCCATTGCCATATTTTAAGATTAAGTCACCTATGTTCTCCCATTTTGGGAAAAGGGCATTACCATCTCTAGAGATCTTGAAATAAAGGAAAAATATTGTTGAATATGCTGGTAGGGTTCTTTCTTTTGAATTATTCTACATACATGGTTCTATCTGTATACTTTAAGATTCTATGGATCCCATGTTATCCTTAGGCATTTTTAATACTGCAGTGGTAACTTGTTACAGGAAAGATTAAGGCTGAATTATAGTAAATATCAGTAATCATGTTTATGCCTAGCTAGCTAACCCTTATTAGGTTTTTTTTAAGTACAGAAATAATGTTGTATATCAGAAATGTAATTGAGTGTAATTACTGCTGTGTCAATCAGTTGCCACAACATGATAACTGGAGATTCTCAATCTGCAGTTATCCAGAGGTAAAGGCTAGTTGGTGCTTGAAGACAATCCACTGTTCTGTTATTACATACTTTTTGTAACTGTCCTGTCTAGGCTTTCTACATAGCTCTAAGTTATCAGTTGGCCTTTGCTGGGAAAAGGGCTGTAGTTCTTGAGGCAAGGCATTGTTTTCATTCTGTTTTGTTATTTAAATCAACTCAGCTCCTGATAACTACATGGATGCTTCCATGGGTTTTTCTTGGCAATAAGAGACATGTGCTTTCTCATTGTCTTATTTCTGGATCATTTTTTAAAATTTCTCTTCAGTTTTGGGGTTTTCTTAAGTGTTTCTTCAAACACTAATCAGGTTCAACCCTGGTTTTAAGCTCAGATGGAAGAAGATAACAAAACAATTGTTGATCAAGGCAGAAATATCCAAAACTGTTTCTTGAACATGTGTGAAAATGGCTCACAGTACAAGGGCCTGAATTAATTCTACTTATTCATAGCTAGTTTTTGAGAATGTTTAAAGCTAATTTAGGATATATAATAGTTACAATATACTTGTACAATATACTTTATCTACTGTAGTTGTATGCCTTCTGAATAGAGTGAGGGAAAACCTATGGGACTGTTAAATTTAGGCTTCATCTGTCTGTCTATATTGCAATATCACTATAGTAACCAAACATAAATCAAGAAAATAGCCCCTTTTGTAAGTTTGTTAATAGGCACAACATGCTTCTTTAGAAAACCCAACTATTCTTTCAATGGACTTTGATTGAAAGTCAGCCTTTTCTACAGACACATTCACATTCACATCTAGTAGCAGCTTGTATGGCTGTCCAAGGCCTAATTTATTATCCTTTAAAGATTGTATAAAGAAAAAAATGGTTCTTAGAACAATGTTTATATTCAAAGGAATAAGCACAGGACCACAAAAGAGCATCCTTTTGTTCTTGGTGTGGAATATTAATCTTTAACTTCTTTGATCACACCATCTTCCAGAAAGCTTTTTGTGTTTGGTTACCCATATTCTTGCCTTGTAATGGAGATTTTGGCTACATCATCATCACCACCATCATCATTTTTCTACCCATTTTCTACCCCCAATTCCCAATGGAAAGGAATGCTCCCTGACATTCAAAGTTTTGGTTTGAAGTTTTCTTAGGGCCACGCTGAACATTCTTACAGAAGATCCTTGAATTCTCCGTGCCCTAATTATTTTAAAAGAGTTGAGAACTTAAAATAAAATAAGGCGTAGGTATGCAAATGAAGAATCAGTTCTCCTGCTTCCTTTCCTATAGCCTTCTGTTTAAGTATTTTTCTCCCAGCAAAGCTATGCCTTAATGTGTGAACTTTACATTGGACAGGGAATGCCTGAGGCAGCATAATCTGTACTTACTCATTTGCCCTTTTCTTAAATTAAAAATGCATTTTTAATATTTCTGTGCTCTTCCTTTTGCATTTGCAGCAAATCTCTCCTATCATGTAACTCAGCCAGAAGTGGCCAAAGGCAGTTTGCTACCTGAGGTCTTCCACCCCTTCTCCTAATCAAGTTGTATTGAACTCAGTTACTCGGAAACTGATGTGAGGCCGAGAATCACAAAAAAAAGCTTCTAAAATACAGTAAATGAAAAATAGCTTGCTCTTGGTTGCCATTTCATAACACTTTCTTTGCCTTGAGATTGGCCCACATTCAGCAGACAATTTGAAAAACAGAAAGCAAGTCTTCTTTCAGCTTCATATCACTGCAGAGAAGAGTGTGGGTATTTGTGACTGATGCATAATTTCCAATCCCTGTGAAAACCGCAATAGGAAAAAAATATCCCTAGTTTTATCAAGTCATCAAGATGTCAGAATCTAAAAAAAATGTCAGGAAGGAATGCAATGAAAATAGCCCAGAGCCTTTGATGCAAGAGGGGGAGTTAGCGATCATTGATTCTAAGACAAGATTTTGCTTAAAGGCATTTCAAAATAATTTGTTTTTCTGTTACTTTCTCACGGGGAACAAAAATAAGGGAAAAATCTTTGAGGTACAGTTAATATAAGAGTTATTAACCTTTGGTTGTAAAGATCAGAAAGTAGAGTAGAAATAATATTACTTTAAAGAAAATCAAACTTACAACAAATAACAATTATAGAAATATTCTCTATTCTAGGATTCAAGTGGTTTCTAAGAATAGGCAACTAGTGAAATTCTTAAGTAGGATATGACCCTACTGATTACATTCAGACATTAAATGTTATGATGAACTATAAAAAAAAGTCTATTTCAAGTCAAGGTCAACTTCTGGGGCTTGCATTGTCAATTCAGAAACCTTTTGCCTTTCCAATTTGGCCAGTACTTGCATTTCTGAGTCTTATTTCCCCAAATACCTCCCTAGCAGGTCTGACCCTATTTAGTTTTTTTCAAGATCTTAAGATCATCTAGATGTTGCTAGTTATCATAGTGTTATACCAGGAGTGGCATACACCTTGCCTACTGGTTTGCAAATATGAGCATGCACATGTGCTTTTGTTGTAAAAATGACCTAAATGGGATGTCGTAGAGCTGGGCACAGGTGGGCGGAGCCACCCACGATTTCTGCTACCAGTTTGGGTTATCTGGATTTGAGATGAGAAATGTTTGCTTTTATTTTCACTTACCATTGTGTACACATCTTAAATTCTAGTTCATTTTAATATTTTGAAACAAATTATCATCACCACCATGATTTGGAAGTTGGTTTTGATTTAGACTAACCTAATATAGCTTAAAATATTAATGTCTGCAATTGCAAAAAATTCTAAAGCAAACTTCCTAGAAATAGATAGCAGAGTTTTTAATCTTTCAAATCCATGGATGCCTACATTTGGATTATAAATATGTGAACTCATTACTAGAGTTAAATGTAGCTCCTGTAATGTACATTTTCATCCTTAAAGAGAGTCAGTCAAGACTGTATATATGTTATGCAGTTGAGATATCATAAAATGCATAGTTGTATGTAGTTGAATTATTTCATAATTCCAATTTACAGGTTTTAGCAATTAACCATGATGTTTTTAGTTTTATTTCATTAATGAATGTTTGGTATTTATAGCTATAGTCATAATAAGGTAATCTGTTGTTCATGGATAGGCAACTTATTTCAGTAATGCTTGATGAACATTGGTATCCACCAAGCTTCCCTCACAATCTGACTTTATAATTATTTAAGTGCTCCATTTTCGGCACTCGATGCTACTGTTTTGCCTTAACATTAGTTTATATCTGAGAATGTATCAGCATTGTCTCAAAATCATACATCATTTCCCCAAAGTTGTCTAAATCTTCTGCAACTGTTCTGAGGAGAACATATTTAAATATTAAATTGGATGAACAACCACAGGAATAGCAAAGACAGTATAAAGTGTGTACTTTGTCTTCTATTTCATAAATTCTCATTATCCAAGATGTATCTTAACAGTTATAAACATGCATGACATGGGCCGGAGGGATATAATCATATAATTCATGCAGTACTTTGTAATGTTTTCTTTTGACTGATGTTTATTATATAGAGAGGTGTGTTGTAATTGAGTTCTGATTAGGAATGACCTCTAATATCAGGCATGTCTTTTTTTAATTTAGTTTTTTCTGCTCCCAGGAATTTCAAATAGTGTCCCATAGGTAATTTTTCCAAAATTAGTATATTGTATATATGTTGGCACTATAACTCCATAATGTTCAGAATTGCCAATCTGAGAATTACAATAGTTCTCAATGTACAACAGTTCATTTATGTAACTATTCAAAGTTACAATGGCACTGATGACCAGTTTTCACCCTTACAAACATTTCAGCGTCTCCATGGTCATGTGATCAAAATTAAAACGCTTGGCAACAGATTCATATTTATAACATTGGCAGTGTTCCAGGGTCATGTGATCAGCTTTTGCAACCTTCTGAAAAGATAATCAATGGGAAAACTAGATTCATTTAACAACTGTGGTATTGACTTAACAACTTCAGTGATTCACTTAATTGTGGCCAGAAAAGTTGTAAAATAGGGCAAAACTTACTTAACAAGTGTCTGTTTTAGCAACATAAATTTTGGGCTTAATTGTGGTCATAAATATAATCTCAAAAATCTGGAAAATAACAAATTAGGGATGATGGCTTGAAATCATATTTGTATTTAAAAGATTAAACTGAGCCAATCTATCGAATATATATATATATATATATATATATATATATATATATATATATATATATATATATATATATATATATATATATACTGTATATACTGTATATACTCGAGTATAAGCCTAGTTTTTCAGCCCACTTTTTGGGCTGAAAAAAGCCGCCTCGGCTTATACTCGAGTCAGTGAAAAATTTGCCCGAAATGGAGGAGAAAAAGGGGCGGGGCCATGCCGCTGGGTGACACTCGTGAATGGCCCAGCGCCCCTGTGAGTTTCCCCTCCCTCTGTGTCAGTTTGCCGCGCAGCGCGCACCGCACCATCCCCCCTCCTCACGTTCTAATGTAATGCAGGGCTGTCTTATGATTCCCCTTCCTCCCCCTCCTGCCGCTCTGCAACGATGTCCCACCTCCTCCTTGTTATGGCAAGCAGCCACATAGCGATGTCCCACCTCCTCTGGTACAGTGATCCAATGATAGGAATCACTGTGCCGTGTGTCATAGGAGGCGGGACATCGCTCCCGCGGCTGCACGGGACATCATCATCACAGCGGGACATCAGCATCATGAGGTGAGTGAAGTATTTCAGTGAATACACCGCTAGTTTACTGTTTTTCTTTGAAATAAATATTCAAAAACATTATTGGTATCTATTTTTATTTTTGAAATTTACCGGTAGCTGCTGCATTTCCCACCCTAGGCTTATACTCGAGTCAATAACTTTTCCAGTTTTTTGTGGTAAAATTAGGTGCCTCGGCTTATATTCGGGTCGGCCTATACTCGAGTATATACGGTATGTGTGTGTGTGTGTGTGTGTGTGTTATTTGTGCTGATAAATAAATAAAGGGAGACTAGTATAGATCTATTTCAAGCTATTTAGCTCTCATCAGCTAGCCATACCCTTACTGGGATTCGAACTGTTATATATATATATCTATATATCTGGGATTCGAACTGATATATATATATATATATATATATATATATATATATATATATATATATATATATATATATATATATATATATATATATATATATATATATTCTGAAAGCATTAATGTTAACCTCACAATATGATTAAGCTGGGTACCCACTGTTTTAGCCATATAGGCTGCATTACTCAGCGACCAATTATACCAAGCAAGAGCTGGTGTCTTAAGAACTGTAGTACGCTTCAGCTGGGCACAGAAAGACTATGTAGAATTAATAATAAAACACACCCACACACACAAACACACCGAGAGGGAGGGAGGGAGGGAGGGAGGGGGAGGGAGAGAGGGAGGGAGGGAGAGAGAGAGAGAGAGAGAGAGAGAGAGAGAGAGAGAGAGAGAGAGAGAGAGAGAGAGAGAGAGAGAGGAGCGATGTTTATATGATAATTTCTGTCTCTGAACTGGTTTATTTTAATTTATTTTAATTTTTATGTTACGTGTTACAGATGAACTTGATCATATCTAGTGTTTAACAGGTAGTTTTTTGCTGTGAAGTGAGTGTATGTGTATTAGAAGGGAGGGAGGAAATAGGAGGGAGGAAATAGAAACGTTCATTTTTAATCTGTTTACCCTGAGAGATTGCCAAGAAATTATTCATCCCTTCTAATTCATTTTTTTTTCCTTTTCAGCTATGGGACAAAGGATTGTTGAATATATACCATTATCTAAAAGTAAGCTCTATATTATTTATTTGAACTGAGATAAAAATACTGCACTTGTTGTGTAACCTAGTTGTGTCATGCTCTATAAAAGCATTCAGTCTTTACTGTTTTCTAAAAACTTGTGGAATTTTCTTTATTATGCAACCACTTTTATCTTCTTCGAATTTGAAGTTCCACCAATAAATCATTGCCCATTGCTTTTATAATATTTTCTGTACATATTGTTCAGCGTTGCATAGTGTATTTTCAATTATACTCAAGACGTTTTTTAGTTTAGTATTTTTTTCCTTTTCAGTAGTTTTTCCTTAAGGACAAATATGGTTGTGGTGGCCTCATTCAGTCCTGGAGACAGTTAGAGTTTAATCCACAATCCAATTAAGGCCAAACAATTGGAGGTAAATTTATATAATGAGAAAATATATCTTCTGCTGTAAAATAAATGAATAAATATAAATACTAAGGAAAACCTTACTTTGTTTTTATCTTTTTAAGTGTCATACATATAGGCAGCATAATGACCACATTTAGGTGTAATGAAAAACTAAGTTATTTAAAATATGAACAGACTTTAGGTTTACTCCTCCAGGTACATGTTATGAAGATATTCCTGTTTCATTTTCATTAAGTTGTAATTCAGTGCCATGTGTTTCTGCTTTATTGAAATAACCATGTTTTCAAGTTGGTTTGCTTAACCATATACATATAATACTAAAACTGAAATTAGTTCAGTCTGCTGAAGAAGAGAAGCAGTTTGAGATTCACTTCTTGGTAGGATTTTCACCATGAATACTTGTTATTTGGTATATATGGAGCTGCAATTGTTATCCTGAAACCATATAGTGGTTATTGGTTTTAGAGAAATTATGTGGCTCCTAAGTCAACAACCTTTCTTTAGAAATTGAAAAAAGGTACTATAATTATTTATGGGATCTTTATCTTATGTGATTTTTTGGAAAAAAAAACTTATAAGTTTCTTTTCGACTATCTTGTTAATTTCATTCAACCGGGCTTTCTCATTCTTCTTTTCTTTTCATTCTTTTCCCTTTATGATTTGCTTTATGGTTTTTTTCTTCACTTTTATATTGTGTCCAAGCAGTCATCTGGAATTGGGCAATATCTAAATTTAATACATTTAATTAAGTACATTAAAAAAATGAGTGCAGATTATTTTTATATTCTTTTGACCCAGTCTTATTTCCATGTAATAAAATAGACTGTTGCAGACATTTTCCATTCATTTATTCACAAATATTCATTTTCTCAATGTTCTGATTGACGAATCCAATCAAAGCAAGCATGGATGAGACAATCCAATCTCTGAATGCAGAACTTTATTGAGAACATCATTTTGGCACTGATGAGCAAAACCAGCTCTAGCTAATTCCCATGTAATCCACATAATTCAATATATAATTCTCCCTCCCCCTGTTAGTGCAGGTCACATTATCCAATTGAGTGTCGTATTGTTACGAGGAAAAAGTATTTGGGTTTGGCAAGTGAGTACATGCAGAAGTGTCCTTGACTTGGCTTGTCTTCTTGATGTCTGGAACCTACATTCCATCTCATCCTTCCTTTTCCCTGTTTCATTGGCAAGCTGAGAAGTGATAATAGTTGCAACAGCATAAGCGCACTTTGCACTTGACACATTTCTCATAATAACACATATTTTACACATAGGTTTTATCAGCATTTCAATGTCTTAAAATTTCTCAATCCATTTCCTGCCTTCATTAAAGAGTTTACCAAGATAATAGATGTTCATCTATCATTCTACTTAGTCTACTTTTTTTCTATTCATGTATAATTTTCAGATTTTTCTCATTGTTAACTCTTTTATCCTTTCAATCAAATTCTGCAAAATATCTCCAGAGCCACATTAATAAACTAATTTCTGTATCCCCTTTTGCTACCTTTCCTATTATACAATGCCCAACCCTGGATCCTGTAGTAGTGGGCCATGGCCTGTTCGAAACCAGGCAGCAGGAAAGATGGGCAAGCATGCACGCAAGAAACTCCACCCGCATGACTGGAAGGCGCTTGGCTTGTACTCGCAAGTGAGGCTCCACTTGTGTGAATGGTGCTTCATGTCTGAGTAGTAGACGCTTGCATGCAAAGTGCCATTTGAATGAGTGAAACTTTTTATCTGACTGCAAATCCCCACCACTCGCAGAAGTGGAGCTGTGCATGCATGCCTGTCACTTTTACATTCTCACCTCCACCCGCCACTGGGACAGGCTGCCAAGCTAGAAAGGTTGGGGACTTTTGATATAAGATAATACTAACAGCTTTATTCCAACCATCAGGCCTTGATCTAGCCTTCGTACAACTTTAATCAAGTCACACAATTATTCCATAAGCAAAGCATATTCATACATTAATACTTTTATACGTTTTGCCATTTTTCAACATTCTCACATAATGTATTCCTTTTCATCTTTTTTTTGTGTTTGGAGTCTAACATTTATAGCATTTAAGTTCAATTCTTCCAGATCACTATAATTCCTTAAAAGTCCAAAATTTCCTTCTTTTAATTTTTTTGCAAATTATTTCTCATAAAAAATATTTTTTAAAAGATTTTTATTCTTAATTTCATTTATTTATTTATTTATTTATTTATTTATTTATTTATTTATTTATTTATTTATTTATTTATTTATTATTCAAATTTATATGCCACCCAATCCCGAAGGACTCCAGGCATCTTACAAAAGAAGAAAGAAGAAAAAGAAAATAAGAAAAGGACAGTTTAAAATTCACAAAACACATACATTCATTCTGATCGGGGCTGGACCTCAACAGCCCCAGGCCTGCCAGAACAGCCAGGTTTTAACAGCTTTCCTGAAGGCCATGAGAGTGGTTAAGGTCCAGCTCTCTGGGGGTAGCTGATTCCAAAGGGTCGGAGCAGCCACAGAGAAGGCTCTCCTCTGGGGGCCCGCCAGCTGACACTGTCTGGCTGACGGCGTCTGAAGGAGGCTCAATCTGTGAGATCTTACCGTTGGGAGGTATGTGGCAGTAGGCGGTCTTGCAGGTACACTGGCCCTAAGCCATATAGGGCTTTAAAGGTAATGACCAACACCTTGAATTGCGTCCGGAGACCAATTGGTAGCCAGTGCAGCTTGCGGAGGACAAGTGTAACATGGGTGTACCTCGGTACACCCAATATCGCTCGCGCGGCTGCATTCTGGACTAGCTGCAGTCGCCGAACGCTTTTCAAGGATAGCCCCATGTAGAGCACGTTGCAATAATCCAGCCTTGAGGTGACAAGGGCGTGAGTAACCGTTTGAAGTGCCTTCCGATCCAAATAGGGCCGCAATTGATGCACCAAGCGAACCTGGGCAAAGGCCCCCCTGGCACAGCCGACAGATGGTGATCCAGTGTCAGCTGCGAATCCAGGAGGACCCCCAAATTGCGGGCCCTCTCTGAGGGGTTTAAATTTTCACCCCCCAGGATTAAGGATGGACTGTCTGGGCTGTCCTTCGGGGGCAGCATCCAAAGCCACTCAGTCTTATTGGGATTGAGCATAAGTTTGTTCATCCCCATCCAGATCCTGACAGTTTCCAGGCATCAGCACATCACGTCCGCCGCTACACTGAGCTGGCACGGGGCAGATAGATACAGTTGTGTATCATCTGCATATTGATGGTACTTTATCCCGTGCTGTCATATGATCTCAGCGGCTTCATGTAGATGTTAAATAGGAGGGGGGGACAAGACCGAACCCTGTGGCACACCACATTTGAGGGGCCTAAGGGTCGACCTTTGCCCCCGACCAAAACCGACTATGACCTGTCAGAGAGGTAAGAGGAGAACCACCGTAAAATAGTGCCTCTCACTCCCACCTCCTCCAGACATCGCAGAAGGATACCATGGTCGATGGTATCGAAGGCCGCTGAGAGATCAAGAAGCACCAGGATAGAGGAATGTCCTCTATCCCTAACCCGCCAGAGATCATCGGTCAGTGCGACCAAAGCGGTTTCTGTGCTGTACCCAGGCCTGAAACCAGACTGAAAGGAGTCTAGATAATCTGCTTCATTCAAAGTCCGTCGGAGTTGAAGCGCCACCACCTTCTCAACAACCTTCCCCAGAAAAGGAAGGTTGGAGACAGGATGATAGTTTTTCAGGATAGCTGGGTCCAGGGAAGGCTTCTTGAGGAGGAGTCTTACCACTGCTTCCTTCAATGGTTGCGGGAAAGACCCCTCCTGCAAAGATGCGTTAGTAATCACCTGGAGCCAGCCTCGTGTCACCTCCCTTGCTGGTCGAGACCAGCCAGGAGGGGCACGGGTCCAGTAAACAGGTGGAGGCACACATCGCTCCCATGGCCTTGTCCACTTCCTCAGGGGTGACAAATTCAAACTCATCCCAGGAAATCCAATTAAGACTCACCCTCGGCATCTCAGCTGGTATTGCCCAAGCAGAGTCAAGGTCTGTCCGAATTTGAGTGATTTTATCCGACAGAAACTGAACAAACTCCTCAGTGCTTCCCTGCAGGGGTTCCCCTGCCTCCTCACCTTTCAGGAGGGAGCGGGTCACCCTAAACAGGGCAGCTGGGCGAGATTCTGTGGATGCAATAAGAGTGAAAAAATGTGTAGGACGAGGTCGCTATTCCCCTTAATTCAAGATCACGTTTCCACTGCCCCGAGAGAAATACAAGGTTGAGTGTGTGTCCTGCTCTATGAGTTGGGCCCTGAACTACTTGGGTCAAGCCCATGGTTGTCATGGAGGCCATGAACTCCTGTGCCCCATCAGAGTGTTCACGAAGAGACGGTAGATTAAAGTCCCCCAGTACCATTAGTCTGGGGAACTCCACCGCCAACCTGGCTACTGCCTCTAGCAGCACAGGCAGGGCTGTCGTGACGCAGCTGGGAGGTAGGTACGTCAAGAACAAGCCCAATTGAACCCCTAGGTCCAACTTCAAGAGGACAGACTCACACGCCACAATCTCTGGGGCAGGGATCCTGCGAGGAATTAAAGATTTTTGGATGATAACTGCTACTCCCCCACCCCTTTCTAGTGTTGTGATTGGTGGAGCACCTGGAACCCATCTGGGCACATTTCCTCCCTCTTGGCCCAGCCAGGTTTCATCCTCGTCTAATATTAAGTCCCCGACGAGGGGAGCTTTGTTCACAACAGACCTGGCATTTAGCAACAACAACCTGAGACCAGGGCCCTGATCTCCTCTGCCACCAGGTCCTTGAGTTGAGCCTGAGGGGCCGGAACAAGGAATTGCTGTAATGTAGCGAGTCCTTCTTCCCCGGTAATGGCTAGCCCTACAGCTCCCATCATATCTGCTCCTCCTGGTCGTAACCGAAATGCTCTGACCCTCCCCCATCCCCGCAGACCCCCCCTCTCCCATGGCCCCCATTCTTCCCGGCAGGCCACGCGCACCATTCACTCTAGGATGGGAGGCGGGTCTGGTCCCCCATCCACTTCTGCTTCTGCACTCAGTGGAGGGGGCTCCAGGTCACACTCCCAGTCCTATCATATTCACCAAACAAACACTCTCCTCAGATAAACCCCACAGTAATCGTTAAAATACAGTACAATAATACAATAATTAATTAAGTTAAAAAGTGGGTGCATTCTCTCTCACATTCATACAATCATACACTCAACAAATTAGTTAAAACACAGTTCTTAAATCCGTGAAGAAGGCGGTCAGCGCAAGTCTGAGGTGGCTGGGGCCGGTGATAGTTTGGGAGGGACGGGTTCCTTGCTCTTTTTCTCCGCGGGGTTTAGAAGTGGTGTAAAAAGTCTGGGGCGGATGTTTACTCTGCTGGAAGCTCATTGTTTAGCTTCTTTGCTCCTTTTTAACATCTTTAACTGCTGGGTGAGATCCTCTATCCTCACAGGATGGGTAGCATCAGTATGCTGATGATATCCAATGTATACCTCTGCACTGGGCTTGCTTGTGTTTGTGTTGAAAGCACCAAAGCATTCCCCAGCTGAAAGGATTAGCTGGTGACAATATTGTTACCCATGGGATGTCTGGTTGGCAGTTCCTTTCCTATCCCCATTAGTGTGCCCACTGAAGTGATACCTATCTATCTAATTGCGATTACTTGCTTTCAAACTAATAGGTCAAAGGAATTGGAGTGAAAGATGGAAGATCACCCCATCATGCAGCAGCAATTGGGTCTCAATCATGGGATTGCTGATAGTTAACCCAGCATCGAACTACATGAGTTACTACACTCCTTGAGTTCTGGGCATGCCATTGTTGATTCTGTTTCATTGTACCTGGTGGCTATGGGGATGGAGAACAATGGTTGTGGGTAGGAGGATCTGTTGCATACAGGAGTTTACTTTTTTTGGTCTGGGTGGGGGTTATACTCTCCTAGACAGACCTGGTGCATAAATCAAGTTCTGGGTGCCTCCTGGATTCCTGACTCTTACTTGAGGAACATATTGCAGATGTCTCTAGAAGGACCTTTGTTCATCTTCATGCTATGGACCAGTTCCATTCTTTCCTGGATCAAAAAGCCCTTCTTTCAGTCATTAAGGTCTTGGTCATCTTGTGAATGGATTACCGCAATGTGCTTTATATGGGTTATCCTTAAAGAGTATTCAGAAACTACAGTTGGTGCAGAAAAGTCAGTGAGAGCAGTTTTGAGTGGCTGCCAAGTTGTGTATTAACACATCTACTACATGAGCTGCATTGAGTGACAGTTTGCTTCCAGGTTCAGTTCAAGGTAATGATTATTACCTTGAAAGCCCTTTATGAAATGGAACCAGGTTACCTGAGCAACGGTATCTCAATTACATGTTCCCATCCCATCTGGTTAGGCAAGGAGGATATGTTGCAGATACTATTAATTAAAGAATTTTGCCTGCTGGGATCCAGGAAGAGATCTAGTCCTTTGAAACATCTTGCCTCTAGAGGTGAAGCAGGCCCCCACTCTTGAAACCTGGCTCTGCCAATTGGCATGAGGATCAAAGAATTATGTGCATTGAGATATCGTGTTTGGTGACATGAGGCTGCTTTCTCTACCTTTTAAAATCTTAATATTTTAATTTTAACTTAGTTCTTAGCTTTGTTTCAGTTTTTTATTTATGCATCTATACCCCTTTTTTGTTTTCATTGTAAGCCACTCAGAGTCACTTAGATGAAATGGGTAGTATAAAATCTGATAAACACAAATAAAACAAATAAATATTGCTGTGAGGAAAGCGTTGAAGTTGGTGTCCTTTGGAATGTGAAAGCATATGTAGTGTAATATCACACTGGTTTTAAAAATGGGCTGTACTGCTCAAAAAACATTCTTGGGTAAAACATGTTGGTCTTGTTGGGCTTACAGGTCTTGAATATATTATTTAAATATGCTGAATACATATTCATAACCCATCATTAAGCATGCCTCCCTGTGAAAATGAGAGGCTGATGTTTTTATAAGCTTGTCCTGAACCATGTTTTAATATTTTGTTGTGATAGGACTGATTTTAGTGATAAGGTAGAACAGACATTGTTGAAAAGATTGAGTGAATATTGAAACTGGAATTTTAGTGGGAGCTGTACATTATTGGAGCTGTACATTATTTCAGTAAGATTGGAATTTTATTGGATTTCCATTTAATTCCAAGCCAAACTCATATTTAAAGCTATGAAAGCAATTTGATACAAGAGTATCTGAAAAGACAATATGTTTTCATGTGTTCTTCCTGCCTAGTGATATTGCAGGGGTGAAACCTGTGCTGTTGAGTATACCTACTATTGAGGTATATATGGTGATAAGAATGCAGGACAGACTTACTTATTTGCAATTTCAAAATAGTGAGAGACTTCTTTTTTATTAACTATTTCCTATTATTTGTTTATTATGACCTTTTTCATTGTGTTTCAGTATTGATTTCTATGCTGCTTTTCACTCTCTTAATTTCTGGTTCTATTTTCTTTGCTGCTGAAATGCTACTTTGTTTCACTATTCAAACCTGGATGATTTAAAACAAGATTTGTTGAGAGTATACATAGATTCACTTAACTCTATAATAGCAACTGGTCCTCAAAATTTAACAAGGAACAAAACAATTCCAAAGAACAAATTCTGAACTATGTCAGCAACTCCCAGAGGAATACATATTTTCTTTACATCCTAGCCTTTTCTTCTGATTTTCAGCCAATAATGTTTTGTGTAAGTGCAATTTTGACAGTCAACGTTGAGAAATAATAATAGAAGTCAAAATGAAACCATTCAAATAACATAACATTATAAACTGTAATGATGCACAAATTATGGCTGAGAATGTTCGGACACTAATTCAAAACCAGACTAATAAGATTTAAATGAAACTTAAACTGCCGAGTAATTCAACATATATGCCTTTTTCTCCCAACAGCCAACTTAAGGACATATCTATAACACTTATCAAGAACTCTTCTTGATGATATGGAAACAGCAGAATGGATCTTAAAACAACTCTCGATTTTGATCCATTTTACAAGATTTTGATATCTTCCTAAAGGCAACATGGAAAATTGAGAAAGTGGAGCTTAAAGAATATATATTCTTCTTGCAAACTGTCTCCAGCTTTGAGGATAGTCATGCTCATTCTGGTTTTGTATGCTGCCCAGACTCATCATTGGTAAGATAGGAAGCCACGTACATTTGATTAATACAATTAATCAAGATAAAATAAAATAACTATATCAGTTATGCCGAAATATTTTCCATTACTTTTGTCCTTACAATGTGTAATCATTTGACTATTATTGAGTTAATAAAATGGTAACAATGCATTTTAAGCATCCAGTATCTTTTGGAAGCTTTAAATGAGGTTTCGTTGTTGTTCTTTAACTACAGAAACAGAATGGAATGGAGTTCTTTCTAATTTTAGCATTCCCAGCATAGATTTCTAAACTCTTTATTACCAAATTCTCAATTGTACATAACTGTACAAAAGTATTACTAATTTAAATAGTTATTTTTGATTAATTAACTCATGGTGGGGACATTGTCAGATGTATAGATACAGGTAAAGGTTCCCTTCGCACATATGTGCTAGTCATTCCTGACTCTAGGGGGAGGTGCTCATCTCCATTTCAAAGCCAAAGAGCCAGTGTTGTCCGAAGACGACTCTGGTCATGTGGTCGGGATGACTAAATGACAAAGGCACATGGAACGCTGTTACCTTCCCACCAAAGGTGGTCCCTATTTTTCTACTTGCATTTTTACGTGGTTTCGAACTGCTAGGTTGGCAGAAGCTCGGACAAGTAATGGGAGTTCACTCCATTACACAGTGCTAGGGATTCGAACTGCCAAACTGCCGACCTCTCTGATTGACAAGCTCAGCATCTTAGCCACTGAGCCCCCAGATGCTTACATGGAAGCATTATAAGTATTTTTGCTTTCTTTCACTGGGAACAGAAAGTGTAATCAAAGAAGCTGGTAACAATTGTTAAGATCTGTATTCAAAACCTAGTAGTTGCCTGCATAAACTCATAGTTTGTTCATTTATTAGTTCATTCAAATTTTGAGACTGCCCAATTTGTCATTGACTCTGAAAAGCTTATTTAAAAGAAAAAAGAAAAGAAAAACTGATAAAAAGGAACATGCCCAACCAGAAAAACAAACGCTCAACTTTAAATTAAACAAACTAAATTAATTAGAAAAGACTATACTGTACAACTGCCTTAAAGCAGAGAAAAACAGATTTTGAATAATTTTTGGAACATCTTAAAGGTGGAAGCTCCATAAAACTCCAGGAGCATACCAGTTTAGAAGGCAGGTGCTACTACTGACAATGTGCACCTCCTGTTTCCATAAGATGACATTGATAGACAAAATCATGCAGCTATGTTTATTGGTGCTGTTTATACTGTATGTTTTCCATCTATAAAGTGCACCATGAATAACGGCAGACAAACTCTGCTCCTGGAACTGAAATGGTGGTTTAGTTATACACGCTTTATCTTAGCAGAGATGTGATTTATTTATTTTTTTGCATCAGGATATTTATGAGTTCTGGGTTTAAGTTCATCTGATAGCATAGTCAGAATGGCTCTGCTTTGCTTTGTTTGGGACCAGTAGACATCTGTGAGTCAAGCTGGAGAGCTGCTTTTCATTAACACTTTGCAAGAAGGAAAAGTAAATTCATATTCCTTTTTCACCAGTATCAGATTTAAGTAGCATTTCATTTACAAACTAGACACTTTATTATTATTTAATGGATACCTGCAAAAGAATACCCTAAGAAATTCAGCTGAAACAATGTGCCAAGAATAGAAGCTACTGATCAACATTCTGGTGGTATGGAGTAGAGGATTCTGGGGGGCTTAGGATACAGGATTTGTGTTTCTACTGTTATTGCAATGTCTGGATTTGCCCTGGATGAGAAGCAGATTTGTTGACTCTGCAGCATGGGGAAAAGCCAACCACAGATTTACTGCAAAGTTAGTTTAGCTGTTTGCCCCTTTCCAAGTGTTATGAAAAGAGTTTTTAAAATGTTTGGCTTGGCCTGTCTGCTGCAAAATAAATTGTTATCTAAAACAATAGAGAACAAAGGAGGAAAAAAGTCATAAATACATACCAGGAAATGCAAAGCTCCATTTTGGTGCTGGAGCTGCAAGGGCATTGGGTTTCATTGCCTTGAGTCTCTGTGGAAAGCTGTCTGCTCCACAGGAAGACCCTGCGTTCCTGTCCTTTCGGTGAACCTGCCTGAAAGGAATACAGGAGTTATTGAGTAATCAAGGCTTGTCAGCACCTTGGTTATGCAGCATGGTTCAATCCGATAATGTGAATGGAACCAGTAATAGCACTGATGAAAAGCACACTGGTTTGAAAAGGTCCTTGAATGATTTTTTTTGTTCATTTTCTGTTTACATGTAATGTGTTATTGATGCCATTACCTTGTTTCATAGAAAAATGGGAAATTTGTCATTATTTCTTTAAAAGAAGAGACGGAGAGCCAAGGAAATAGAGAAACAGGAAGAAAGACAGGGGAAAAAAGAACCACTGTTATATGAAGAAAATTGCATTTGAATACTGTGACTGAAACATATTGATTTTCTGGAACATTTTTAGATTAAAAATGCCAATGCTAAATCCTTACATGACCTATAGTTCATATGAAGTTCATGTGTCATTTACTGTTATTCTAGAAAACAGCAATCTTTAGTGAAAACATAATTTGGAAAAGTCTTGACTTGCTAGCATTTGCATGCTTTTGTCAAAAATCATGGCTTGGAGCTCAGACTATTTCTCAAATACTTTGCTTTACATGGCAGCACATTTATCTTTTTTAATTGTCTGTGCATCTTCATTTGATTTTCACTTTGATATTTAGATCTGTTTTATATTTTTTCATTCATACTTGTTCATTGATTGCATTGAACATGTAAGAGGAATTCACTCTCCACAAGTAGTTTGCTGGTCCTTGATTTTAATTCAGAAAAGTTTGAAATAGGATTAATGTCTTGCCTATATCCCCTTTACCTATTATAGAGAACTGCCTACATAAAGCTATTATTTCTCTCCCTACTTTTGCAAAATAAATTACCTGAAGTTTGGTTATCAAAATGTCCTGGCTGCATTAATTATATATTTCATATATCTGTGGTAATCTGACTCAGCCAAGTCTAAAAAAATGATTTTTCCATTCATAATATAGGCATGCAAGCATCCTCCAACTCTCTTAGTGTCCCTTATTAACTTCCAGAATGATTCTGGGGCTTATGCCTACATTCATAAATGTATAGGTTAATTTGGCTAGTGATTATTGGGTCTGCTTATCTTCATATCATTCTTTATGATTTTTGAAAAAAGTGTACAAATATAAGAGTAATGGTAAGTGAATGCCAAAAAAAATGGCAACTGTTTGAGACTAGAGAATATGCTTGTTATAAATTTATGGGGAATTATGTATACAGTTCTATCACATAATTTGTTTAATGAGTGTGCAGTAAATTAATTTCCAGTGTGCTATAACATTTCAAAAATGTACTAAAATATATAATTAAACACATGCATAAAGGTGTATTTTATTCCAAGTTATTTTAACTTGTTTAACCTAAATAGAACTGTTTTATAGGTCTGCCCATTTTCTTTAAGAATTTTCAGACTTAAATTTCTGAAGCATCTTTACCTTGCCTCACATTATTGCAGTGTTTTTAGATATATATATAAATGATCACATATTTTCAAATGTTTTCTAAAATAGCCACACTATTTTATGTTTCAGTGTTTTAAATCATCTCCCCTTCATTTGGTCATTTACAGAAATTCTTGCCCTCAGTCAAATGTTTGTTTTTTTAACATTAACATTTCTGAAGCTAAACCTTGGAATTATTTGTTCATAATAGCACATTATATAGCCAATAAAATGAATCTGATATAATAGAATAGAATTCTTTATTGGCAAAGTGTGATTGGACACAAGGAATTTGTTGTCTTTTATGCATATGCTCTCAGTGTATATAAAAAGAAAAAAAATGCATTCATCAAGAATCATATGATGTCAAATATGCTACATAATCTTTTCAATACCAATAGCTGATATGGTAATAAAAGGAAGATGGAGGTTTGGTGGAGCAATGCTTTTTAAATATGCAAAGCGAAATTTCTGTCACTATCCTTTTACTTGTTTTTAACGTTTTTCTCATTTATTGTCTTTTTTCTCATTTTGTTTCTTATTACTAGAACTAACATGGTGACGTTTTCTTAACATTCTATAAAATAAAAATGAGTAATGTAGTCTTTCTGTTGAATTCAATTTTATATTTTACATTCAACTTTAAGGAAAATATACTCATTTAAATCTAAGATAATTTAGCCATGCTTTAATCAAGTTAAATAAAGAGTAATAACTATTCTGCATTTTTTTTATTTCAATAATGCAATAAAATTATCTTAGATTTTAACTTTTAACAATGCTCATAAAAAATAGTTATTTTAGGATTTGGATAAACTAATTAGTTTATTTCTTGCCCACTTTTAGTTTCATTCGTATTTAGTATTGAAATTCTTCTGTCTTACATCTGCAGCTACCCAATTAAAATATGTTGTTTATTTTAACATGCAATGCCTCTAATATATAGAAAAAGTAAAATATAGCTTTTGCATTACCCTGAATTTTTCAGTGTGATGGATAACTGTTCCAACATTCGTACAACAATGTTGGTTCCTTAAAAGGGTTCCACCACAAAACCGCGGTAGACAATTGCGCGCTCGACAAAAGCGCGTACGTGACGTCATCACAGCACGACGAAAACATTGCACTGTGAGCGGTAAATTTAAAATTAAAGCGAAAACCTTACCCTAACCCCCCCAAACCTAACCCTAAACCTAACCCTAAACCTAACCCTTAACCTAACCCTAAACCTAACCCTAAACCTAACCCTTAACCTAATGCTAAACCTAACCTAACGCTTAACGTAACCCTAAACCTAACCCTAACCCTTAACCTAACCCTAAACCTAACCCTTACCTTTATGTGAATCGGCTTGCTTTAATTTAATTTTAATTTTATTGATTTTTTAATTTTTTTCGTCGCGCTGCTGATGACGTCAGGTACGCGCTTTCGTCGAGCGCGGTTTTGTCGACCGCGGTTTTGACGGGTCACGCCTTAAAAAGGTATCCAATAAAATTACATCTGAACCTAGAGTCTTAATAAATACTGGCACATAAAGATGATGGAAAATAGGGATTGCTTTCAGAAAGACTATAATTGAATTCACCTTGCTTTTAGCAAATCCCCGGATTATTAGATTGTGTTATAAACATGGAGAGCCAGTTTGGTGTACGCATGTGCGAGATTGGAATGGCTGCCAGGCTTTTTCGCTCCGATTTAATTTGGTGAAAAGGCGCTGGAAAAACCTTAAAACCAACTGCATAGTTTTTCAGAAAAGGTCCCTTGGGATGACCCGAGGAGACCAGATATCTGGGGGGGTCGCCACTCTCGGGTGGCCCCAGACCACGCAACCTTCGGCGGCTTTTGAATTACCTGGGCTGCTCGGCAGTGGAGGTGGCAGCGGCGCACTGGTAGTGGCGTTTTTCATCGATTCTTGGCGGCTACGGTGTCTCCTGACTCTGTTCGCTCGACCTGGTGAGCCTTTGGGGACTTTTTCGACTGCCGTCACCCCGGAAGGGGGGTGGACGATCTGTGCGTCTGCCAGGACTGGGCGAATTGGGTGGCTGGCTGTGCTTGCCGCTGCCGCGGCCTTTCCAAACACCCCCTCCCCCCCTCTCTGTTTGGCTTGGCCTCCTCATCAGCGCTGCCTCCTCTTTCCTCCATTCTTTGCGTGATTGGACTTTTCTTCTTGGCGAGTCTTTCCCTCTGCCTACCATCGCTGCTGTGGAGCCCCCTCCTGCTCCGCCTGCCTGACATCTGGCTTTCCTCTATCTTGGCCTCTGAATATCTAGCCTCCTCCAACCGCAACCTCAGGGCCCCTGGACTTGCTGTTTCAGCCCCATTTGCTTCGATCATTGCCACCTGCCACTGCCCTTGGAATACCATCTCGGATAGTGCCCGTTTAATTCATCTTATTACGGCGCCTTGGACTTTGGATGAGTGGGGGTACTTACAGCAAATGGGGAGGCCCTCTGGCATGTCGGTGACTCCCACTGTTTGCCTCGTGGTGTATTTGTGGTGCATCTGTTCTGCGGAAGGAGTGATGGAAGATGGCGGAAATACGGGTGGGGACTTAATGTCTCTTTCAACTGATGCCCCCCCTTTTTTTCTTCGATCCACCTCAGCCACCTCGGACTTTGGACCTTTCCAGGCCTACAGGAGTGGGGGAAGATGAGACATTCTCCTGTATGCCACCTGTGGACCACTGCTGGTTTTCAACCATTTCGAACTCTAAGAGTCATCTGAACAACTATTAAGACCTGCGCGAACTGTTCTTGTATGTGGAATGCTTGCTGTATGTATGTTAGTGAATGATTCCACTTTTTTAAAATTAATTTTTAACTTTATGCTCTGTTTTATTGTACCTATGTTTTTACTGTTATAGTGGGATATGCATGTTGGGAATGACTGTTTGGTATATATGAAGGGACCAAGAGTGCGGTCTGGAGCCCCCTCCACTGAGTGCAGAAGCAGAAGTGGAAGGGGCCTGGACCCACCTCTCGTCCCGGAGTGCATGGGGTGAATGGCCTGCCGGGGAGAACGGGGGCCGTGGGAGGAGAGGAGGGGTCTACAGGAATTGGGATGGGCCGGAGCATCCCGGTTACGTTTGGGAGATGCAGATACAATGGGAGTTTCAGGGCTGGCCATTACTGGGGAAGGAGAGTTCGCTATATCACAGCGATCCCTCGTTCCGGCCCTGATAGCTCAACTCAAGGACCAGGTGGCAAGAGATGTCAGGGCCCTGGTCTCAGGTTGCTGCTGCTAAATGCCAGGTCTGTGATTCATAAAGCTCCCCTTGTCCGGGACTTAATATTAGACAAGGGGGCAGATCTGGCATGTATTACTGCAACCTGGCTGAGCCATGAGGGAGGAGTCCCCCTCTCAGAAATGTGCCCAGAAGGGTTACAGGTGCTCCACCAACCATGACATCAGAGAAGGGGTGGGGGAATGGCAGCTATCATCTGGGAATCATTAGTACCTCGTAGGATCCCTGCTCCGGAGATTGTCAGGTGTGAGTCCCTTCTGGTGAAGCTGGACCTAGGGGGTCAAGTGGGCTTGTTCCTAACGTACCTACCTCCCAGCTGCATTACAACAGCCCTGCCTGCGCTCCTAGAGTCAGTAACCAGACTGGCGGTTGAATTCCCCAGACTGATAATACTGGGGGACTTCAACCTGCCATCTCTTGGCGAACGCTCTGATGAGGTGCAGGAGTTCATGGCTTCCATGACAACCATGGACTTCACCCAGGTAATTCAGGGTCCGACTCATACAGCGGGACACACGCTCCACCATGTGTTTCTCTTGGGGCAGTGGAGACGTGATCTTGAACTGAAAGGCATAGAGATCTCGCCCTTGTCATGGTCAGATCACTTCCTACTGAGGCTCAATTTTCTGAAACTACTCCCCCACCGCAGGGAGGTGGAGCTGATTAAATGGTTCCGCCGCAGGCGCCTGATGGACCCAGTGGGATTTCAGACGAAGCTTGGTGAGATACCTGGCTCCCTTGCCCACAATCCGACAGAGTCCTTGGTCGCTGCTTGGAACAGAGCGGCGGCTGGGACTCTTGATCGGATTGCACCTTTGCGGTCTCTCTGCAGCATCCAGGAGGGTCCCTTGGTTTACCGAGGAACTCCAGGAGATGAAGCGCCAAAAGAGACGCCTAGAGCGATGCTGGAGGGCCAGTAATTCCGAATCTGACCGAACACAACTAAGAGCCTTTATTAGGACTTATTTAGTGGCGATATGGGTGGCAAAATGTACCCATTTTTCTGCTCTTATTGTGTCCACAGAATCTCGCCCGGCCGCCCTGTTTAGCTCCCTCCTGAAAGGGAGGGACGCGGGGGAACCCTTACAGGGAAGAGCTGAGGAATTTGTTCAGTTTCTGTTGGACAAAGTCGCTCAGATTTGGACGGATCTGGACTCCACTTGGACAGTACCTGCAGAGATGCTGAGGGTGGGCCTTGATCGGATTTCTTGGAGCGAGTTCCAGCTTGTCACTCCTGAGGAAGTGGACAAGGCCATGGGAGCTGTGAGTGCCTCCACCTGCTTACTGGACATGTGCCCCTCCTGGATGGTTTCGACCAGCAGGCAGGTAACACAAGGCCGGCTCCAGAGGATTCTTAATACCTCTCTACAGGAGGAACCTTTCCCGCTGCCTTTAAAGGACGTGGTGGTAAGACCCCTCCTTAAGAAGCCTTCTCTGGATCCAGCTATCCTTAAAAATTACCGTCCAGTCTCCAACCTCCCTTTTGTAGGGAAGGTTGTTGAGAAGGTTGTGGCCTTTCAGCTCCAACAGACCTTGGATGAAACAGATTGTCTAGATCCCTTTCAGTCGGGCTTCAGGCCTGGTTACTCCACCGAAACTGCTTTAGTCACGCTGACCGATGATCTCTGGCAGGCCAGGGATAGAGGACATTCCTTTATCCTGGTACTTCTTGACCTCTCAGAGGCCTTCGATACCATCGACCATGGTATCCTTCTGCAACGACTGGGGGAAGTGGGGGTGGGAGGCACCGTTCTATGGTGGTTCTCCTCTTACCTCTCGTATAGGTTGAAGTCGGTGTTGGTTGGAGGACAGAGGCCGACCCCTAGGCCCCTAAAGTATGGGGTGCCACAGGGCTCGGTCCTGTCCCCTCTCCTATTTAACATCTACATGAAGCCGCTGGGTGAGATCATTCGGTGGCACGGGATCAAATACCACCAATATGCGGACGATACCCAGTTGTATCTGTCTGCCCCGTGCCAACTCAGCGAAGCGATAGAAGTCATGTGCCAGTGCCTGGAGGCTGTCAGGATCTGGACAAGAGTAAACAAGCTGGCACTCAACCCAGACAAGACCGAGTGTCTATTGATGTTGCCCCTGAAGGACGGTCCAGACATTCCATCTTTCACCCTGGGGGGTGAAACTCTACAACCCTCAGAGAGGGTCTGCAACTTGGGTGTCCTCCTGGACTCACAGCTGACATTCGAACACTACCTGTTGGCTGTGACCAGGGGGGATTTTGCTCAGGTTCGCCTGGCGCACTAGTTGCGGCCCTACCTGGACCGGAAGTCACTTCAAATGGTCACTCATGCCCTCGTCACCTCTAGGCTTGATTACTGCAATGCGCTCTACATGGGGCTGCCCCTGAAGAGTGTTAGGAGATTACAGTTGGTCCAGAATGCAGCCGCATGAGCGATATTGGGTGTACCTAAATACACCCATGTTACACCTATCCTCCGCGAGCTGCACTGGCTTCCCATCGGTCTCCGAACGTGCTTCAAGGTGCTGGTGATTACCTTTAAAGCCCTACATGGCTTGGGATCTGGATATCTGCGGGACCGCCTCCTGCCACATACCTCCCAACGACCTATAAGATCTCACAGGCTGGGCCTCCTCCGGGTACCGTCAACCGGGCAATGCTAGTTGACGACCACTCGGGGGAGGGCTTTCTCTGTAGCTGCTCTGGCCCTGTGGAACGATCTGCCCTCGGAGATCCTTCCCACTCTCTCGGCCTTCCGAAAGCCACTAAAACCTGGCTGTTCCGGCAGACCAATATGAGGTTCAACCCCATCTAGGACTGAGTGTATGGTGTGTTGTTTTTAAATCTATCTTTTCTTTTCCCTATATTTTAGTTTTGACTTTATTTTTGTATTTGTAAGCCGCCCGGAGTCCTACGGTATTGGGCGGCATATAAATTTTATTAAATTCAAATTCAAATTCAAAATTCAATTCATAGTGGTAAAAGCATCTAAAGTAAAAGCCATATGACCATGAGTTCTAGTTCCAGTTTAGGCATGAAAACAGCTTGGGTCAGTTCTTTTTCCTCTTATCCTTAGGAAGAATGCAGTACAGTAGTAAACCATTTTGAAAAGAAAATGTCTTTTCTATCACTTAAATTTGTTCTCTTTGAACTAGAAATATCACATGTTGAACCTACATATAAAATATGCCCTTTATTGCTACTCACCCAAGTAAGTAGCAATGAACTTAGATTGACCATTAAAGGAGCATGGTTTTAATGAATTTCCTGTCTTCTTGCTGTTGCTGCTTTTTCTTTCAGTCCGTGATGGCAGTTTGCTTACCACAGGGACTCTGGAGAAGCTCTGTTTTAAATTTCTTTTCATCTTTCCTAACTGTGTGCGTAAGAGTAGGAGCATAAGTGAGATATAAATAGAGATGAGTGGAAGTCTCTGGAGATAATGAACTGCAGGGCTTTGCAGACAGAAGAGAAGAAACTGACAGGGATTTAAAATGCATTCATAGTAGATAATTAGTTTTAATAAAACACCAATAGCCAATCATTATATGTTGTAAATTGTGCTTTAACGGAAAAAAATATTCATATAATTGAGTCTAAATATTAATCTAGAAAGCCTCTTCTTTGTTTCTTTTAAATACAAGCTATGAGACAATATGGATATAGGAGAAAGGAAGGAGAAGAGAGGAACATGTCTTATTAAATTCTGATTCCTCTTGCAAGTAAATCACTGCATGGTGGGGGAAGGAATGTTTTCTGTTTTTAAGTTGAATTTAAAACTGGCATTCTTTTCTTGGTTGGTCAAGAAGTGTAATAATTCTGTCACTGCATTTGGATTGAATCAGAGCAGCCATGATTGAGAAAGCTTTAACTATTTAGGAGTTTGGATGATCGAATATATCCTATATTGGATACAGAAGAGGTGGGCTTATGATCAAAGTGCAGGGTGAGGCATTCAGCTATGCATGAGAGAATTTTGTCACATGGATCTACAGTTCACTACACATAGCAAAATACAGAAGCTCTTGAGGAATCAGACTTTCTACTGCCTTAGCTCTCAGTTGGAGACCTACCATTTATTGTATTTATCTGTTATTTGTAAATAGAAATATCTGTCATATATATCTTTAAGAATATTTTTTTTAATACTGTACAATTAGATAGGATTTACATGCTGTTATTGATCTGGAGGTAGGAGTAATTCAAAGGTTGGATCAATATCAGTAGCAAAAACTATCTTATACTGTATTTGAGAAATTACTGCTGTATTTGGTTAGAATATTTACTAGGGGTTTGAATTTAGCTCATGATAGAATATGTAAATGTTTCATTTCCTTGTCTGTTAAAAGCTAAATAATTGAGATTCTGGAAACTAATCATATGATGATCATATTATACAAAGATAATTTTAAAAAAATCTGCTTGCAAAAGAGAAAACAAATGCATATGGTTTCACATGTTCCAGATTTTCTTGGTTGGAACCAATGAGAGTTACAATTCCAAACAAATGGAGAATTCAGATAAATCACATTGCCTTACAGTTCCATTATCTTCTTTCCTTCTCGCCCTATATCTGTATGGCAAACTTATGGCACATGTGCCCGAAGTGGCATGCAGAGCCATGTTGCCTGGCACGTACGACGTTGCCTGTTTCTCTTCTGGATTTCTGGCATACATGTGAATGCAACGATCAGCTGGCCTTTGTGCATGCGGCAGTGCCAGAGCTGGTCTTCAGTTTTCCAGCGTGAGTATACGCACCGGCCAACTGATCGGCATGTGTGCATGTGCGTCAGTAACCAGAAAACTTGCCGGCTGGCACACATGCACACGCTGGAAATATGAAGTATATTTTCTGGGCTGCGCATTTCCCCAAGCAGCTTCTCTTCCTAGTCATGGCCCAGACAAGTGTGTGCGAAGTGCTCCCTTTTTGGCATTTGGTGCCACATGCGCGCACGTGTGCTCCCTTTTCGGCACTCGGTGATGAAAAGATTTGCCATCACTGCCTATATGTGCCTACATATAAATGGGTATTTATGTTTTTATGTTTGCATATATTCCCTTTCTTTAATAAAAACAAAATATTCATCCTGAACGTGTTTACCTTTGTAAATTTCTGATTTACATAATCATGACATTTATGTAAAGCTCATCAATAACAAAACGTTATATTTTCAGAATGACTTTTTGAGTAAAGTAATAATGTTTATGATTGAATGTACAGAGCCAAGTATGTTTCTTGTCCTATTTTTTTTCAGTGGGAAGTCTAATTTGTGGAGGGATTCTGTTAAAAAATGGAAAGCTGTAAAGCTCCTTCTTAACAGCTTTGATAGAGAAAGATGGGAAAGGCAGGCCCCAGAGAATCACCTAAACTTTCCTTCAGAAGGCTAAATTACACTGTAGTGTTATATGTGAACTATGCATTTCTTTTAGGAATCCTGAGTTATCTGGGGATGAATTTTAGCCTACATCAGAATCTGATCTGAGTGCTTTTGATTAGATCAATGTAAAATGGTTTATAAATCATAGTTTAATAGTTTAGCATGATATGAACTAGATTGTGATAAATTCTTCAGCAAAACAAAATTAAATCATGATACTTTTGTGCATACTATTTCTCAAATTAGCATTCAAATAAGCATCTGTGCTAGTTAGGAGTATAGATAATCTCAACTTCAGCAGCTGTACAAAAAAGCTTTTGCAGGATTCCTGACATTTCTTCATTAAAGACTGTTTCTTGTCTTCAAAATGTCATTTATTTGTTTAATGCGTGAGATGAGTCATCATTTAGTAGAAGAAAAGAATGAAAATAAATGCTAATCTTCAGTGCAAATGAAAATATCTGTCCAATTGGTATTTAAAGTATTTCAGGAAATACTTTAGTTTGTTAGTCAAAGGGCAGTAGCCATCTGAAAAGTTCTGAACAGCCAGATGATTTTAACTGTTGACTTATTTATTTCTAGAAAAGGAATGAACATTTTTTGCACTTACTAGTCAACTTCAAATATAATTGTTGAAATAATGCTAACCTGATATGAAAGAAAAGAAAAATCACAGGCCATAATCTATGTATGGCACTACTTTAGAACATGCACAACATACTAGATAAATGTGTATAGATTTCTAGTAAGTGGTAAAGGACAAAATGATGAAAATCTGTGCTTGTACTGTAAAGAAACTGAGGTGGTTTATTTAAAAAAGGAAAAATAAATATAAGAAAAATGATCAACTTTGATTTCCAAAATTTATGGGGGGGGGGAGTTTTAAAAATTAAATTGTCACATAAAAGTTATTGGATAATTATGGAATTTTTGTTTTAATAGAATAATGAAGTACTAAGATAGATTTTCTATTTAAGAAGTGTAAATGAATGTAAAAAATTCTTTCTACTGTTGTTTGAAATAAATAAAATTCCATTTAATAGTTATTAAAGTAGATACAAAATTTTAAATAAAAGGTTAACAGAATAAAATGAAAATCCTAACATTTATAATATAGCATTTATATTCAGGAAAATAATTTCTATCCAATATTGATATAACAATTAATATTATGTAATATTCAAAGTAATCTTAAGAAAACTTTTGGTTTTTAAGTGTATTGATGCTGTAAAGGACTTAAATAAATTTACAGAGCAGAAATGATCAATGGACATATTTCTACTTCCAGAAATTCCATTACTGGAGAATTGTATGAGGTTTTGTGGCACTTTTATGACCTCTATCCTGCTTTCAAATAATTAGAATGTATTTATTCAGAGTAGTTTTTCTGGACTTGGCCAAGAGTTATAGAGTTTGATTGACATAAGAAAATGTATTTACTGTCTTAATGGCTACCTAGTAAATTTATTAACTTGCAGGCTAAACATTTAATTTCCAAGTTTGTAGTAGTAACATGATGCTGGAACTTTAGATTATTATGCAAGCATTCCAGTATAACATGTACTACATTCACCATGGTGTAGTGGCCTGAGTCAAAAGTATATGAGGTTTTGTGGCACTTTTTCTGGTAAAATAATTATGGTATTACTAAATGCTGCAGGTCTGTTTTCTGTTTTCCATTGTTTTCTAAGTTCTCTCATATATTGGTGAGATGGGTAGTATATAAGTTAAATAAATAAATTCATCAATACAAAAGTACCAGTTTGTGAATACAGATTCTTTTTCGATTCATATCCAGGGGCGAGATTCTACTGGTTTGGACTGGTTTGGATGAACCAGTAGTTCCAGTAAGCAGTGGAGAGTGAACTGGTTCAGGCCCGCCTGCCCACCCCTGTTCCATACCTGTTGTTATCAGGAAACAGTGAACTGTGCACCCACATGCAACACACACAGGTGTGATCGGCTCCTCCCCTGCTGTGTAATCAGCTGTTTGTCAGAGCGATCGGTAACTGTACACACAGCATGTGTTAGGCACACATGTGCAAAGTGAACCGGTTGTTACACCAGTAAGATTCCACCCCTGTTCATATCCATATTTTTGTTCTTAAAAATTGTACTATATTACAACACAATTCCATTTTAAGAATCTTTTATTACATATCAAGTAATACATGTATAAAATTTCTAGAACAGATTTAATTGCAATTGTGATTTCCTGAATAAGCTGCAGAGATACCTGCAGGGTGCAGTGAAAAAATCAAGAGAGTAGTCATGACAGTGCAATCAAAGTTCCAACAGTTTTTAAATACATGACATCATTACAGCGGCCATTTTGACATTTTTATCATTTCTTGTGGGATCTCTGATAGGTCCACATGTCATATAGAAGCAGTCTCCAGGTTAAGAAGATCCATCTAATGTCCAACTTATACTCACAAACAGACTAGCTATTACTAAAAATGGTGGATTTTGTTCCCTTTCCTTGAGCTGACAACCTGCTGAACCAGCACGAAATTTCCATGCATTGCTAAAATTACTCATATTTAATGTACAGCCTATTTTCACTTGATAAAAGCATTGCATGCTTTAGCAGTTTATTGAAACAAAAACACCATCTCCTATTTTTAATAATAGGCATTAATAAATCTTTGGTTTGCTGATTGATATGAGTTCTAACTTACATACAAATTCAAGTTAAAGACAGACTTGGGAACAGAAACCATTCTTACCCCAGGAATTGCTTGTTCATCCTTGACTGAAAAAAAAATGTCTCCGCAAGGAAAATAAAATTCTATCTTGTCCAGCAAAGAAAACACTCTGTCTCCCTTCTTTACCCTTCATTGTGGTAAAACACATTAACCAGCTTTTTAAAAATATACTTAATGAGCTTTGGTACCAGGTAGCCTTTCTTTTACTTTTTTAGTTGTCATTACATATTTCAAGGCAATTAAGATATTTTACACTATTAATTTCTCTTTTGTATAGTTTTGAGATTTTAAATTGGTTTTCTTAATATTTTAAAACAGCAAGATGTTGAAATATGAGGAAATAAGTTTCTTCCTGTCTGTTCCTCCCTTTCACTTATCAGCTTCCTGTTTATCACATGAAGATATGTTAGAACGAGCCAAAGGATTAACTCCATTGTAACTATTTGGAATGTAGTCACCGAGAACCTGGATTTAAAATGAAAATGATAAAAATTTCTCTTAGGAAGAAAAATACACACCTTCAACAAATTAGACATGGTGTAAAATAATCATGTTCATAAAGAACCAGTGACCTCTAAAGTAATATTATTAACACTATTATTTTAAAAGATGGATTTATTTATTCCTAAATAAATTTAAAAAACAGAAGCAAAATATAAACAAAGTGTTTAGGAATTATTTAATCAGATTTTATAGAGCAGATTCAACTCTTTCCCAGCTGTTTATTTTTTTGATTTATATTATAACATATTTGGAATTTCATTTAAAGTTCATCACTATTTTTCAGCTAGTGCAATTTTAGGTTAACTATATTTTATCCTCAGTTGCTATATTTGGTCTTCAAGTTATTATTGTAGTTCCTTGGGATATATTTAAACTCACCTTATTGTAATAGATTATGGAATAGTGTATATTATGTCTAATGTAGAATAAATGACTCTAAAGATTTATGATGCAGCACTTCAGTTTTATTGGACATAAGGATTATTGTACTAAAATGGATGGTGTATTGCATCTTTAGCATAAAATACTGAATAACATATTCAAGAAAATGAATGGAATGGCCAGTTCTTAATATTCTGGCCCTTCAGCAGAGAGATCTTTAATAAGCGAAAGTATCATTACACTTGAAAATATATGGGTAGATGATTCATTATCTAGAACAATGACAGTGATCAGCTGAGTTGCGTGTTAAAGAGAAAGCTCCACAGAAGATGAAATCTATCCCGTTTTGACACATGGAATGGCCATTTCTATTCCACTTTGCATTTTTGCTACACTGATAATAGCAGGAATTAGTGTATAGGACATGTATCTTTCCGATTAGGTAATTAAAGCCAGAGAGAATTTTTCTCAGTGTTAATGTGAGTGGATATATAATGCAAAACTATTTTCCAAACATTTATTATTCATAAACTCTATGTGCCTTTGATGTAAATGTCTCTACATTTTATTTTTGTATCATCATATTTTTGATATAGTTCTATTTAAACATCTCCTCATTAATTTTTCTAGTTGGCTTTTAATATTGTTGGTATACAAAGGTACAATTTTATGTTTTTATTTGCTTGTTGCTCTGCCAAAAAGCAACTAAGAAAAAGTTGCATAAAATATAGATTAAATGTGTTTATTAGATGAGAATAGATCATTGACATTGTTCAGATCTTCAGGAAATCAGCATATATTGTATGGTGCATATGTAATCCAGGATATCTACTAACATAATATATCTTCACACTTGTTTTGTACATTAACAAGATATACCATGCTGCAAAGGATAAACTAAGCCATAAGTGGAGATAACAGGAATCATATTCTTGATCCTATGGCGCACTGCAGAAGAAAAATATGCTTTGAAAAACAAGCATACTCATTAAAGGACAAATTAGAACTCTACTTCAGTGATTAAAGTGTAATCATATGTTTTGCCTTCTGAAGTTTCCAGTGTAATAATTCCCATGCCCTGTTCAAAGGATCAAATAGCAAAGAAGGAAACTTTCCACAAGCCTGCTTCCAGCCAAAGCAGTTAGTACTATGCTGGATGAATGAAAATAATCTTTGTAAACTGCCTAGAAATAAGCAAGGTACAAAGAAACAAGAAGTTAAATTTGCTGAGGTTGGCCTGGATATTCCTGGGAGACTCTCAAGTGGCCACCAGCATCCCACATCATTGCCCATCTTTGGATCGGCTGATAATTTGGAATTCAACATTATGCAAGCACAAATAATAGAACAAAGTAAAACTAAATCTTGGACTTTAAGACAGATAGTTTCAATAAACTTAGAGAGAGCTTGGGAAGGATTCAATGGATGAGAATCCTCAAGGGGAAAACAACTCAAGAAGCTTGGGAAAATTTGAAAAGTGAGTTTATGAAAGCCTAGTCTAGCACAATACCAATGAAGAAGAAGAATAACTTTAAAAAGAAACCAAGCTGGCTTCATAAAGAACTCTCTGATAAATTGGAAGACAAAGGACAAGTATAAAAAGTAGAAATAGGCAAATAACTAGGGCAGAATATCAGCAAATAGCCCGAGCCTGCAAAAATGAAGTGAGGAAAGCTAAGGTTCAAAATGAACTAAGATTTGCAACAAAAGTTAAAAATAATAAAAAAAGCTTCTTTCAACATGTTAAAAACAAGAAAAAGTCAATGAAACAATTGGTCCATTGGTATGAAAAAGTGGCAAGAAGGTGACAAACAACAGGGAGAAAGCAGAACTACTAAATTCTTTTTTTACATCCGTCTTTACATAAAGGGAGAGAAATCCAATCTATCAAAAACAGCACGACAAAAACAGCACGACAAAAACAGATTAGAAACACAAGTTAAAATAGGAAAGAAAATGGTAAGTGAGCACTTGTTCACCCTAGATGAGTTCAAATCACCAGGACCAGATGTATTACATCCCAAGGTTCTGAAGGAATGGGCAGACATGCTTTCAGAACCACTGAACTACTGTGTTTTTCAGAGTATAAGACGCACCAAGATTTTGAAGAGGCAAAAAATAAGTTTTTGCACTTTGCAGACCACCCAAAAATGGCCCGTTTTTCACGAAAACGGTACATCTTTCAGAGACCCTGGAGCACCAGGGAACTGGCAGAAGACAGAAAAAGACCTAATGTAATTCCCACCCTTAAAACAAGGGGGGGGGGGTAGATTCAGGAAACTACAGACCTATCAGCCTGACCTCAACACCTAGAAAGATTCTGGAAAAGGTAATCAAGCTGTGAACACCTAGAGCCAAACAAAGTAATAACCAAAACATGGGTGTGTTGAAAACAGACCATGC
Organism: Thamnophis elegans; assembly: GCF_009769535.1. Lineage (NCBI taxonomy): Eukaryota > Metazoa > Chordata > Lepidosauria > Squamata > Natricidae > Thamnophis > Thamnophis elegans. Next base: position 48,344,477 of record NC_045558.1, read on the forward strand.
CAGAGAAATCTAATTGCATTCTTTGACAAAGTGACAAATTAATGGATATGGGGAATGCTGTGTATATAATTTACTTGGACTTCATTAAGGCATTTCATAAAGTAGACGTACTACTTGATAAGATAGAGAATTAGACAGCATCACCACCAGATGGACTCGTAACTGGCTGACCAACCGCACTCAATGTGTAGTTCTCAATGGAACTGCATCTACATGGAGAGAAGTATGCAGTGGGGTACACCAAGGCTCTATTTTAGGCCCAGTACTCTTCAACATCTTCAGTTATTTGGATAAGAGGATAGATGGGAACTTATCAAATTTGCAGACAACACCAAGCTGGCAGGAATAGCCAACACTCCAGAAGATAGATTTAAGATATAGAAGGACTGACGCTCGGTAACAAATGAAATTCAATGGTAAAAAAAGTAAGGTTCTACATTTAGACAATAACCCCCAAATGCACAGGTATAGTATATGTGGTACCTCACTCAATAGTAGTAACTGTGAGAGGGATCTTGGAGTTCTAGTGGACAATAATTGAAATATGAACCAGCAGTATGCTGCAACATCCAAAAAAGCCAACACTGTTCTAGGCTGCATTAATAGAGGGATGGAATCAAGATTATGTAAAGTATTGATACCACTTTGTAATGCCTTGGTAAGGAATACTGCATCCAGTTTTGGTCGCAAAACTGTAAAAAAGATGTTGAGACTCTAGAAAGAATGCAGAGAAGAGCAACAAAGATGATTAGGAGACTGGAGGCTAAAATATATAAATAACAGTTGCTGGAATTAGGTATGTCTAACTTAATGAAAAGAAGAACTGGGGATGACATGATAGCAGTGTTCCAATATCTCAGAGTTTGCCACAAAGAGGGAGTCAAGCTATTCTCCAAAGAGAAGAATTCTTTTCCTGAGAGCAATGACTGGAAGGTAGCATCAAACAGGCGTGACTTCCATTCATGGGCTGATAAAAATGGGTTAGGCCAATGTTGCTTACCATCATCTCATTTTTTTAAAGATAACTAATGGGATAGCTACTTTCAGGCATACATAATTAAGGTGTTTGATTTGTCAATATTATACCTTTTGGCAACACCTTTGGCAACAATATTACCATTAATTTGATTCTTGTTCCAAAGAGATAAACAAGTCTGCCAAAAACAAATTTCCCCTAATTCATTAAAGTGGTGTCCAAAATGAGCAAGCTAAACAAGTCCCTCAAATCCTGGTTAATTGCTACTTATCTCTCTAAGCCAGAATTGGGAATCTTTTAATGACCAAGGTCAAGAGAAAAAAGTTACTAGATAACTATGACAATAAGCTGTTAGAGCTAGGATTTTTTTTTCATGCTCCTCATGCAGGGGTAGTGTGTGTTTTTATTGTTGTTTTTTACTATATTAGGCCAGTAGCATAATAATTTATACATTTTTTACCTGTCTTCCTCTTCTCCTTCAAAAACATTCTGTTGATTGACACTTAAATATATCACAAACTGAACTACAATCTGCGGGAAGTAGGAAGGATTTTGACAAATACAAGCAGCATTAGAATTACAGCTTGTATATTGTTGAAATAGACAATTTTGGGCTGGTTGGACAATGATGTAATTGGCTATAGCATATCTTTCTTAGTGCTTAGTCTCTGCTTTTAGGAGAGACTACTTAAGAGGACTAGGTAGATGATTTATATATGACTTGCCTTTCCACCAGCAGATTTTATTAAGATTCAGCAGATTCAGTATGTAGCATTGTATTAATCAGAGAAATAATAGAACTACTATCTTCATTTACAAGGAACCTTTGTTTCTAATCAAATAGGCTTTGTTACCTTATCACCTCAGATAATACTTTAATCATGATTTCATACATATTGCCTTCTGGTTGTTTGCTTGTCACCTGCTACTAGATTTAATTTCTTTGTGGGTTTTTTTCAGCATTTCATCTTTTTCCCTTCTTGTCAGCTATTTTTTACTCTTACATTATCAACCAATCTCAGCTGCACAAATTAGATTATTGTAATGACTGTAGTTTGATTGCATTTGATTATGTTTTGATGTCAGCTGACTTTAATTCTAGTGAATTTAATTTTGATTCTTCATTGGCTTAATCCTGAATCTCATTCTTGTTTTTAAAACCCAAATTAGGCTTTGCGAAGCCTGTTTTAAAGAGTTTCCTGCATTAATCCTCTAAACGCCTTATTTATTGCTAACATTGATATAATGACTCCAAGGTTAAGGCTCTTTATCCAATTACTTTTATGTGCTCAGATTTTTTCATGTTTATTGATGAAACTGAAATTTATATATTTATCTCCATACTTTTGCTTTGTATATTTAAATAATAAGAGTTGAACTAAATACTGAATTTATACACAGCTTAATGGGTTTTTTATTTTTACTTCTAAGAGGTGATGATTGTATTAAAGATTTCCGCTTTGCTGCTTAAACAACAGTCGTATCACATAATCTGTCCAAGAAGCTAGCAAGCCATAGAATGAGAGAAATGTTACCATTCCCCTAGTTTATTGTATATATGAATTGAAGGGAGACAGTGGTAAAATGTTCATCACCATGCTAGTAGGCGCTACAAACATTTGGCTCCCAATTTGATTTACATTCAGGCTATTTTAACAACCACATGGCATATGTACTGTAACTGCCCACTTCTCTCTTCAGATTTGTACCAGAACCATAAGCCAGACCTTTGGAACTGTAAGATCAATAACATTATGTAGAAAAATTGCCCTAGCTCTGAAATTATGCAGATGACTTTACATAGTAATTGATCTCTTGGAAACAAGTGATAGAAACCTCTTTGAAAGGATCCTAGGCATTTTTATACTCTCATTGGGATAATAATGCAATGCCCTTATATAGCTGCACTTCAATTACTCCATAGTTTAGCATCTGTCATTTTTTTCCAATTATATCTGTTTGACTGTTTACGTAATGGAGTATTGTAGAAGAACTAGCAATTTTGAGCTTTTTCTAAAATGGCTATTCTGTCTTAATCGTATATTTCTCTATTAGGGTTAGCTGATTGGAATCAAGGCAACACAGAAACACAAGTGTTCATGAATGTTGCTGTTATACTATTTTAATAATAATAAAACATGCTTGGTTTCATTTCTTTGATTATTAGCTGAGTACATTCAAATTTTTGCAGAAATCATAACTTCTAATCCAGATAATAAGCACACCTTAATCCACTTATTCTTTAACAGTTTAGTATCAAGCTACACAATTTGATTATAAAAAAGTTGCATCAACTACAAAAAGAAAAAGAAAAGAAAATGATATTGAAATTACAAAAGAGAATATTAATGGAAAACATGGCTCTCCAAACAGAGCCAGTTTAATCTAGTAGTTAAATTTATATTTATTTATATCATGTGGAAACAGAATGCTCTATCCCATATTTGGGTAGATCAGGTTGCCCTGATAAAAAACACTTGATCTAGTAGTTAACTAGAAAGTGAGATAATGTGAATTCCAATCTCATATTAGCCATGAAAGTCAGATAAGTGACCTTGGGCCAGTTTCTTTCTCTCAGCCCAATTCATCTAGCAGTTCCAATTGTTACACTCTCAAGTTTAACTCATATTCTTGTTAATCTCAAACTCAGATTTATATAGCATGTGACCTTTTATAATACATCAGTAGCACTTGCCTCTGTCATGGCACTTGCCCCGTGGTACCTTATCCTGCCTTATGTGAGATTGGTTCCATCTCTTTTGACTTTTCAGAAGTTTTTTAAAACAGGGTTGTTAAATGAGACGTGAGATCACAAAGGAACAGTAATTTGATCACTCCATTGTTTATAATCTAATGTTCTCTCTTAGCCTTTTATAATGATATTAATTTTTTATACTTTTTAAATGTTTTAAAAATTCTAAAAAGTATAAAAATTAATATAATTATAAAAGGCTAAGAGAGAACATTATATTATAAACAAAAGATAGTAGAAAGTGAGTTACTATCTCTCCTTGATCTATCTGTCGTACATTCAATTAAATTACTAAGTAAAGTATAATGTGTGCATATTTATTGCAAGAACCAATTAGAATAAAGTCATTCAAATTCCCAGTTACCAGGAAGATTCAAAATTATGATTGCCACTTCACCTCTGTTGATTGCCTTGAGGTAAGTATCCATGTCCAACTCAAGACATCATACAGATATTTCGTTTAAGAAAGGCAAATCAAAGACTTTGTAGTCTCAGTTGCTACTGAGTGAAGTGGATCCCATTGAGAGAAGAGATGTGAAGCCCTCTATATCTTCCATTTTCCATCGTGGGTTTCTCTGATGCCCAGAATTGGGGCCTCTGGCAATAAAAATAGGATAATGAATATTTTATACTAGGCACTGAATCTCCATGTGAGGCAATTCTACAAGAAAAAAGCAGTTTCAAAGAAACTATTTCAAGACTCACTTTTTTTTGCTAGAATAGCAGGTGGCAGTCATGGCTAGGAGGGTTGATGTTTTGCTCACGGTTACTCATGCCCTTGTTCCTGTATTTACTGCAATGCATTCTACATAGGGGTGTCCTCGAAAAGTATTCACAAGCTTCAACTGGTGTAAAACATAGCTGCATTAGTAATAAACAGATTTTGACACATGTAATGCCAATGCATGAGCTGCATTGGTTGCCAATATGTTTCTGTATCCAGTTCAAGATGCCGCTTGTCATCTTTAAAGCCCTTCATGGTTTGGTATTGGATTACCTGAGAAATCATCTTTTCCCAGGTGGTTGTACTATCCAATTCAGGCCAGCATACTGGGGATGTTATGGGTCCCTGAGACAAGGAATGTCAGCTGGTAGAGACTGGAAGATGTGTCTTATTTTCCCTGGCCCTTCAGAGACCAAGCTGATCCAGAGCTTACTGGCCTTCTACAGGCCATGAAGTCCTGTGGTCCCAAGTTTGTTAAGGATTTTGTTTCATGACTATATTAACATCTATGTCAATAGTTTTAGTCAACAACTATGCATTTTAATTGCTTAATAATTTTGTGTATTCTGGCCATATTGTTGAGATGGGAATATGACATGTCAAAGTATATCTATGCATGCTATATGGCTGTAGTAGTATTATTATCCTTCTTTTATTAGTATCATAATAATACCAGTATCATTATGATACAAATACCAATTATTATGATAATTACGAGTGCTTTTGCACCAGAGACAAATTCCTTGTGTATCGAATCACACTTGGTCAATAAAGTATTCTTTTTCTATTCAAATACTTGAGATAAGTAAAAACAATTCCACATTCTCAAGATCCCTTGGTTAGTTGTTATCTTCTAAAATAGCAGTGAAAAATGAGAGAAGGACAAAGAGAGAGAGAGAGAAGATCCCATTTCATTTCCTTTATTACTAAAGAAGGGAATAATGTCCAGATCGGTTCTCCCGAAAACTTAGCCTTCTTGCAGGTTAGGAAAAACTTTTTGAAAATAAGGATAAATTGCAAGACCTTCACTTGAAAGTTAATAAATTGCAGAGGTTACAGTCATGCCTTTTCTTTTTAATGACTTCTCCTTTTCCTCTTTATCCACCTTGACAGTTTCCTTTCATGGTAGTTCTATTTTTCCAGTTTCTTAAGCTCATAATCTTCCACTCTTCTTTGGTCTGAGCCTCCTTTAGAAATCTATGTTAATCAGATTATTTATGAAACAGTCTTAGTATCAGCCTCGTAATCTTGCCTGATGATAGGTGATTTATACTGTCATTTAAGGAAGCTGTATTGTATTATAAATACATGCACGCACAGGCACACACTATTCTGTAACTATTATAGATTGCTAATAAGTTTTCTAATTCTACGCTTATCTTGACTTTTTATCAGAATCCTTAACAGCTGAACACTGTTGCCCTTATGCCAAGAAAATTCAGTGCTGTGACTTAAGGGATTTCCAGAATATGCTACATTCAACTTTTGTTAGAATTCCTCTTAACTTTATGTCTTTCTTCTATAAAATGGCTGAATCCTAGTGGCAGTTGTGGAAGGCGAACATTATAAAAATGTCACTTCTTCCTAACTGAGCAAAGGAAAACTGTGTTTATGTTACATCTTCCACTGATGTTGACATATCCCTTAATAAATAAACACATGTTTGGTATCTAACACTGGTGCCTGAATGCTGCTTCATAGAGGGATTCTTTATTTTAAATGAAAGATGCCTGATGTTATGCAAGATGTCTCTGAGGGTCAGCTATAGGGGGTCTGTTTCTTGTCTTCTGTCATGGACTAAATCATTTAGCTGAAGTTTCAACAGATAACCCTTAAAACTCTGCTTAACTAATCACCTACTAATCTTGACTGGTCTCTTTAATAAAGAAAAAATATAGCAAACTTACAAGGTGTGCCTTAGTTCTTTATCAGAGAAATACCTGCATTATTCAGTTAACTATGTATGCATGATTGCAGCCTATTAAATTGAAATTGCTCAGTGTTAAAGTTGCACTGCATTGCAAAAAGTGATTTTGATTTAAGTTCCGAGCAATGAACATCAAATAGTGTGACATAGAATACAGTCACCATGCCTCTGAAATCATGGTTTAAGCTTGCTCCACCACATGACTTATGAGGTTACTTTTATCTAAGACATGTATTCATCTTGTCTTTTGAGAAGGAAAGCTTGTTGTAGCCATCTAATAAATTGAACTAATGCCTTGTAATAAAATGTGTTAATCTGAAAAGTGCTACCAAGTCCTTCTGTTTTTGTTCTTTAAACTTTTTGCTTATGATGACCAATGGTCAACATAATTTTATTACAAATGGATATTGAATTGTGAAGAAGAAAAGGGAAAATAGTCACATATTTTATATGAATTTACTGTGAGCAGCTGGTACTTGCTTACCAATAATTCATTCAGCAACCACTCAAGGTTATGATGCATTGAAAAGGGAAGCTTAATATCTTTAAAATTGCAGCTGTCAAAGAGTCCCCACAGTCATGTTATCACAATTTGGGCATTCAGCAACCAACCTTGGACTTAGGATGAGCTCAACATCCTGTGGTCATGAAATCACTATTTGCAACTTCACGCCCAGTTTCTCAAAAGCAGAGTTAATGGAGAAGCTTGTAGGTAGTTATAAGTTGTGGATATGTGATATAGTGCTTAAAGATCTGTGATGATTTGAAAAATGACTGCAACCAAAATTGATCTAATAAATTGGTACATCACATGACATTTCACTTTACAACTATATCACTTAACAACAGAGTTATTGATCCCTATGATGGTTGGTAATTGAGGCCTATTTGTATGTAGTTCCCAATCTCTGTTTGAACTTGAGTACCCTTAAATATGAAGATCTGCACTGTGTAATTCATAAGTTCATGAAATAAAAATAAAGCATACATGAAATAAAGATATCTTAGATATTCATATTAAAGTGAATATGACTTGCAAAAGATTTACATTAAGATAGTACTAAATAAGTATGTTTATTATGGGGAATATGCAATAAAATAAGTATTGTTATCTCACTGACACTTTTTGACAAGTTCATAAAAAAGCAGATAAATAGATTTACATTTGGGAAAATGAAAAAGATGAGAGAAGAGTGAAATTGATGAATTTGTCCACAACATTTTGAATAGAAAGTAATATAAAAACTTGAAATGCAATAAAAATGCATCAAAATGGTTGGATCAAAATAAAGACTTTAGAATGGTAAAGTGTATTTACATTTTTCTGCCTGTTCCTAGGGTTCGATCATACTACCATTGAGCTATGTATATTGAAATGTTGGAATAACCTAGTTTATTTTCTTTGATCCATGAAGTTATACTTTTTTCCTAAAATTACTGGGATTCACATTAATTATTTTTATTCTTTTATAATCTGTTATGGCACATATTTATTTTAGATCCCAGAAGAAATTGCGAGTAGGTGATTAATAACCTGCCTAAGTATCCCTTTTTTTTTGCCTTGTCAAGGAGTAATGTGACCTGCAGATGTTTGAACAAACCAATACATTTTATTAATGATAGCTACTGTTGGAACTTCCTCAAGGAAAGGTTGCTTATAAGCAGAAACATATTTATATTTTTAAATTTTTTTGAGTGGGCTGAACATTTTGAGTAGTAATTCACATATTTTTAGACAGCTTGGGAGAATCAGATTTGAGGAAATAAGAAGCTAATAGAAAACTTCACCATGAGTTTGTGGTAGCAGTTGAATTGTGTTGGAGATTGCATGCTCAAAAGCAAATCCACTTTTAAAAAAAATTGCAATGTATATCAGGATGTGTGTTTGTGTTTGTGTGTGTGTGTGTATATATATGTATGTATATGCATACACACACACACACACACACACACACATATCTCAGAAACAAAAATAGAGAAAATATTTTAGAGCATATCATATGAAAGTTTCATAGAAATACAGTAATTCTGTTTTATACTTACATTTTGGAATATTTTTCTTTGAATGCAGCTTTGGTTATTTGATTCTAACAGTCACAGATTTAACTGAACCATCTTCTGTTTTTTTTCAGATATTATGCAGTGCTATGACCAGTTAGAGATGGTTCAGAAAAAAATATTTTTAATTTATGAAAAAGAACATAATCAAAATTATATCTAGTGAGTAGGAATGCATATTTCATGATACTCTCTTTCACACATTTACTTGCATTACTTTTCTGCTGCCTTTGATATGAAAGCACAGATCTATAAATAGGAAGGGGAATTCAGCAATGGACTTAAAGCTGCAAATCTCTTTTTCTCTGGCTCAGGATAATCATTTTCTGTGAACAACAGGCAGATTTTCCCAGTCAGAATATCATAGAGGCATATTAGTTCCCTCAGTTTTGGTTTATCAGTTAATCACTTTAGCTTTGATCTCTTATGATCAAGAAAATCAGCCCATTACAGCCTTGAGAGATTTTCGTTCACTCTTGTTAGTTTTATTTTCCACATTTTTATATAATTTTGGATGGATTGAGTATCCTTTTCAGTGGCTAAGTATTATTTTACTTTCAGAATTATATTACTATAATTGTGAGGTTCCTATGGTTTTACTCTTCTATAAAATTTATAGCATTGTACTTCAGTTAAAGATATAAAAAGAGCATCCCTAATTATATGCCATATAATCAGTTTTATCCTTATAATCACAAAACCCTTAACACATAAGGATTAATTATAAATAAATGAAGCCAAGGCTAGATCCAGCACTGAATATTGACAAACCCATTGATGGCAATCAAGGTCACAGATTACAATTAGCAATATAGGAATTGTTCCCTGTAAAGGAGAACAATGTTTCAATTTTACACTGCACCAAGCTATTATCTTTGGTTTTGGTTGAACACATGGAGTTTCTTAGCCAATTGATACTTAGGCATCAAATCAAGTCTATGCCAGGCTCTTTTATTTTTTAACTGATTGGCTGGCTAGAACTTCTAAGTAACAACTAGGTACTTTACAGAGCACAGCTAGATAAATATCTTTATTGCATTAATAGAAATTTAAATAAATTACTTGCTCACTGTAAGCACAGCAATGAAGTCCCTTCTTATGCTCTTTGTATTTTAAATCTCTCACTACTACTTCCAGGCTTTCCCACAATTTAATGAACACTTTACTTTGCATTTTATATCATCTGCTATAAATAACAGTTGGGTATTCATATAAGCGATCTTTCCACCTTGGAAAATTTAACTTCCGGTGTTTTACCCACACAATAGTATTGCTTTTACCCTTGAGCAGTTGGCTAGGAATAAAAACATTTAAAATCTTCATAAATTTCTTGAGCCAAACATGGCTGCACCACAGTTCTTAACAGTGCAATAGAGGTATTATGGTCTAGAGTGCCCTGATATTGGTAGGTTACCAGTTGGAAAATATAGATACTTGTTTTTCCCACTATCTACTGCTGTATCCCCAAATTTCATGCTTTTCATTTATATTAGATTGCAGTCATGTTGGCTCTATTTAATAGGCATTGTGCCAATTTAGAAAAGGCTTATATCACACACACTGCAAAGTTGTCATTTTATCATTACAAATTATCACATAAAGAAATAACATAATTCTAGAAGAATACATGGCTACTTTAATGAATTGCAGACAGACACAATTCAGATCTGAAGTATTGCACCTCTACACCACGGGTGTCAAATCAATCATCTCACGTGACATCACATGATGTATTGTGATGTTTCTTTTGCCTTTGCAGAACTGGGATGGGCGTGGCCTGCACATGATGCATCCGGCTGGTGGCTGCCAGTTTGACAACCTTACCACTAATTATCTCTCCTTTGTGCACATAATATGGAGGAGTTTAATAGCTTTAATTTGGAGGTAAAAATCATTATATTGTGCCACAGTCCAAGTTCTTTAGCTTAAGCAATTCATATACCACTCCTATTTTGTTCAGCAAAGTTTATTTTTCTCTACTACATTACATGAATTGACAAAAACACTGAACTGCTTTCTGCAGTGAGGAAAGCAACATTAGTCCCTAGGGGACAACAGCTAACAAAGGATGCCATGTTGTGTTGGCTAATCTTATATTTAATGACTTAAATATATCTCAGATATATATTTGTTAAAGAACAAAATAGACACAATTGTCTATGGGTTTATTTGATTTTTAAAATCTGATTTGCTAACCTTGTTGTGTTAATGGCTCTTTTTTGTTTATCTAGAATATTCAGTGTCTGTACTTTTATTGTACTAATCTTGTAAGAAATAAATACAATAAGTTTATTGGAAAGTTTTTGTAAAATATTTTGATCAGAGATTCTGTAATACTTGTGATTGGAACAATGACAGTGAAAACACTTCAAAGGCTCGTTATATACCACATATTTGTTGCTCAAATAATTATATGGCTTCAAATGAATCTGGTTTGCTTGTTCTTGTTTGCTTTATATATATATTTTGGGAACAGAGTTTCATAGATCTCCATGGCAAATATAAACAGGTATCTCCCATGCATCTTTTTCATTGTAATCAATGAAAATCATTGTGTCAGTTGCTTTTGGACAATTTTTAATACCCCACTATCCCCCCCGCCTCCTCTTTCTCCCTCTTTCTCCTTTTTGTCCTTTCTCCTCCTTCCCCCCAAAAGGAGAAAGAGAGGGAGAAAGAGGAGGTGGGGGAGATAGTGGGGTCCTTGCTGCTTTCTGAGCTTGGTGCAGCAAGGATCCCACTATCCCCCCACCTCCTCTTTCTCTCTCTTTCTCCTTTTTATCCTTTCTCCTCCTTCCCCCCAAAAAGAGAAAGAGAGGGAGAAAGAGGAGATGGGGGATAGTTCTTCCCCCCCTGCAGCCGCCCGAGTTCCCTCCCCATGCCATCTCGCCTTCCCTCAGGTGGAAGTTGCTCGCAATCACCCTCTCGCAAGGCTCTCGACTCCTCCGGGGACTTTTCACCGCGGTGGCTCAACAAGCTCAGGCTTTCTCCTGCTGCTGTTGCCGCTGCCATCTGGCTCCAGCAGAATGTGGCATGGGACGGCTTGGGGACCGAGCACGGCCGGTGCAAAATACTGTCCGTACCGCACCTAGTAGGTCTTAGGAGACAGGCAGTGCAAGTTCCTGGGATGAGTGACATTTTCGTTCCTACAGAGACGGCTATTCTTTAGGCGCAGCTACAGCACTTTTTGTCCTCCTTTGGAAGCCGTCCCTCGTGATGTTTGCGAGCCAATCAAGAGTGTGACTTTGAAAACCTGTGGTGTGATCGTGCTGAACGGGAGCAAGTGTCTCTCCCCGAATATGGAGGACGTAGTGAGCAACTTGTACATATCCTAGAAAATCAGTAAGACCCGCTGGCGGCCTGTATCTGCAACGGCCCCTTGCAGCCTCTTTACATTGGTAAAGATAAAAATTATAAAAAATTGGGACTTTTTAAGAACGCCGCAGGACACGGGACAAATTGTGCAAAATCGTGACTGTCCCGTCAAAAGCGGGACATCTGGTCACCTTAGATATATGACATCCATGCGCTAGTTGACTCAGACTTTCTTATCTGTAATGTTAAGGAGATGCCAAATGTTAAGAAATTTGCAATTTTTTTATCTTAAACATACAAATACATGTTATAAAATTGGAAATCATTAATTTTTAATTTTTCCATTAGAATTCCTAGAACTGGAAAGAACCAACCCTGTGATCAGTACTGTAATCCAAGCTACGACTTCCTGATAGATGATTAACTATCACTTGAACACATCCAATGAAAGCTATGACATTTCTGAGCAATAAATTCCACTCTTGGAGAAAGTGAAATAATGCCAACTGTCCATAATGAGTTTGTTGATTATTACAATGTTTTTATAAACCAGTAGTTATAATGGGACAGTTGGATAATGTATTAATCAGCATATTGATAAGCAGTAGCTGCTTACTTAGCTATATCTATAGATTTCATATAAAGGCATATATTTCTAATTATTGTAAAAGATAGAGATAAAAACTCAAAGCAAGCATATATGTGGATAAACTAGATTAGGTTAAAGACCATTATATTGAATTCTGAATGTAATTATTATTGAGGTGCACTCCTGAATTATTTAGATGCTTGTAAAATTGATTTTGTGTAAACAGTATTCTCAAAAACTGCCTGCTCTTTGCAGTGAACACAAGTTATACAAAATGTATTGACCTATTGTTTGCATGTTTTACTTTCTTAGAGGTCTGTTTGGATAATTTTGTGTATATGAATTCCCATTGCATTATTCTGATTGTTGGCTATTGATGAACACCTGGCTGATAGATAAAATAGGAGTATTAATTCCAGATTATACAGGCATAAATAATAGTTTTCTACTTTATAAGTTAATGCAAGGCTTTTCTGACAAGCAAGACAAGGATAGATTTCTAACATGGCTTTGTTTTTTGACCTGTTTCGTTTGGTTAGTCAACATATAAAACTAAGACATTTGTCTTGAATTAGATGTAACTATTCTGAATATATAATATTCTAGTTTGTGATTAAAAGCCCAAACAACAAAGAACATGTTATTAAATCGAAATAGTTTTCTAATTCATTGATTTATGAGACCTATTGAGGGTATGTAATTTACAAAGCAATACAGTCCATTACTTATTTATTTATTATTGCTTATTTGTTTACGTTGAAATATTTCATACAAAGAAACATATTTCTAATTATTTTAAAAGGTAAGGATATGGGAGAAAAGTAAAAGATACAGTATGTGGATAAACTAGATTAGATCAGATGCCATTATAGTGAATTCTAAATATGTTCTTATAAAGTAGCTTCTTACTTGGTAATACTGTGGTTTATTTGATAATGTATAATTTACTTTCTATGGCTGGTAAAGATCATTTTATTAACTCTGTGCAGTCTTTCTAAAACCCTTCCTTATTTTAACATCAGCATTTTGATAGGATTTGCTGCTTATGGAAACTAAAATGCTGTCTTAAGAAATAAAGATTTTATTCTCTTGGATTTTAAAGAATTTTGTTCAAAAGAATTTGTAAGGAACTTTTCATATATCTTTCTGTTTACTAGTCTCCTTTCTTTCAGAGAAACCCAGCAATTTATTCCAAAGAGAAAACCTTGCTGTGGTTTTCAAAGGAAAGTGCCTGTTTCTGCCTTCTGGGCACAACTACAGGTATAAGAAGAATCAGCATAATAACTTTTTCCTGTCTTTCCTTTGTTCTGTTATGTGGTGAGCATCAGCTTTATTTTTAGCAGAAGCTAACTGCAACAAGCATGCAGTTGACTCATTCATACAAAATTATTTATGTACTTTTGCCAATTTTCCAAGAAAAACCTGCTACATAGTTTAGTTCATTTAGTTCATCATTTATGAAAATATTTTCCTGCCTTGTTCAGTTGTTCTAGGATTTTAATATTTTGAAATTCCAAGAATAATAAATCAAAGTAAAGTCAATACAAAGATAAATCTAATAGGGAGTTGTAAATAAATATATATATCTATGGAACAGAGATTTCCTATATTACTATATGATACCTTGTTCTGAAAGTCATCTTTTTATCTAATGGCAGGATTATTTTAAATAGTGTTCAATATGAATCACAAAGTTGAAAGACAGACAGGAGAAGAAATATATGGTCTATATAAATATTAAGTTTTTAAAAAATGTTTATTTATTCTGAAGTATTTATAGCCAATACTAGACTTGTAGTTTTTAATTTGAAAATTTAATTCTCAAAATAAATAATTCCTCCATGGGAGCAGTGAGTACCTCCACTTGTGTACTGGACCCATGTCCCTCCTGGCTGGTCGCAAGCAACAGGGAGGTGACACGGAGCTGGATCCAGATGATAGTTACCGCCTCTCTTTGGGAGGAGTCCTTCCCGCCCCTCCTAAAGGTGGCAGTGGTGAGACCCCTCCTGAAGAAACCGTCTTTGGATCCGGCTATTCTAAGTAACTACCATCCAGTCTCCAACCTCCCCTTTGTTGGGAAGGTTGTTGAGAAAGTGGTGGCCTCTTAGCTCCGGCGGTCCTTGGATGAAACTGATTATCTAGACTCCTTTCAGTCGGGATTCAGGCCTGGCTACTGCACGGAAATTGCTTTGGTCGCACTGATCGATGATCTCTGGAGAGCCAGGGACGGGGGTCATGCCTCCATCCTAGTGCTCCTTGACCTCTCAGCGGCCTTCGATACCATCGACCATGGTATCCTTCTGCAGCGGTTGCGGGAGGTGGGAATGGGAGGCACCGTTCTTCAGTGGTTCTCCTCCTACCTCTCGGACAGGTCATAGTCGATGTTGGTTGGAGGGCAGAGGTCGACCCCTAGGCCCCTCAAGTATGGGGTGCCGCAGGGTTCAGTCCTGTCCCCCCTCCTGTTTAACATCTACATTTAGACATTTAGACATTTATTACGATTTATAGGCCGCCCTTCTCCCTGAGGGGACTCAGGGCGGCTTACAATCACGGGAAGGGGGTGCAATAATACAAGACAAACAGTGAGTAAACAAGATAGATAATAAAACACCAACTTGCATTCAACAGTCAACCAACACTCGGGCGGGTAATTTAAAAACTTATCCCCAGGCCTGCTGGGAGAGCCAGGTCTTAAGGGCTGTGCGGAAGGTCTGGATGGTGGTGAGGGTACGAATCTCAACGGGGAGATCGTTCCACAGGGTCGGAGCTGCAACAGAAAAGGCTCTCCTCCGTGTAGTCGCCAGTCGACATTGACTGGCAGATGGAATCCGGAGGAGGCCCAATCTGTGCGATCTAATCGGTCGAAGGGAGGTAATCGGCAGAAGGCGGTCTCTCAAGTAGCCACTGGGTGAGATCATTCGGCGGCACGGGATAAAATACCACCAATATGCGGACGATACACAGCTGTATCTGTCCGCCCCATGTCAACTCAGTGAAGCGGTTGATGTGATGTGTCAGTGCCTGGAGGCTGTTAGGGTCTGGATGGATGTGAACAAGCTTGCACTCAATCCCGACAAGACCGAGTGGCTTGTGTTTTTCCCTCCCAATAATTGGCCTGGTATTCCATCTCTCAGGCTGGGGGGTGAAATTATACGCTCCTCAGACAGGGTTTGCAATTTGGGAGTCCTCCTGGACCCACAGCTGACTTTAGAACACCATTTGTCAGCTGTGACCAGGGGGACATTTGCTCAGGTCCGCCTGGTGCACCAATTGCATCCCTACCTGAACCGGGAGGCACTCAGAACAGTCACTCACGCCCTTGTGACCTCAAGACTGGACTATTGTAATGCGCTCTACATGGGGCAGCCCTTGAAGAGCATTCGGAGACTTCAGCTTGTCAGAATGCGGTCGCACGAGCGATTGTGGGTGCACCTCGGTACCCCACGTTACACCTATCCTCCGGGAGCTGCACTGGCTGCCTATTAGACTCCAGATATGTTTCAAGGTGCTGGTCGTTACTTTTAAAGCCCTACATGGTATCGGACCTGGGTACTTGAGAGACCGCCTCCTGCCAATTACCTCCCTGCGACCAATTAGATCCCACAGATTAGGCCTCCTCCAGATTCCATCAGCTAGCCAGTGTTGACTGTCGACCCCCTGGGGGAGGGCCTTCTCTGTGGCTGCTCCGGCCCTCTGGAACGATCTCTCTGTGGAGATTCGGACCCTCACCACCCTTCAGGCTTTCCGCAAAGTCGTTAAGACCTGGCTGTTCCGGCAGGCCTGGGGTTGATGAGTTCCCAGCCCCACTCGAATTGTTGTGGCTGTTGAAAAGTAATGTTAGATTAATTATTAATGCATTAGAATATTTGGGAAAGAACAATCAAATTCCTGCTGCGTTCATATTTTTGGATGCTGAGAAGGCCTTTGATCGAGTTAACTGGCAATTTCTGTTGAAGATATTGCAAAAAATGCAGAGAGGAGATAGCTTTTTACAGTCAATTAAAGCAATATACCAACAGCAAACAGCACAAATCATAGTTAATGGAAGTTTAACAGACTTTTTTCAAATTGGAAAAGGTACAAGACAGGGCTGTCCTTTGTCCCCACTATTCTTTATTATAACTTTGGAAGTATTGTTGAATAAAATACGGGGCTTGGGTGGCCTAAAAGGGATCAAGATTAGGCAGCAAGAATACAGAGTCCGCGCTTTTGTGGATGATTTGGTCATAATATTGGAACAACCGCAGGAATCCAGTATGGTTTTAATGAATACGATTAATCAATATGGTCAAGTGTCTGGTTTTAAAATAAATTTAGGAAAATCAAAAATATTAGCTATAAATATGAATACTAAACAAAAGGAAGAACTAGGAGGGATGCTAGGATGTGAGGTATTCAAAAAAGTCAAATATCTTGGGGTTAATATTTTAACCTCAAACGGGAAATTATACAAGCATAATTATGAACCACTTTGGCATAGTATACAGATAGAGATGAAAAAATTGGAGAAATTGCACTTATCTTTGTTGGGTAGGATAGCGGCAGTGAAAATGAACATCCTACCAAAATTTTTATTTCTCTTCCAAATGTTACCTATACTTAAAAAAGATGTGAATCTTTTAGAATGGCAGAAGGGTATCAACAAATTTGTATGGGCAGGAAAGAAGCCGAGGATAAAAATGAAAATAATGCAAGATGTACGCAAGAGAGGAGGCTTGAAATTACCTAATCTAAAACTATATTATGATGCAGTGGCGCTATCTGTAATTAGTGATTGGACTCATTTAACTAATGATAGAATACTAAATATCGAGGGACACGATCTGGTATATGGTTGGCATGCTTATCTGTTATTCAACAAAAAATTGGATAAGAATTTTAAAAGTCATATTTTAAGAAATGCTTTACTGCGGGTCTGGAAAAAATACCAATATAAATTAAATGACAAGATACCCATGTGGGCAATCCCTAGACATGCGATTGAAAATATGAATATAGCACAAAAACAGGATAGAACTACCTACAGACAGCTTCTCATTTAGGAAAGGGGGGTTCTACAACTAAAATCTTTAGAGGTATTAAAAGAGGAGAAGGTAGTTCAAACATGGTTCCAGTATGGGCAATTACAGGCCAGGTGGAAAATAGATCAAAAAATTGGTTTTATCCAAATTGAGGATAATTTGTTTAAACAAATAAGAGATCAAAGCTTAATGCATATAAAGAGGATATATAATGTACTAATACAGATGGATTCAGAAACAGAATTAGTCAAAGATTGTATGATAAAGTGGGCTCAAAATATTGAAGAACCAATAATGTTGGATACATGGGAAAGAATATGGGTAAGAAATGTGAAATTTACACAAGCTCAAAACCTGAGAGAAAATTTTTATAAGATGTTCTATAGATGGCATTTAGATCCTAAAAAGCTGGCTTCTATGTATCCGAATGTACAGCCTAAATGTTGGAGGTGTGGTTCTCTCGATGCTACATATTTTCATATATGGTGGACCTGTCAAAAGGTTAAGGCATTTTGGATAAAAATATGGTGGATTATGCAAAATATCTTTAAAAGAAGGATAAAGTTTACTCCTCAGTTATTTTTACTAGGTATATGTACTGACTTTACAGTGGTAGAGACTAACTTGGTTCTGCATCTAATAACGGCAGCAAGACTGTTGGTGGCACAATACTGGAAGAAGGAAGACTTGTCTACAACTCAAGAATGGACATTGAAAGTTACAAACTTAGCCGAGATAGCTAAAATATCGGCATATCTTAAAGATCATTCAAATGAGAGATAAAAACGACACTTGAAAAATGGATTGACTATACACAAAACAAATACGGGACTAAGAAATTCCAGATAGTCTACGCTTAGAATCAGGAATGAGTTAAACTGTTCAAAGTTAGTGTAACAGGAAGAAGCTAAGATCAATGTAGAGATGTTATTAACCTCTTTTTAAATTTCTTTTGTCTCAATATATTTTAGATTGTGTTTGTTAAAAATCTATACCGTGTACGGGCTCTGGGAAGTCGGGGGGGGAGGTTGGGTGTTAGGGGGGAGGGTAGGGGAGAGGGGGACATATACCATGAGTTAGATCTCAATGTAATGCGATTTCCCATGTATACTGTTTCTCTTTAATTTCTCCATAAAAATAGGACAAGCTGAATACATTGACATATAGTAGAAATACACCAAGGGGAGGAGGAGTGGGATAGAAGGAAGAGGGGTAGAGAGGGCGGGAGAGAGGATGGGAGGGAGGGTGAGAAGGAAGGGAGGGAGTGGACTGGGAGAGAGGAGTGGTAGAGGGGGAGGGGAAGTAGGGTAGAGGGGAATGATGGAGGGAAGATAGTAAGTTGGAGTGGGGCGGAAGAAAGAGGTGTATGGAGAGTGGAAGAGGTATATTGGGTTTCTATTTGAGTCTGAGTTTGAGTTTTATTTTATTTATATTTCTGGGGGTATTGCTGACAAGAGGAACTGCTGTGATTATTGTTTAATGTTGTATGGACCCGGTTATGCACAGTATATATGTGACTGTATGAAAATGAAAAATGGAAAATAAAAACATTTTAACAATGAGGAGTTTTAATCTGTTTTTTGTAATTGTTTTGTCTTGTTTGTTTTTTGTATTACCCCCTCCCCTATGAGCTTGTTAGCCGCCCTGAGTCCCCCAGGGGAATAGGGCGGCATACAAGTTTAATAAACCATAAACCATAACCTTTCTACCACATGTTCAGTTTGATATCATCTTAATTAATATTTTTCTAGCAAGAAACCCATAAGCATAGAAACCCATAGAAACCAACTAAATATTAATTCACTATGGAAAATCTATTGGTTTTTTATTTAACCTGTTGCCCTTTAAATAATCATATAGGGTTGCCATAAAAGCAAAATCAGGACAGCTTAGTAGAAATAAGGATACTCTAATTTTCCAGTTGAAATCAATATTTTGGTAGCACTTATTTCATTTCATTTTATTTCATTTACTTTATTTGTATGCCGCCCTTTTCCCTGAGGGGACTCAGGGCGGCTCACAATTCAGGGGGAGGGAAGGACAAACAAGTTACAAACATGAAGACAATACCTCATTAAAAAAGCACAACAGTCATACTATTCGAGTGGGGTTGGAGTCTTTAGCCCCAGGCCTGTCGGGACAGCCAGGATTTAAGGGCTACGCGGAAGGTCTGGAGGGTGGTGAGGGTACGAATCTCCATGGGGAGTTCGTTCCAGAGGGTCGGAGCAGCCACCGAGAAGGCTCTCCTCCGGGTAGTTGCCAGTCGATATTGGCCAGCTGATGGAATTCGGAGGAGGCCTAATCTATGGGATCTTATTGGCCTAGTGGAGGTAATTGGCAGTAGGCGGTCTCTCAAGTACCCAGATCCAATACCATGAAGGGCTTTGTAGGTGACAACTAGCACCTTGAAGCGCACCCGGAGATCAACAGGCAGCCAGTGCAGCTCGCGGAGGATAGGATTAGCTATAGTTACAGCAAAAATCTTTTTAAAAGTAAACCAACTAATTTGAGGAATAAATTCCAGAAGTAGTTTTTCCATTTTTGACAGTGTCTGTTTTTTGGAATAGGTCTGTGCTGCCATGCTCCCCTCACACATATGTATACCAAGAATTCTACAGGTGTTTATCCAAACAGGTCCTCAGAAAGCAGGTTCAGGTTCTGAGCTCAGTACGGCAAGTGTCAGTGCATAACTATTACATCCCTACATGTCCTTCTGTCAATCAAACATGGTGTTAGCGGATTGGACTAATTGTGGTTGCATTCAGGTGGAATTTGGCGCATTGTTATTGGTTAATGCTCTGACAGCTGGGAGCATAAAAAAGCTGTCAGAGCGCAAATTATTGTCTTGTTCTGGTTGCTGAGTAGAAAATAAACCTGTTGCATGAACGCAGAGTCTATGTATTACCTCAGACGCTAAGTACATTTTACCTGGTGACAAAGATAGGATATTGAGGAAAGTATCAAACAATAGCGTCAATCCTAGAAATCTTTAAAATACTTGAATTTATCAATATTATGGCGACTACCATCCCGTTCGCTACCTTCATGCCCGAGAGAGAATCTTGGGAGTCGTTTATTGAATGGTTTGAATGCTTTCTATTCGCAAATGACTTTAAAGACATTTCAGACGAAATACGTCAGGGGTATTTTCTTAATTCTTGCGGGCCTGAGATGTTTGCTACTGCCTGAGCTTTAGCTGCACAAGCCCAAGTTTTTACAGTACCTTGGGACACTTTATTAGTGAAGCTAAAAGGCCACTATGCTCCAAAACCTTCCTGTTTCACAAGGAGGTACGCTTTCCACCAGTGTATTCAAGGGGAGATGGAGATGGTGGGCCAATATATGGCCGCTTTAAGAACGCTGCTATTCATTGTTAATTCCCTGATTTGGATGACATGCTGTTAGAGCAGTTAATTTGCGGCGTAAAAGATCCCTGTTTACAACGACGCTTACTGGGTCGTTCTGACTTAAATCTATCCATAGCCATGGATGAAGCAAGAGCAACCGAGCAATCCAATTGATTGGCTGCTGAGATAAAAAGGTACCAATCTCTCCATAATCCATCAGTTTCCTCTTCTGTGGTGAATCAACAAGAAGTGGAAGGAAATGATGATTTATGACTACCTGAAGAGGTGAGCTGATTGAACATAAGTCCCACCAGAAGAAGAAAAATCCCTGCTGATTTACCTCAGGAGGGTTGCCTCAGTTGCAGAGGGAAAACTTACGCTCAACCTGCAGATTCAAGACAGCGGTATGTCAGTATTGTGGCAAAATAGGGTACCTGGCCTATGTGTGTAGGGCTACCCAGCCTTCTTCTGATGCTGCTCCTAAACCTTTCAATCGTACAAGTGGCACACCTGTTAATCACTGAGCATTCTGAGTCACTGATGACTGCTATGCCATTGACCCAGAGGTGGAGGAAGATGAAGCCATCAACACAGCATCCGCCGCTATGGGCAGCTGGAAGAAGAAGAAGTACATCACTGTCTGAATTGAGGAGGCCCCTTGTGAGATGGAGATCGACACCAGCTCCGCAAAATCCATTATCGCATGGGACACCCTTAAGCAACTGGTACCAATGTTCCTGGAAAAGCGACTGGAGAAATGCAATTGCATTTTAAAAGATTATCAAAATAACCCAATTCCTCTTAAAGGAAGTGGTAATTTTTTTGTGGAACATGGCCAAACTGCCTTTGGTCGTAGTGGCAAACCCCTTAGCCACTTTATTAGGGCTAGATTGATTCGAAGCCTTGGGGTTAGAGATAACAGGAGTCCACACTACAATGGATTCAGGAGAATTTGAGGAACTCACCAAAGAATTTTGTGAGGTATTTAATGATTCTTTAGGTACATATAAGGGGTCTCCTATTTCTTTTAATCTAGAGCCAAGCATAATGCCAATCTGTCTTAAGGCGAGAAGAATCCCTTTTGCATTGCAAGCTAAAGTAGATGCAGAGCTTGATAAATTGATACAGCAGGGGTATAAGAGTCCATTGATTATTCTAGGTGGGAAACCCTAATAGTAATACCAATCCAGTTGGATGGATCCATTAGGATCTGTGCCGACTATAAGGCAACAATTAATAAAGCCCTGAAAGCACACCCTTACCTCATTCCCGTGTTGCAGCATCTGCTGCACTCACTTGGCAGAGGGAAAAGTTTCACTAAGGTTGATCTAGCTCAAGCTTATCAGCAGTTGACGGTGGATGATGCAACTGCAGACGCTCAAACGATTGTCACTCATTGTGGAGCGTTCTGTTGCTGCAGGCTCCAATTTGGAGTCTGTGTAGCGTCCGGCATTTTCCAGAGTATTATGGAAACGACCCTGCATGGGATTCCCAAGGTTTTACCCTATTTTGATGATGTCCTTATAGCTGTTTATACCAAGAAAGAACTGCTTCAAAAGTTAAGAGCTGTTCTTCAGCATTTTAAGGAGAAGGGGTTAAAGTTAAAAAAATCGAAGTGTCATTTTGAAG
The DNA here is from genome assembly GCF_009769535.1 of Thamnophis elegans. Lineage (NCBI taxonomy): Eukaryota > Metazoa > Chordata > Lepidosauria > Squamata > Natricidae > Thamnophis > Thamnophis elegans. Next base: position 48,366,812 of record NC_045558.1, read on the forward strand.
TAGCCTCCGTAGAGTTCCTAGGGTTCCACATCAATGCTCATGGCATCCATCCCTCTCAGGCCAAATTAGAAGCCATAAAAAATGCCACGGCTCCCATAAAAGAGCTGAATTACATGCCTTTCTGGGCTTGCTAATTTCTACATTATTTTTCTACCCGTCGTGGAACCTTTGCATAGGCTGCTTGACAGCTCTGCATCGTGGAGGTGGGACAGCTGTGTGGCACATGGGTTTGTGGTTGTCAAATCTCTTTTGACGTCTTCCGCCGTTCTAATGCAATACAATGAATCCCTGCCACTCATCTTAGCCTCCAATACCTCTCCTTATGGAATAGGGGCAGTGTTGAGCCACAGGTGTCCTAATGGCAGCGAGGCTCCTGTTCTGACCCCCCTCCTCCGTCCAGGAATGAAAGCCAAGACAAACGTAAATGAGAATGTTTTTTAATAAGTCCAGACTCTTGTTGGCTGAAACCCAAATCAACAAAGAGATAAGCACTTTGGCAGCAAGTCCTACAAACCTTGGCAGCAATGCAAACAAACTCTGGCAGCAATCCAGCCTGCCAAGTTTGTTTCTCATTAGTCTCTAATGTTGACTTCTGCAAGAAGGGTGTGGCACAAGCAGTCTCTTTTATAATCTGGAGAGGAGCTTAATGAGCATCAGCTGAGCGTAATTACCTCTTGTAATTACATAGTTGTTCTTGACACCAAGTAGCCCTTCAATGGTGTGCATCCCGGAAGAACTCACAGATAGTTTCTGGATCACTCTCTTTTGTCTCCTCCCCACTGATTCAAGGCTCAGGCACCATCTGGTGGCCAACCAGTCTCTCTGCGCCCTGCTCGGAGTCAGAACCCTGTCCAGGGTCCTCCACATCCTCCAGGGTTGACTCATAAGGCCCCTTGCTGTCAGAGTCTGGTGGCAGCTCCAACAGCTCCTGCCAGGCCACAACAGGCTCCTGTTCCTTATTTTTCCCGCTCCTTGTCCAAAGAAGAATGAAAGTACAGCCAATTGGACAAGGAGGCTTTGGCAGTCGTGGCAGGGATCAAACGATTTCACCACTATTTATACGGCCCTTGCTTCCTCCTGCAAACAGAACCACAAACCCCTTTTGGGGATTTTAGCCAGTGACAAACCTACACCGACTATACTTTCACCCCACATGTTGTGGTGGGTTGAATTCCTCGCGGCATACTCATACCATGTGGAATACAGGCTGGGGAAGCAGTTACATCATGCGGACGCATTAAGCCGTTGCCCGCTTCCTATTCTGACCCAAGACCCGCTCCTGCGAGCAACGTATTACTAATTGACGAATTACAGTGCCTCTGTCCGCAACAGATATCGCAGCACATTCAAAAACAGACCCCATTCTTTCAAAGGTATTGGAATGGGTTCGGCAAGGGTGGCCCAATGGCCAATTACCAGAAGAGTTTCAGCCTTACTTTAGAAGGTGGACGGAACTATCAGAACTTAAAGTTTGCTTATTATGTGTGACAAGAGTAGTGGTCCCAAACGCATTACGCACTGACATATTGCAATATTTACACTTAATTCACCCAGGCATAGCCAGATTGTACAGGTAACCGGGCCATGTTCTTATAGGGAATAACAGAGGAATTACAAATGTGGCCCTTCTGTTCTCATTTTAGGCCATCTGGGAAAAATGGCATAAAGGCATCCAGCTTCATTCTCCCTTGTGTTGTTTCTCAGTGAGACCTTCCCTTCCTCACACAACATAAATGCAACTTACTTTTTTAAAGTAATATTTATATTCTGAATCTATTAAATCTCTTTCTTAGATGCAAAATTCATAATGATATTTTTCCATTTAAAAATGCATATGTTCCATTTAAAAGTTATCCTAAAAATTATTCTATTCATTTAAAAAATTATCTTTCTAGAATAAATTTAATTAAAAGACTGCTTAATTTCATTTTATTGATAATCTAACTTCCTTCTGAAAGCCATAAAATGTCACATGTTTTTCTTATTTTATTACTCAACAGCAGTGACGTGCAGGCAGGGGAGGCAGGGCCTCACCACTGTCATCATGAAAAGAAAAAAAATTAAAAGGAAAAAGGCTGTGGTAGTTGCTGCCAGAGTCACAGTGGATGATTCTGCTTAGTGCTTAACTGTTTAAAAAAGCCTCTTAAAAAGTGCCTTCTACAGGGGGAGGTGAGAGAACCATGTGCCTCATTTAATCTATATGATCACTCGAGCAGAGTTAAGCAAGGGTTAAAAGCCGAAAAATTCCTTCTGTAGATGAGGCACATGTTTCTCTCGCCTCCTGTAGAGGGCACTTTTTTAGAGGCTTTTTAAAAAACAGTTAAGCAGAGTCATCCATTGGAGGCTCTGGCAGCAGCTAACCCAGCCTGACTTCAGCAGCTCTTGCCTTTTTCTTTTTACATTTTTACATTTTCATCATGGCAGACAAGAGCAGAGTTGAAATCCTCTGTGAAACCGCTGGAAAAGGTATGTGGATCGGAAGGAGGGGGGAGGAATTCAAAATTAATGTAAGTAATTGTATTATTGTAAGTAATTTTTGTTTGTGTGTGTGTTTTACCCGCCTCTGCTGGTGCGCAGGCTGGCACTTTATTTTTTATGTCGAACATAGTGGCCACCGGGGCTTTTGGACTTAGCAGCAGACCAGGGCTTTTGGACATAGCAGCAGGGTGGCTTTTGCCTCTAGGCCCGGGGCAGCAGGGTGGCTTTGGTTCCATCCAGCATTGATTCTTTGAAGATTTCCATAGGTCCTCTCTGCTTTTAAAGTCTTCCGTTGGTCTAAGGAAGTTTTTCCTCTAGGGCGGACATATCGCTGGAGCTGTCAAAAGCCTCTTTCTTGAAAGCGCCTTTTGCCCACTGTCAGGAAAGAGGCTTTTGCCCGGCCCGCAGGGCAAAAGCCGAAAAAAAGCACCCCACTACTTCTGTCTGACATAGAGGCGTCCCGTGCCCTGCAGCTATGTCCGACCCAGCTGCGGGGTGTGGGACACCTCTATGTCAGACAGAAGCGGTGGGGTGCTTTCTTTCGGCTTTGCCCGCCCCGCAGGGCAAAAGCCAAACAAAAGCACCCCGCCGCTTCTGTTGCGGGCGCTTTTTTTTTGGCTTTTGCTCTGCGGGGTGGGCAAAAGCCGAAAGAAAGCACCCCACCGCTTCTGTCTGAAATAGAGGCGTTCCACATCTCGCAGCTGGGTTGGACATAGCTGCGGGGCGTGGGATGCCTCCATTTCGGACATAGCTACGGGGCGGGCAAAAGCCGCTTTCTTCCTTTTTGCCTCACCAGCCATAAACCTCACTGCACATCACTGCTCAACAGTTTTCTTAAACTGTGTTGGATTTCTGAAGTCCCATAGTAGTTGGTATTAAAGAAATAAATTGTGTTTTTAAGCCGATAACTTGTGTTTTGCCAAATTAGTAGTTATTTTTGCAATTTTTGAAATTGCAAATTTGAAAGTCTTAGCTTAGTAAGCAAATGAAAACTTATTTTATGTAATGTAGTTTCCTATTATCCTAAAATAAAGTTAATAAAGCAAATTTCTAGGCCATAATTAATAACTGCAAGCATATTTAATAAGAATTTGTTGCTACAACCTTGATTTTTTAGATGCCATTCAGGAGTTAATAAATTAGCTCATGAGAACTCTGCTTGTCTTTTATTGCCATGTTTAGGGCTGAAATCTCTACATTAATCACTGTTAATACAATTACAAATTAATCATTGTATGTTAAAGATGTGTGTCATTATATGCCAGTGTTTGGAATTTGTGGTTGTGGCTTTTTTAGGCTTGAAACTGCCTGAAAGAAGTATTACACTACAAAGAGAAATCTATACCTAATCTGTATGTGATTAATACATGAATAATAATAGTTTACAAAGGGGCAAAGAAGATTTCTGAACAAATGTATGGTCAAATAATTTGTTCTGTTCATATTAAAATTCTCCAGGATTTTCCCCATTTTCTATTATGATTTTTGATATTATATTTATATTAATTTTGCATTTATTATATAAATACACTTTCTGTTATATTAATTACTTCAGATTTTTTTAAAAATAAAGGATAGGATAGGACTATGAAAGGTTATAATGATCTTTATGCTTGAGAATTCAGACATTGAATGCCCAGATATGTTCTAACCCCTTTGTAGTACAATAAATTCCATAGTTGATATAATTCACTCCTAAGTTGTTATATAATTAGAAAAATCAGTACTGAATATTTGAAACAGCTGAATGTAGAAGTTGAAACATTTTGTGTTCAAACTTAAATTTAGATTTATGTTTGTCATAATATTTGTCATTAATAATTATATTAAGAGGTTTTTCATTGTCTTCTGATAGTTTTGCTCCTTTTGTTTACAATTTAACAAACATAATAATAAATAAAATCTTACCAATATGTTTTTAATGCATGAATACCATTTTTTAGAATCCTTGAATTTATTAGTAAACTCATCCTTTACTTTTAATCATAAATTCAATTAAAAGTTATTTAAACTTTTAGTCTAAAATAGAAACTTCATAAAAAATGAATCCAGATTTTACTTATTTTCTTATTTTTTCATTCCTTATACTCTAATTTGTAACAAACAATGCTGAAAGTTAAAGCTTTTTTAAATGGGAAGGGGTTAAAACTGTGATAAGGCAGGCAGACTTTTTTGATATTAAAATTAAATTAAACTCAGTTTGAACTTCATGTAAAAGAGGGCAGATTTTTGATGCTGCCATCAAGTATGTTCAATGCATAAGGTCCTATTCAGATTTAATTTGATTGTGGTAGGAGAATGGGGAAATAAATGTTGTATGAAAGCCATAAGGGAGAGACACATCTGAAAAACAACCAGAAAAAAAAGATTATAATGGAAAAAGGTTTTACAGGGTGTACAATGTTCCTGGATTTGTTTTATTTTCTACAACCCTGAATTAGTCATTAAGCCAAATAGGTATTTAGGGTATACTAAACACTACAGGATTTTTTTCCCATAGCAACCATGTCCTTAAATTTATTTATTTAGCATTTAGCATATGGCATATCATACACGTACTTGTATTATACATTTACATTTCACTTAGATTAGTAAAACACAATAAAATATAAATGTTAAAAATATCTATGTTCAAATACTAATGTTTAGGCCAGGGATGTCCAACTCAAGGGCCAGGGCCAGAGGTTATATCTGGCCCATGGGGTGCTTAGATCTGAGCCACAGGGCGGCCTGCAAACAGCAAAGGATCGGCCCGTGGTGACTCTGCCAGCGAAAACAGATTCTTTTTATCTCGTTTTCACTGGCAGAAGGCTGCAAGAAGCTGTCCCTGCCAAAAATCAGTCCAGGGGGCACGCATGGCCTTCCAAGTTCAATTTTTTCTGGCAGAGGATCACAACCATCCCATCCAGCCTCTCCCCCCAAGGTCAAACACAACCCTGTTGCGACCCTCAATGAAATCGAGTTTGACACTCCTGGTCCAGGCCATCTAACTATTAAAGTGCATCATCATTTATATATATTTTTAAACGATACTGGACCAGTGTATGTCATCAGCTTACAGCTGCTCACAGTGTGATCTACAGTTTGCCATGAGACCCCACAGTCACACTGAGAGGAGGATACACTGTCCCATTTATAGAAGGTTCTGGCAGACACTTGAGAGGTGTGAATCCTATTCAGGATTGTTCATAGCTGATGTAGTTCAAAGCTTGGCATCTATTTTGAGGGGTCATTTATATGTCTACTTATGTCTGGATGTTCAGTGACCATTTGGCTTTCCATTGGGAATCAATGTTAAAGTTCTTGGGTAGATGCTGTGCAAGTGACAATGGGGGCTTCCTGGATTTGAGTTTTCCAGATGATAAATGAGAAAGGTCGGCATGATGGTAGGAGTGAGTTGTTCATAATTTTTCTATATTTTTTCACTAGTGCATTTTGCCTTCATAAAGCTGGCGGTGCTATATGGCTCACAACAGGAAGCTAGCATGTCAGAATGGTTTTAATACATTAACTTATAATCTTCATGATGTCATTGAGTGTTGGATCTAACTTATTAGTATGGCAGCTATTAAGCCAGACAGATGCACAGTTACATGCTGCTCAGTAGACCAATCCTAGTATTGATAACCTGGCAGCGAAAGCTTCCCTTTTAGTTTCACATAATTTCTGGATATGTTGTTTGTAGTACAGCAGACATGGTGACTGATTAAATATTAAATTTAAAAATATGTTCTTGAGATTGTATAATTTCAATGGGGAACTGATATGAGTGTTTATTTTGCCTCATAATCTTTAGCACGGTGATTAAAAATAGCTTTCAAGAATTTTAATATCTCCAATATTTCCTTATAACAGTTTTATTAAGAATGCATTAAAAGTGTTAAAAATTTCAATTTTTTCATTGCTCTAGTTACAAATAAATAATTTGCTTATATTGTTTTCTCCTTTTTTGTACATTTTACATTTTAAAAATTGTAAGCTTTTATATTAATGTAGTTATGGGAAATGGCCTATAAGAAAACTGAATTTTTAATCACTTATTTGTCAGGCCTGCAGCGGTTCCTTTAAGAATCTTTGGCCTGCCACACTCTCATCAAGGGGGGCGGGAATAGCAAGGGATCCTTTCTAGAAGCTCAAGGTCATCTTTTGTCTCCGCACCTTTACACCTGACTGGAAACAGCTGGGTGTGGATGCCAGCGTGGAAGAAGAATCATGTAATGGATTGTGGGTGTGTGGACAAGATCATGAACTTTTAACTGGGTGGGATTCTGATGTAATTTCCAGAATTGGGATTTCACAGATGTGCTAAGATGTCTGATTTATTAAATTGGAACTTTAAGTATCGTTTTGCCTTGGACTCTGATTTAATTCTACGTGATACTTGGAACGCTGACATTATTTATGTTTGCTATCTCTAGAACAAGACAGATGCTTTATTGTGAAATAAATATATTCAGGAGTATTCTCCCCTGAAATGTTTAAATTATTGTTAATTTATATATACAAGCGATCTTTCACTTATTATTAACTATTTTCTTCTAGTACGGAATACTGAATCAGTAATGTTTTTCAATATTTTAATTTGGTTATTTTTTAAAAAATACTGTAGAAAATAAGTCAATTCAGATTTGACAATTTGACATTATTTTTTTAATTTAAGTCTTTTAAATTGTGAGGAATCAATTTAGAATAATTTCAACCAATTTAATTTAGAAGACTTATTAATAACAATATTAATATTATTATTTTACATATATGTAGTTATGGTTTTAGTTATAATGTAGTTAATCTGTAATTTTTAAAAAGTGGTACAATGGAAAAGTATTTGTACGTATCTGCATAATTCCATAAAATTGCGATTGATTGTGCAATATTCTTGAAGGTTACAATTTTTAAAAGATAGAAATAATTGCATGAAAGTTTGTATAATTCCTTGAATTTTATAGAAACCTGGTTTACCTTGCTCTAAACTATATCATTTAACCACAGTTTAATTAAGAAACTATAATTTTCCAAGTTAATTCTGCTTGCTAAATTCACACATGCTAAGGCATCCACCATAGTTTCTAACATAGAGTACTTCAGTTTGTACAAAGCAGTCAATTATTTTATACTTTATACATTAGCATGAGAAGTGGATTGAAAATAATAACTGAACCATTTATCTTGAGTGGGACAATGAAAAAAGGACAAGATAAGGGATAGGGCAAATGAAGAAATATGTGTCATAACATTATATATGTGTGTGTGTGTATAGATATATATGCTGGTCTTTTCCTGTGTAAAATTGAGATTGTCTTGGCAATGTTTCGGCGAGGTCTCACTCGCCATCTTCAGGCTGGTGTTTTCGGCTTAAAGCGTGGTCAGAGCTGCCATCTTTTTATAAATCTTGGTGGGTGGGTGTGGAGTGGTAGCTTTGTTTCAGTAAATGGATTGATTGGTTGTGTGGTTGTATCATAATTGGTAGATTGGTGCTGATTGGTGCTGGCTGTGTGTCCATTGTTTTGTGTTGTAATGGCCTGGGTGGTGGGTGGGGCTCGTTTGTTGACTAGGGATGGTTTCCAGATGTCTGGTAAGTGAGAGGTATCGTCACGTTTATTCATGTTGTGGGGTGTTTCTCTATTTCGATAGCTTCCATAATTATTCTCTTGTTGAAGTGTTCAGTTTTGGAGATTAATTTGGTTTCTTCAAAATTAATTTCTTGTCCTTTAGATTTAAGGTGCTGGAAAAGGGAGGAAGTTTTTTCTTTTTTTCTTACTGCATTCTTGTGTTCTACGATGCGTGCATTTATTCTTCTGTTCGTTTGTCCTATGTATGTTGCAGAACAGATTTTGCATGGTATTTCGTAGACTCCTTGGTTTTCTAGCTGGATTTTGTCTTGGGATTTCTTAAGATGTTGGCTATTTTTTGGTCAGTGTTGAAGGATGTCTTGATATTGTGATTGTGGAGAATTTTGCTGATTTTATCTGTGGTCCCTTTGATGTAAGGGAAGAGGGCGATGCCGTTGTCCTGTTCTGTGTCTCGGTTCTTGGGGGGAGTCTCCCTTTGGATTAGAAAAAACTTCCTCCCTTTTCCAGCACCTTAAAGCACCAATCAGCACCAATCTACCAATCATGATACAACCACACAACCAATCAATCCACTTACTGAAACAAAGCCCAGCACTCCACCACCCCCACCAAGATTTATAGAAAGGTGGCAGCTCCAACCACGCTTTAAGCCAAAAACACCAGCCTGAAGATGGTGAGTGAGAGCTCGCCAAAACGTTGCCAAGACAATCTCAAACCTACATGGGAAAAGACACACAGACACACACACACTCATACACATGTATGTATGTATGTATGTATGTATGTATGTATGTATGTATATATGTCATATACTTCAGCTCATAAATCATATTTATATCATCCTGTGTTGTTATGGGTGGTAATGATCTGGATACTATTTATTTACAAAAATGGCAATCAAACAGAAATAAATGGAACTGAGATATTTTAGGTGTTTTGAGGCTGAATCCAGTGATGCTGCCAATTAAACAAGGTTTGTTTACTTTTTCATGTGAAACAGATTTATATGATTAAAAACAAAACCATATATTAGAAAATGTGTCATAATTGTTAATTAAGGAGGAATATTCTCTGCAAAAGTCATTGTTGTAGTTAAACAATAAATGTCTGACCGGGCAATACAAAAATCTACAAAACCCATAAATCTACAAACCCGCAGTTTAGCATAAATGTCTAATCTGGCAACCCTGTCAATAATAGGACCTTAATTCAGTATCTTTTATGACATTAAAATTCATTTGCTTTACTACAGTTAGTAGAAACCTAAGTCTGGGTCAGTGTGCCTTAGTTACACATTTTTTAAATATGCTGATATGACAGTATTCAGGGGAAAAAATATTTGTTTAGAAAAGAGTGTGCTTTTTTGCCTATTTCATGGGCAGGGATTAAATTACTTCCCAAATCTGCTGAAGAAATTTACAGCACCATAGAAGAACATATCTATATAAGACAGCTTAAGCAAGTGAATGGTTGCATGTAGAAGAAAACCTTAAAGTTCTGACTTTCAAAATTCACAAAATGTTTTCTGCTCTCCATGGACCCTACTGATATAATTTCAAATTCTCCAGACTACAACTTTTGTCATAAGCAATAGCAGCAATAGCAGTAGACTTATATACCGCTTCATAGGCCTTTCAGGCCTCTCTAAGCGGTTTACAGAGAGTCAGCATATTGCCCCCAACAATCTGGGTCCTCATTTTACCCACCTCGGAAGGATGGAAGGCTGAGTCAACCCTGAGCCGGTGAGATTTGAACCGCTGACCTGCTGATCTAGCAGTAGCCTGCAGTGCTGCATTTAACCACTGCGCCACCTTGGCTCTTAAGAAAGCTAGGGCACCAAATTGAAGAAGGCTAATCCACATTGACTGATATTAGATAGGAACCCAAGTTAGATAAACCTGGGTTTGAACCTAGGACCACATTGGTGTCACATAAATTTATTTGTGATGGTCAATAGCAAATAACATAACAATATGTTAATAACAAAATTAAGAAATCTCAGCAATCAGCAGATATCATAGGAATGTTTCTGGAAGGATAAAAATGAAGTATGAATTAAAACAGTATAGAATTAAAGGATTACTTATATCTATCCAGCACTTAGTTCTCAGTACCATTAAAGCTGTACATTCAGTTAACTAAAAACAATAAATCTACTCTTTATTTATATTGTGTATTTAAAGAGGTTTATGTATTATTAAACAAGTTTATATTACTTTAGCATTTTTCTTTCTTTTTCTCTAGTGTCTTGTCTTGTCTTTTCTTCTTGTCTTTTCTTTTGGATGTTATTTTTATGAGAATTTTGAACTGTTAGAACTGACCACCATTGTGTAGGTAAAAATACTCTTAATGCAAAAAAAAAAGTTTGTTTTGATTAATTCAGTGATACATCAACATATAGTTATTAAGTCAAATTGTTACATTAATGCATACACATTGTTTTTCTGAAATAGATTTTAATTAATATATCTGATACATGAAAGGAAAGGAATGAAATTATTTTCTTAGCAATGCACTTTATTTGATGTATATTGGTATCCCATGACACTCAATTTTAGAATATATTTGACTGAATCAGTGGGCAAAACAATTATGTAGGGGTGTCCAAAAGTGCAGACTCCACCCTATAATGATTTCCTGAATCTATGAGAAATTCACAGAAAATAGGTCAGTGGGTGTAGACTCTCAATCTCTAATATGAACATTAATAGATGATAGTCAAGAAAATTTCCCACTAGGATAATTTATATATGCTTTGAGGATAGCTCAAAGTGCCAAAAGAATGAAGCATGAAAGGGAGCTGTACTGACACTTATTTGAATGAATTAACATTTTATTGCAGTCCAGACCAGATCATAAAAGTTAGAACAACTAAATATAATATGAGAATTAGTAAAATCTAATTAATTAAATTACTTATTTCGTTCTGAACAAAGTAAAGGTTTATGGATTGGCACAGAATTTAGCAATTGTACATGTATTTGGGTGGGTTTTTTGGGGATGTGTGAGCTGGAACAGCCAAGTAGTCTAGCAATTAAAAATTGAATTAGTTGGGCACATAATTCTTTTTTAAATCTATACCTCAGAATGACATGTTTTAAGATTTAAATTTTCTTAAAGCACAGCCACACATCTATTTTTAATGTCACACTAGCTTCTATACCGCAGGGTAGACTAAGAGATTAAAATAAAATAAACTCAAGTGATGGGTCTTTATGTCTCAACAAGATGCCTTTTTCCAATAACCATTTTAAAATAAACAAGCCAATGTGCTGTGACCATTGAAGTGTTGCATATGTACAGAGGAGACAATGCTTATGTCTATTCTAATCATGGAAATGCATTGGGTAACTTTGGTTCAGCTTCACATGCTCTTTCCAGCAACCTGCCCCACAGAGTGGTAAGGATAAATAAAGGGAGATCATCATGTTAAGCATATTAAATTTGTATACATCTAATAAATAAATAAAAATCTGACTAAGTAAAGTAGTGGTGATATTTGTTAAACATGTTCATTACATGTTTCAAAGAAAGAATAAGAACCAATATATTGCTGATAGAATTGTTGTTGGCTTATTATCTTATATGGAGAGCTCTAATTTCAACATATTTTCTCAATTCTGTTAAGATTAATGTTGCGCCAAAGTTGCCTCCAGTTTCTCAAATGTTTTCTTCCTCTGTAAAATGCGTTCATGCTATTTTACTTATATATTTGCGGAATATTTAATAATTACACATCTTGGTTTTTTACTATTATTTTTAGAGGCAGATGTATACATGCAAGGAATCCTTGTCTGATAACTATAATGAAGCCAGTAGAAAGTATTATCTCATGAAGTTTTCCTTTATGGTATAATAGAAGCATGGAAAAACAGAAGATACTAGAAAGGGGGTTGTATAAATAAAAATGAAATTCTCATCACACTACCACCCTTGAATAAATTCAAGAATAACACTTCCATTTATTTAATTGCTTAAGCAACATAATTCCACTGCAGTCTTCCCCCTTGAAAGTTTTTTTTGGGAAAGAAAACTATTTCATCAAATTGCATTAGCACCAGTGATGGGTTACCATTTTTTTTACTACTGGTTCGCTCATGCAAACACGTCTTGGCGGGTGGGTGGAGCCTCCTGCCACTGCTGCCACTATCGGTTCACCTGATCTGGGCTGAACTGGCAGAAACCTACCTCTGATTAGCACTTTAGTATTTTCTTCTTCTATGGCACCAAACACTATATTAGTCAGTCTGTCATTTTATTGACCAATACAAGAAATAGCTCCTTAAGTTATTTGTAATCATGTACGGAATAGTCTAGCTTAAGAAAAATTAAGATACAGTTATAAAATAATTTAGCTGGGGCCCATGAATGAAACCCAAAAGCAGTAGTGTATATCTAGACTATAAATGAGATAATATCTAAATTTACCCAAAATGTTATCAATAAGTTAACCAAAATATGATGTATTCATTATATAAAATGTGATAATATATAATTTACATAGAATGTGATAATATATAAAGTTTTGAAAAAGGAATCTGAGCTGTTAAGGTTTGGCAGATCTTATAGGCTGCTGCAAAATACCTAGCCTCATGCTCTATAACAGTGTTTTTCAACCTTTTTTGTGCAAAGGCACACTTTTTTCATGAAAAAAAATCACGAGGCACACCACCATTAGAAAATGTTTAAAAAATTTAACTCTGTGCCTATATTGACTATAGGCAGGTGTTTTTCCCACGGCACACCTTACACTATGTCACGGCACACTAGTGTGCCGCGGCACAGTGGTTGAAAAACACTGCTCTATAATAAATGATAGTTCATTTGTAAGTGGTATTTGGTCTGTAAGAAGTAATCGCCATCCACCCCCAGAGAATGAAATATTTTGGGGCACATTAAAAGAGGCAGAATATTATATTTCCCCAAAGGAGAACTGGAGAAAAAAATCTTTTAAAAAGCAGAAAGCAGCCCAACAGCCTCCAGCAGATGCCTGAAGTCTTTAGAGATGGATATTTTGTACCCAGCCTATTCAGAAACAAAACACCTTCAGCTCCAAATCATGGGATTAGGAATTTACATCCCGCCCCCAATTCTAAGAACAGGACATGACCTTTGGGACATAATAGAATTAACCCACCACCATTAGAATAGCAAATAACACAAGAGTAGCAAAAGCTTACTACATAGCACAATTCCCTAAATGTATTATAGACACTGCACAACTCTCTGCAACATCTCAGAACCCTATAAAAATACATATACTGATCAAACAAATGTGTCAGCTGTCCCAGAACAACATGCTGTTGTTGGTTCTGCTCATCAATAAACAGAGTCTTCTTTCCAATCAGGCTCCATTTTATTTCTAGCGCCTTTCTCCTGGATGGAACCAGACTGGATTTTTCTTCTTCTTATAGATCATAGTCCAGATCTGATTGTTCAGGATATCTGATTATCAGGGAGAGGCAAATCTTTTTCATATGTCTCTGTAAATGGAGCAATGTGCATTTCCATGGTTTTCACTTGTCCAGAATCAAAAGGACAGAGTCTCTCAACCAATGTTATTTGCCATGCAAAACTGAGCAAAGCTTTCCTCTGGCAGCTGGGAAAATAAAGTATATTTCAGACTAAAAATATTTCTTGAATATCTAATAATATATAATATTTCTGGATATTATACACTCCTGGCACTGGCATCAGGAATGAATGGAATCCACCATTCTTTTCAAGTGTTTAAAGCAGTATATAGCTTGCTAAATGAGGTGTACATATGAATATTGGTGTAAAGGTTATATTGATAATGCCTGCTCAGATTTATTGTGATTAATACAGTTTATATTAGGAAAGTTGTGTAGTAAATCCAAACATTAACACATATTCTCACATTAATCTTTATATCAATATCAATAGCAATAGCAGTTAGACTTATATACCGCTTCATAGGGCTTTCAGCCATCTCTAAGCGGTTTTCAGAGTCAGCATATTGCCCCCAACAACAATCCGGGTCCTCATTTTACCCACCTCGGAAGGATGGAAGGCTGAGTCAACCCTGAGCCGGTGAGATTTGAACAGCCGAACTGCAGAACTGCAGTCAGCTGAAGTAGCCTGCAGTGCTGCATTTAACCACTGCGCCACCTCCGCTCAATCATATTAAGGTAGCTCTCAACTTACTATCAGTCACTTAGGAACCATTGAAAGTTACCATGACCTCACAAAAGGTACTTCTGATTCCAATGTTCTGAAAAATATTACAAGTCACATGACCACAATTCTGAGGAATTTGGCAACCTTCCTGTATTTATAGTTGTTCCTAAGTTCACACTAAAAATTTATGTTTTTGACATAACCTGACAATTACTTCTGGTGTTCAGCAAAAACTTCCAATAGTGAAAAATGTATTGCTTAATGATTATGGATTCACTTAACAATCATGGTAATTAGTTTAATAACTACTGCAAAAAAGGTGAAATTGAGGTGGTCATGTGATGCCTTGCTTTATAACAGTCACAACTTATGACCATAATGGGCAGACTCCACAACTTGAGACTACCTATGTACATTCTTTGGCTAGGGAAAAACAGATCCAAAATTGTAAAAAATGTTTTCAAGTTTTTTTGAATATTGTTTGTTTAAAGCATTTTAAATTTGAAGAGAAAAAGTTATATTCAAAAACATGCGGCACTCACCGGTACTTGTTTCAAATTCAATGGATCTCTGATTATATCATTCCTCTTTGTGGGTAGTTCTACTGCCTAGAAAAAAAATCACTATTTTTATGATATTGAAATTGGAGTGGGTGAATAGTCATTATACGAAGATTCATGTTGTGCTTAAAACATTGCTGTGCATGCAGTACTTTTTAGCCATATCACGAAGAAATCTCTGGTTTCTGCCATTTTCTGATATTGAAAATGTTGCCACATGTCATTTATTTTCTCCCTCGTTTTATGCTGCTTTAAAAGTTAGAGCATTACCACTCATAATGTGTGTGTCAGCACAGGAAATGCATTGCATATTCTTCACTATTTATTACGATACTTCTACTTCATAAACTGTTGAAAAATTATTATGCATTCAGCCTATATGAAGTTATTGCATTATGTTAATAGCATATGAAGAAAAGTACAAATTGTGAAAATGTTTCACAAGGAATTGCTAACCAGCAAAAAAATAACCTTACCTGCAGTTTAGTGTAAATTGATAAAAACACAGTAATGGAAATTTGCAGAAATATGTGCTTCTTCCTCCTTCCTCAGGCCAGTGTGTTTTTAGTTTTGCTTCACATTAGGTTTAGGTTTATTAGATTTATATGCCGCCCTTCTCCCAAGGACTCAGGGCGGCGTACAACGTTAAAAGAAACACATAATACAAAAGTTAAAAAAAATTAAATAGAATATCCCAAACCCAATTGAAATTGACAATGACATTTTTTAAAAAGAATTAAAATTAAAATTAACAGTAATCAATAATTTGTTTTGTTTTGTTCAGGCCAGGCTGGCTTGCTGGAAAAGCCAACTTTTTAGGGTGCATCGGAAGGACCGGAGGTCAGGGATTATACAAAGATCCGGGGGCAGCTCATTCCAGAGTCATTCCACATTAATTTCACCAAAGGGGCTTTGATATATTTTATTTTATTGAGCCTTCAAGTCACTTTGTACCTAAGACAGAACTAGAATTCAAGGTCTCCTGGTTTGTCTTGGTGTCTTAACCACTAGACCCCAAATCTTGGCTCTCTCTGTTAAGTATATTCTACAAACCTTTTAATAAAAAGACTGACAAAGAATTGCCATGTATTTTTGTGAAGGGGATAGAATATGTCTTTAATAAACAATTCTTTTTACATGGGAAAGAAAGCCATTACTGTCAACATCACCCCAACTGCCAATTGGACAAAGGGATCTCCTTCACTGTATACTGCTGATTATACAACAAAAGCAGCCAGAGCTAAATCAAGAGATGGCTCTAATTCTATTAATAATAAAATAAAATGAAATAAAAATTCTGTTCTAAGCTTGTAAAACCCAGAGCTTTGTGAATGCATTCTCCACTCCTTATTTTCATTTCACTCTGCTCTGGCTACCGGTTTGCTTTCTGCTTTCAGCCAGGAAAATGATTTCTATTTTAGCTATGGAGTAAATGCATCTTGGTTTCTCCTGCGGACAGTCTGACGGGATATATGTCTAACAGAATTGAGCATGTTAGATGGTTTAAATAAAAGCAGCCGCTTGATGCCATTGTAGGAAAATATTTTTTTTGCAAAAGATAGTTTTGCTGCTTAGAATTCCAAGGCATCTCTTATGTCTGTTTTATATCGTTGCGTTTTGTTTTGTTTTTAAAGGGAAGTTGCTTCAGTACGGGAGCGGGCACTCGCCTGCTACCCTGCCTTCCCTGCTTTATTCTGTAAGGCTGTTGGGAGTTTTTAAGCTGTGTGAGAATCCTGGGAGTTGGTGATGTCAGACGGGTTGGGTCATTTGAAGGTTAGCAGCCTGGGAAGGGTTCATAGAAAGTTCACTCGCATATATTAAGCAATTCAATCTTTCATTCTCTGTGACACAAATAGTAGGAAGTGAGCCGTTCGAAAGCAGAAGGATCTATTCAGCAGCAAAGGGGGATCTCAAGCTGATATCGAAGACTGTTTCGTCCGCAAAACTTCAAGGCTGCACTAGATGCAAAAAAATATCACTTCAGAGCAAGGCAAAGTGGCTCGAAGCTTCTGAAAGATTTGGGGCACAGCTAATGGGAAGTAGAGTTTGGAATGCTACTTGTTTTCCCCTCCTCCCTTTATTCGACTGGATTGGCTGAACAGCCTGGAAAATGGTAAATGATCATTTGGATCAATTACAGGCTTTTAGCTGTGTTGTCTGTCATAATTCATGATTCTGGTCTGGGAAAAAGACCAACAACTTACGTGCCAAAAAAGGGGCAGAGTTTGATGGAGTTGGATGTACTTTTATATGTCATTTTCCCCCACACCTAGAGGAAGGCACTTTTGCAGACCTACTGGAGAGGAATCATGTTTGACTGCATGGATGTCCTAGCAGTCAGCCCTGGTCAAATGCTGGATTTCTACACAGCAAGTCCATCTTCCTGCATGCTCCAGGAGAAGGCTCTGAAAGCCTGCTTCACTGGATTGGCACAAACAGAGTGGCAGCACCGGCACAGTGCTCAATGTAGGTCCTGCTATTGTTTTGTTGCACTTATTTGCTCTCATTTAAAAAAAAATGCATGCCAAAAACGACAAAAATTCTGCCCAAAAGAAAACAGAAAAGATTAAAACAAGGTGTATTTCCCCCAAATCGATTTTTATGCAGGTATATGTGTATGCATGCACATTTGGTTTTGCATTTTTTAAAAAAAAAATACCACAAATTTAAGCATGTTTCACTTTCCAAACTTGAATATTATATTCCTCTAATATATTTAAATTGTTTGGTCATTAGATGTAAATACAGAAATGTTTTTTATTAAATAAAATATCAGGCAGTATACATGAAAAGCTGTTTCCTTTTCTGTATGTTTATTTACTTTTCACAGGCTTTTTTAAGAAATAATTTTTAATATTTTAACTAGATGTATTTTAGTATCTATAATAATGGAGTATTTTGCCAAGCAGCAGTCTCTGGGTAGGTAAAATTCAAAGTTGAAAACTTCTGTAAATGTTTCTCAAGAAAAAGAAAGAAGCAGCAGTATTTCTTTGCATTGATCATGCTGCCACCTTTCTTTCCTTTTTTTTACTTTATTGCTCTAAGAAGTCCCTGTTTTTTCTAGAAAACCAACTATGAATACCCCTTGTGTTTTGCCATCAATTATTTCAGCACTTTCTTGGTGTTTGAACATTTCAGTCTGGACAAGAAAAGCTATAGTTTGATCCTGCAAAATTCTTTTTAAATGCCTATTATGCTATCAGATCTTCATCCAGTGTTAAAGGACATGGGTGTCAAAACATGGCATGCTTTTATAGTTTACTTTAAAGTTTGAAAAAGAGCAAGCAGTGCTAAAGTTCCAACACTACACTATCTGAGGGGGACCCTTGAAGGATGCTTCATTGCTTTGACACTGATTTGGATAAATGATGACTATCTATCAAATTGTTTTAACATGCTCTTTGACACCTCAGCGGACCATTAACTAGAGAGTATGGTTGACATTAATGTGGTTCTTAGACTTCTCAATTGTTTAAAATACACAATCTTTAAAAGGTGCAATCTGCAAAGAAAGTAAATTACGATTTTTTAAAATATCTATAATACGAGCATTTTGATAACAAATGCCATAATCAGAAGTATTGTTGTGATTAAGTCACCATTATTAATCACAAAAGCAAAAGAACTTAGAAAATGAGTCTCTGGAATAAAATATTGAGAATGCTTCAGGAATAAAGTGTAGAGTGTAAAATCAACAGGCAAATAAAATAGTGAAGGTACTTCCAAGTATTGCCATACTAGAGTGGGAAGGTATTTAAACTTCAGCATTGCTGACTAAAATAATTTTATTTAATACAGTCAGAACACTTTTGACACCAGTTATTTTTTAAGCAATGTATAGTTTAGTTGTAATCATAGTATAAATATTTAAACGTTGAGGTGTTGCTTTATGGAGCAAGAGCGTTTCTAGTGTCAATTTCCTAGAAAAAGTTAACATTGCAGAGTTAGCAATGAGACAGAACTATGGGTTTTTGTTTTTTTTAAAAAAGTCATGCCAGTTGCTCAAGAGCAACTTAAAACAGCTTACACTGATCTGTGAATTGCATGTTCTAAATATACCATTTAGCCGAAGCTGGTACAATGTTAATTAAATTATACTATCATACAGCAAGATGATTTCAAAATATACTTTCATGGATTGAAATTACTTTTCAATTTGCAAATTATGATTTTTAATTAGTGATATTTACAGCAATTATCATATCTTGCAATGTGTTTGATTTTATTCATATATTTAACCTATTATTTATAATTATAAAAAAATATACTCTCCATAGTAAGCATTAACTCCAGTTGCAAATATTTCCTTTTATTAACAATAAATTCTACAGTTTTGCATAATGTATTGAGATAAGAGCCATTTTAGAAGATATAAAAAAGGATCAGTCAAGTATATTTTTTGGGGGGGGGTATAACCTTAAGTTGTAATAGTTTGATTTATGCCACAGTTTTTGATGCATGATACTAGAAGTTTAATAGGTAGACAGTAACAGCAGTTATATTGGTTGGGGAAAAAATTGGCAGTTCTCTGAGATGCAAACATTTAAATAATTGAAATGTTACACTACAGTAATGCAGTGCATATTTGATATATCCTAAATCATATGTTTAAAGATTGAGTTGCAAATATTAAAATTAGGTGGGTGGATGGGTGTGTTTGTGCACTTATTTTATATCGTTTTCAAATGTGCTGAAGTGTGAGTTTTCGTTTAAAATAAAAATATGATTGAAGTTAAAATATATTCTAATCTTAGGGTCAATATGCCAAAGTGAAAAAAATAATTTTGAGTCAAGAATTTACAAATAAACTATTGTACTTTTCCTATTGCAAACTACTTAAAGCAATTTTATGAAAATGTAAAATGCTTAGATAAAACCTTCATATATACTTTTGATTTTTAAAATAATGCAAAGCACCGATGAACTGAAGCTAATTTATTTTTGATTATTTTTATAAGTAAAGTGATAAACCAGCTTTTCAATGGAGAATGCCATGGAGAATGCCTATTTTAAAATGGCCCTTACTTATTTTGTCATTGTTTTCAGAGAAAGTAATATAATGCTTTCAGTGTTATGTTTTTATTTAAATAAGATAACGAAGAACATGTATAATAACATATTCCTGTGCATATCTACTCAGAGTAAGTCCTGAGAAGTTAAATGTTACATACTTTAGGAAAACTACATAGGATTGCAAGGTAACGACATAATCTTGTTTATTCAGAAGTAGGCTTCATTGTATTGAATGAGATCTAATCCTTATGTGGGTTTAGGATTAAACATTTGATCTCCTTTGCAATAGAATGTATGGGACTTAAAAATGTCAGTTTACACAAATTAAGATTACAGGATAATAGTTTATAGATCTGCATAAAATCTCTGAATAAAATATGCAATTACAGGACATTGCTAAAATATTGGCTGTCATTAATGTTATATCTGACTGCATTCTTGCAGTAATCAGCTTCATAAAGTTCACAAACAACTATCCTAAGAGAAAACTCACTGTTTATTTTTCGTATCTTTAGTCAGAATATAAAACAAACATATTTAAGTGTATAGCATGACATCTACATTCCTAGGTATTGAATTGCAGCAGGTGCTGTTGGATGTTCTGCATTTCAGCCAAAGAGACGATTCATTGTTATGTAGGTTTATTTAAAGGTTTAAACAAATTTCTGGTACAATTACTAAAAAACTTTTTAAGAAGCTTTTATTTGCTGTAAATTGGTCTAAAAGGTACTCTTATTTATTATTTAATATGGATCCAAATTAATTTAGGGCACTTTGAAAAACAGTGAATCTCACTTTCTAGATTTTTCTTGTGACATTTGAAATTTCATTTGAAGAAGACAACTTCTTTTTCAATATATTCCACTTGAAAAAATACCAAAAGCTGAAGTTAATATACTTGAATTTGAAGAGGCAAAAGATGCTGATTATTATTTGTTCATAAACTGGAATTCAGTTACTTTTACCTTGCTGGCTTGAAAAAAATATTGATTACCTCCAGATTTTAGCCCAGTATTATATATCAAATCATTACAGTCCAACTAGTAAGATAAGATAAAGTCCATCTCAGATTGTGACAATATTTATATTATCCAAACAAGTATATTTACAAAGCTGCTTATACATTGATTTTATTCATACATTGGTCATCTTTAACCATCTCTACTGAAATCTGTTTGTTTATTCTATTCGTGAACTTACCAGTTTAAAAGTGTAATATCTGCCTCATTCATGTTCCATGTATCACTTTTTACAAAGGTGGCACATTTAATTCATACCTATGGCAACATGTTTGATCTCAAAATAAAATGTCTGACATTTAGCATCACTTCAACTTACTGTTAACTTCCAATAGGTCACAGAAAATAAAACTGATGCCAAGGACATTTTGGATCAAGAAGTCACAATTAGTTGAATATAATTCTCCTTTGACTCTGCATAATACATTTGAATATCAAAAGTCTGAAAACAGTCATATAAATATCTAGTTTTTTGTTCCTTTCTTTCTGATCAATCTTGTCAGAAAGGAAAGTCTTGAAATAAGAACAGAAAGGGGATAGAATTGAAAATATTGCATGGTTCATTTTTAAAAGTGCACATGGAATTAAACAAATGGCATTTCAGGATTTTTTCTTCCCAATTTGATGTTAATTATCATTGTTCTATAATTTTTTTAAAAAAATAATAATAATTTACACTTAATGTTAATTTTATGTTGTTTTGTTTATGTTATATTATACTGTACACCACCCAAAGCTTCTTTTAGAGGAAGATGTGTGGTTTAGAAATATGAACTCTATATAAATAAACATATAAACAAAAATAATGTGAGCTGGGATCCGGGGGGAGGAGCCTGTCGCCGAGGAGGGCTCAACCGAGCTCCTCTCAGAGATCTGGTCTGTATATCTAAATAAGATCATAGATATCACCCCTTTTTGGCATAAAGGGGCAGGGAGTAGCTCTGTGTGCTAGGGTCTATTCGTAATTCACAGCCTTTCTCTTTTTTTTTTGGCTGTGGACAGAGATTAGATCCAGCGTGAGCGGAGCTTTTATCTCCAGCCAGTTCTTCTCAGCTGCCTTTTTTTTGCAGCCCTAGACAGGCGACCCCCCCCCCCCAGGACAAAGCAAAGTTGTTTGAAGCTAAGATTAATACGGGCGGGTCCCACCCCTGTGAGATTTATGCTTTTATTACTATCGTAAATACCAGCACCATTTGTCTTAGAGGCTTCTTTGTTTAAACGGACTTCAAAATGGCGATTTCTCTCCGTTGGTGACTGATAGGGGATGTACGTAGCCGGTTTTGCCTTCCTGCAGACCGCTCCTTAACAAAATAATTTTTTGTTTTTTTGGAAACAGAGGGGAGCGAAAGCGCTGTTTATTTGTTTATTTATAATGGCACCCAGGTCAAAATCGAAGCGTCTCTCTACAAATGTGCCTAAAGAATCTGTGAATGAACTTAAAGAATTTACACTGGCATCGCAGCCCTTGTCTCCTACGCCCTCTACTGGAGAATTCTTAACACAGGAATTTTTTTTTCAAATGTTTAATGATTTTAAACAAGAAATTAAGGAATTTCTATTGGAGCTATATGGTGATTTAAAGTCTAAAATTGACCAAATGAAGGCGAATACGTTTGCAGCCGTGTCTGCCTTGTCAGATTATACCGCTGAAATAGAGAATAAATTAGAAAGTTTGGAAGAGGCTAATTCTAATTTGACTACTAATATTCAAATATTACAACAAAAAATTAGAGACACCCAAGAACAGCTTGTTATGATAAACTTTAATAAGAAGGCATTCGCAATAAGAGTCAGAGGATTCCGCGAAAAGGAGCGAGAGAA
The DNA here is from genome assembly GCF_009769535.1 of Thamnophis elegans. Taxonomy (NCBI): domain Eukaryota; kingdom Metazoa; phylum Chordata; class Lepidosauria; order Squamata; family Natricidae; genus Thamnophis; species Thamnophis elegans. The sequence goes on from NC_045558.1 coordinate 48,389,414, forward strand.
TCTGAAACAGACCTTTGTTGAAGCCCTCAGCCATGCGGTGGGAAGCCCGGGACTTAACTTTGATTGGCAGATTCGGAAAATTTATCGCCAGAATTCGTTGGTAGCGGAACAGCGACAGCTCCCGAGGGACATAATTATATATTTCTCCACAAAAGAATCCAGAAACGCGATCATGCAAAAATTTTACAATAATAGTTTGAGAGTTGATGGCCAGAACTTGATTGTCTTCAAAGAAATACCTTTCCAGATGTTAAAGGCAAGAAGGGACTATACCTTTTTAACTAAAGAGCTTAGAAATCATCAGATTCAATATAAATGGGAGGCCCCAGCCGGCATTACGGTCACATTTGAGAATCAAAGACTTCGTCTCAATTCTGTTTCGGAGGCTCGAGATTTCTATTACAAGACTTTGAAGGCGGGACTTCCTGATTCACTTGGAAAAGAGGAGAGACAAGCCGAAGGAGAAGGCAAGCAACAGACCACATGGCTGCAAGATGGAGGGGGTAGCTCCCCCTCCCTCGGAGAAGCAGAAAAGCGGAGTTTGAGGATTTAGACATTCTAAAATATTCACTAAAGTTGTGGATTGAATGGGGGTTTGCGACCTCTCTCCGGCAGAAAAAGCGGAATTTATTGGTGGGGTGATATTGAATGTATATATGTAAAATGCATGCAGAATGATTTACGCTGTTTAAATCTTGTTAGAAGGGAAAGTTTGAAGATATTATTTTAAAATAGAAGGTAAACTGATTCTTGCTGAAACTATTATTTGAATATGTGGAATGATCTATGCTATTTAATTTTTATTAGAAGGGAAAGCTTGGTGAAATTATTTTGAGCTAGATTTTAAACTAATGTTTGCATAAATTTGATAGTGGCAAATATTTGAGAAGCAAGGGATGAGGGTAAAATGCATGCGGAATGATTTACGTATATTGGTGGGGTGATACTGAATGTATATACTGAATGATTTACGTTGTTTAAATCCTATTAGAAGGGAAAGCTGGTCGGGATCATTTCAAGATAGAATGCAAACTGATTTTTGTGTAAAGTAATACTTGATCCACGCTGCTTAAATTTTACTAAGAAGGGAAAGTTTGGTCAGATTATTTTGAATTATTGTTTGAAATTAAGGTTAAGAAAGGGAAAGTTTGATTATTCTTCTGTAAAGTAATATTTGAATATGTGGAATGATCCACGCTGCTTAAATTTTACTAGAAAGGATTATGTTTGAGTTAGATTGTATATTGATGTCTATACAAATTTGGATAAATGTTTATCTGAATACAAGGTTAAGGAAGAGGAATGGGAGAGTCTACAGGAGGTCGGGGTAAATAACAAAGAAGCAAGAGACGAGAATAAAATATAGATAGAATGACTTATACTATTTAAGCATAGATAAAGATGGGGGGCTGAGCTTAACACAAAGAGTTTCTTTTTTTTTTTCTTTGTTCTTTTCTTTTTTTTCTTTTTTCTTTTGGTTTTTTTTTTCCTTTAATATATTACTTTTATTTTTAATCCATACGAACATAAGATACTTTAGATAGAAGGCAGTGCCAGGTGTGGGCCCTGGGAAGTCGGGAGGAGTAGGGATGGGGATTTATGGGGGGTGGGTGGGTGGGTGTTAACATAGTCGCAATAAGAACAAGAATGCACTTATATACGGTTGTTCTTTTTTTTTCCTTTTTTTCTCTTTTCTTTCTTTATATTTTTTTTTCCCTTGGTTTATTTTACTTTTTATCAGATTATAATAAACAACACTTGAATAAAGGAATACACCAAGGAGGGAGGTAGAGGGAAAGAGGAGGGAGGAGTAAGGAAGGAGAAGGGGAATGCAAGGAGGGCGTGTTGGGAGTAAGGGGAGAAGGAAGGTTTGAGGGGAAAGGGAAGTAGGAGGGGAGCGTTACAGGGAGGAAAGGAAAGTTGGAGGGGGTAGATGGGGTGTATGGAGGATGGAAGTGTCAGGTGGGGTTGTGAATGATGAGTTGTGTTTTCTTTTTTATTTTTTTTTATTTTTTTTTATATATATTTTTCTTTTATAGCAAATACCCTGTATATAAGTGATTGTAAAATGGAATGTGAAAATGAATAAAATAGATTTAAAAAAAAATAAGAAAAAATAATGTGAGCTGGGAATAATTATGAAGTTTAACAATAATTCTCAAAAGACTAGGATTCTTGTACCTGTATTAATCAGTTCACTATTGAAAGAATGGGTCATACCCTAAACTGCAATTTATAAATGGCCACAATCTATAGACAATTATCACCTTCATTTCACTTTTATCTCTAACTTCTCCTTAGTGTTTACAGTTGTTTCCCTACCAACAGTTGTTTTCCTCTAATACTCCATGCATGTGAGAAATGATTGCAGAACCTAATAATTGTGTAGTTTTTAGATGTACTACAAGATATTTATTATTGTTTAAGCTTCCCTTTGGTTGTGCCATATTTCTATAACTCAATTTACCACTTCTGAAGAACTCTTCTGAGAATCTGAGAGTTAACTAATACATTCACCCCATACTGTAGTAATGAATCCAATCTTACAGACTTTGACACTAGAAACATGAATATAATTAAATAGAAAAGTAGGGTTTTATACTTAGGCAAGAAAAATCAAATGCACAGATAAAATAGATGATACCTGACTCTTCAACGGTAATTATGACAAAGATGTAATTCTGAATTATTGACAAAGTGAATTCGTATTCATGCAAATGAATTGCATGGTGCTGCAGCTGTCAAAAAAGCCTATGCAATCCTAGGCTGCATCAACAGAAAGATAATATCAAGATCACAAAGTGTTTAGTACCATACTTTGGTAAGACCACACTTGATATACTGTGCCCAATCTTGGTCACCATGATACAAAAAAAGATGCTGAGAACTTTAGAAAAATGCAGAGAAGAGCAACATAAATGATTAGGAGACTGGAGGATAAAACACATGAATGTTTGCAACATTGAGCATGTCTAGTCTAATGAAGAGAAAGATGATAGCAATCTTCAACATTTGAAGGGTTATCAAATATTGTAGGTGTTAACTTATTTTTCCAAGGAATCTGAGGGCAGGACATGAAGTAAGAAATAGAAACACATCAAAGAGAGAGCCAACCTAGAACTAAGGAAGTTTCCTGACAGTGAGATCAAATAATTAATGGAATGGCCTGCCTCCAGAAACATTGCTCTGTCACTGCAGGTTTTAAAGAAGAGATTTCACAGCCATTTCTCTGGACTGGTATAAGGTCTCTTGCTTGAGCGGGGGTTGCGGGGAGGACAGTTCGACTAGAAGACCTTCAGGATCCCTTCCAACTCTGTTATTCTGTTATTCATTTGTAAAGTTTTTACTAGCCAAGGTAGTTGGAAGCAAGGACAATCCATTTTGTAGAAAGGGAAGAATTCTTAGGCGCTCTAAACTCAAACCATAATAACAAAATAAAGATATGCTCAGGAAAATTCAAAGGATATCCAGTGATTCCTTCTTTTTGTGCCTGCTTTAAAAACCAGGTTGGATACATTTATAAGATGGTTTTATAAAACTATTAGGAAAAGATGAATGTAAAAACACAGTAACAAGCAGGGAAGGACTATATTAAATTTTAAAGTTATTTTAATTAAATAAATTGAAATTTAATTCAGCCATATTTCCTGTAGAAATATGTAAACTAATAGTCAAACAGTCTCCTTCTGTAAATATTTCATAGTTGCGAAGTTTGTGTTGAACAATAATGAAAAATTATAATGGACACATCTATTGGGAAAATATCCTATCCAGTCACATGCTAGTTACTTTTTGCTGGACATTTGCATCATACCAATCACAAATCTGTGTCCCTGTTGGGAATACTTTGCTGCACTTCCCCTTCTGTTTTTAGTTCAATATGCTGCAATGAAATGCAAAAGCTTTAATATGAATTTGAAGAACATGTTTTTTAAAAAGTTTGAATCTGAGGCATTCTCCTTACAGAACAATTGGCTGTAGATTGTGTTTTTTGTTTGATTGATTTCTATAGCTGCCCATCTCAGCAAAGGACTCTGGGTGGTGTTAGTTTGATGTCCCTATCAGTAGTATGATTAGTTAACCATTGACATATTTTGTCTCTATTCTTCTTTATCTTGCTCTTTGGGAATCGATCTACTATAAGGCCTTGAACGGTTTGAGGAGCCCAATTTAATTGCCAATAGTACAATGAACTTCAACTACCAATCCTGATGATCCTATTCCATGGTTACAATACCCCATTTCCTTTTTTTCCCCAGGAATGAATATATCCTGCTCTGGCCTTGCTGTTTGCATGAAAAATGCTGACATGCAATAAGTTTTATGTTAAATTTAAACAAATGCAAAAAACCCCCAAAACTAAAGAGTTTCAGTAGCTCCATAGGCACAAAAGTAGCCATCTCGATTATTACATTAATACATTTTGATTTCTCAAAAACAGCCTATAATCATTTAAATTCTTGAAAAAAATTGTTTTGAGATTTATGAACATGTCATTTAAAGTTGGTGCACCCAAAGTTGTATTACAATAACTAAGTGATTTTACAGTCTAGTTCTAAATATTCCATCTTTACAGAATATAGAAACCACAGAAGTAGCATTACAGAAATAGCATGAACAATATATATAAAGTGTCCTGTAGTCTGGTATGCATTTATGATCACATGAAGCTGTTTTTCATTTCTGTTATATTTGGTCTGTGATAGCAGGGACATGGAACAGAAAAGACAAAATGTAGAAGATGTTGGATTTGTCTGAAGTGGTGTAGGGTTTCCTCCCTAAGCAGCGAGTTGGACAAGAAGACCTTCAAGGTCCCTTCCAACTCTGTTATTCTATTCTCTCTACTGAATTCCAATTTGTTGGATAGAGCATTCAAGTCTGTCAAGATCCTTCTGGATCATGAGTCTATCTTTTGTCAAGTATTGACTATTCCGCCCCAGCTTGGTATTTGTCTGCAAATTTTCCAAGGTCTCCTTCTATCCCTATCTAAATCATTTATGAATATGTTGGAGTGCTGGGCGTAAAACAGAAGCTTGGAATACTATATGCTTCCTTTCCTGTAGATATAGTTCTATTGAAGACTACATGTTGATTGTGATTGATTCGCCAGTTATAAATCCATCTGATGGTGATGCTGTCTATCCCACATTTTTCTATATTACCAAGAAATAAATGGCATATTTTATTTGTTGCTCATATGAGTATTCATATTTTTTTTCTTGGAAAAAATATGCTTGGAATTTTATTTTTAATCAGATTGACATTTGGCATACTTGCACTAAAGATATATGTAATTTCTAGTCCTTTATCACTGATAGAATATATTCATGGATATATACAGTGGTTATAATAAGTTTAACACACCTACTCAAATGACAAGCTTTTGACATATAAAAAATCAGATCAAGATAAAAGACTTCAGATTTGTTTTCACTTTAAATATAACATGTAAACTGTACAATTCAGTTGAAAAACAAAGTGAAATCTTATAGGAGAAAAATAAAAATCTTAAAATAACATGCTTAAACTAATACTTTGTTAAAACATCTGTTATTGACAGCCTTCAGATTTATGGGGTAGGAGACTGTCAGCATGATGCATCTTGCCTTGGGAATTCTCCATGCAAAAGCATTCAGATTCTGTCAGATTGCAAGGGCATATCATGTGCACAGCCCTCTTCAGCTCATTCCATAGACTTTAGATTGGATTCACACCCAGGTTTTGGCTGGGCCAGTCTAGCAAGAATGATCTTTTTCATTGATCTTCTGGTGAATCCAATTTTTTGTTGGTTTGTAGCTGTGCTTTGGGTCATTGTCAAGTTGAAAGATGAAATTCTTCTTCATCTTCAATATTAGTACAAAACCTGAAGGTTTTGTACTAATATTGACCAATATTTGGAATTGTTCATAATTCCCTCCACTTTGACTAAAGCTCCAATTCCAGCTGGGAAAAAACAGTCCCAAAGCATGTTTCCAACATGCTTCTCTGTGGGTATGGCATACTTCTGGTGATGTTCAGTCTTGTTTATGTGCTAAACATACTTTTTGAAATTGTGGCCCAAAAATTCAACCTCGGTGTACAATCAAATCATAACACATTTTCCCATATACTTTTGTCAGACCTTATCTAAGTTTTGAAAGATGTACCTGGGCTTTCCTCTTGCTACTATACCTCACAGCCTATATATATGAAGAATATGGGAGATTACATAATCCGTACTTAGCCAGAAATTCCTGCCAGTTTTTCCTTGATTTTTCATTAATTTTGGAGGGACATCCAATTCTTGGTAATGTCACTGTTGCATCATATTTTATCCAGTTTGGTAGTAATGATTCTCGTCACTGTATTCTATGATATATTCAATGTCTTGGAAATTATTTTGTATCCTTCTCCTGACTGATACATTCTAACAATGAGAATCTTTTGATGCTTTATAAGTTCTTTACAGATCAAGACTTTTGCTCTAAGAGGCAATGGTAATGTTAGAAAAATCATACTATAAAACTGAAGTTTAAATGGGCTTGATCAGAATCACTTTAACAGGTATGTATTGATTACTACTTGACATCAGTTTGAAAGTTGATTGGTTAATAGTGAATATAGCCATATTCTTACTTATTAGAGAGTGTGCACATGTATACAATCATGTTACTGTAAGTATTTTTATATTTCCTCTGAAAGATTTCAGTTTTGTTTTTTTTAAACAAAGGTTCTACAGCTCAGGACATCTTGATTTGATTTTTTTTAAATATCGCAAAACACTGTCATTTTAACAGGAGGTGTAGACTCTTTATATTCACTGTAAGCGCTTAGTGTGAGGAGGCATAAGCTGTTTGTACATTTCACCAAGTTGGTCTATTCTGATGGCAATTTTTCAAGTTCTCACTGATTTGCCTGATACCCAGTGCTGATTGTTTTTAGTAGTATTCTTCAATGCAATGTCTATAAGTTCTCAAGTCCTGCAATCTGTCACATGAGTATTTTGGTCAATGAAAATTCTAGGAAACATTCCTTGGAAGATAATTTTGGAAGATGTCTGAGTTGCAAAATCGATGTGACTTCCAACTATTTACAGTTAAGCCCTCTTGGTACTGGTAAATAAATCATATAGTAGAACCTCTGGTCCCAGCCATAATTCATTCCATAACTTTGGTGGCAGCCGGAATTTGGTTGTGACCCAAACTTAACCAAAGTTAATGCAAAATTAATGCACCAACTACATGAGGTCACTGTTGTTTGGCGCTTACAAAAAAAATGGCGCAGAAAGGGAAATTGGCCGCTGCTGTGTTTGATCGCCACCTGAGTATGTGTTCGTGACCGGATTCAAAAGTTTTGTGATTTTTTTGGAATCTTGATTTGGTCATGGTCAGAAGAGTTTGTGACCAGAGGTTCTACTTTACTGGGTGCTGATTGATGTATGAAGAATACGTCAATCCATTTGAATGATATTTGGGCTGACAATGTAATATTATAAAATAATAATATTTAGTGCTTGACTCCAATTTTTGAATTAGTTATACCTATCATTATTCCATCTGTTCAAACCACATCCATTTATATAATGTGCATATGCATTCAGATTACTGAGTAAGAAAACCTTTCTTATTTTTGCGATGTCTACCTGTGAATGATATGTAACTTATAATTGAATTTCATTATAAAAGCCAGTTGGTTTTTTGGGGGTATAATTAATATTGAATTCAGGGCATGTATTCTGATAGTGCTTAGCCTTTATAAACTACTCAAGCCCATGTTGCTCTTTTTTAACCATTTTCTATAAGTTTCTGTTAACTCCCTCCATAAAGAATTATTCTTTTAAAAAATCTATGAGATAAGCATATAGAAGGAACTTTGCATATGTGTTTATATAAATGTATGCCTGGGATCTTCATAGATGTTTAACATGCTTAACAAATTAACCTATTTTCTATGTTCGTAAAATATATTTAAAAATAAATGTATTCAAATCTCTAACTAATTTGGCAGTCTATATATTTAACTGTCTAAGTTAAATATATTCCATATATGCAGCCTTTTCTATGATGATGGAATATGCTGCAGAAAGTTGTATGTTACACGTTTTGACAGATTTTTCTCCTCAAGTACGTACAGAGACCAGACGCTGAGACTTTGTTCTGAGATACACTTCATTTCAAAAGTTCTGGTATTAAACCAATATCATGTAATTTCTATCCTGCTATAGACATCAGCAATTCAGTAAGCTTCTAGGTGTGCTGCCTGTCTGGATTGCAAGAAAGATAAGACATTTCAAGAACCTGTCAGGCTGCATACATACAGTAATATGTTTTCTGGTTGCTTGCCATCAATTTAGGAGATTTTTAATAAGTTGTGCAGGTCTGTGTTAATCTATGTTAACTTCATGTGAATTGCTTCGGAGTTGGTTCATAATGGCTGAACCAAATTGCCAGATTCCAAATTACAAGTCTGAGTTACTGCCAAATAGAGATGGAACAATTTACATTAGTGCTTGAAAAATTAACCTTTAATACATCCTAAATTTGAGCCAACTTTCTTCCAAACTGTAGATTGTATTTCCTTGAAATATTAAGGAGTTCGGAGACTGAATTACCTTTGTTTCTTCATTAAAGTCGTAACTGTTAAAGGATGCTTTTCTTTGAGACATTTCAGCTTCAAAAGATTTTTGAGGCTTAATCTGTTGAAAAGCTTGAGGATATAATTAGCTAAAATGGAGGCAAGTGAAATTTAGCTGCCGGTGTTCAGTTCAGTGCTTGTGTTGCTATATGTTTGTTGAAGAGAAGAATTCTTGAAAGCAAACATAATTATTTCATGATGATCCTCCAAATGTCTTTATTGAATTTAATGAGAAGCTATTGCATATGGAATTATGCATTTTAATCAGTTTTTCCTTTCACTGCATCAGAAAAACAACAAACATTTAAAAAAGACTTCATGAATAGTTGCTTCACAGATACTTTTGACTATACAAACAGTGTCACAATTTAATTATCTAGGATTATTGTTGTAACAGATCTACTCATATTGTATGATTTTCATGCATTATCTTAAATTCAAGGTGATACAAGCCTGATCTTTAGAAGCCAAAGAAAAACTATCTTCCTCCTTTCTAAGAGGGAGAGGTATCTTTCATTATTTGTATGTGTGTGATATTAAACAGATTTTGCAAATCAATAAGCATAAGTGTGCTTGTCTAAGGAAGCTCCTACCCTCTTCATCCTTTAAAGTATCAGCAACATTTCCATTTGCTTGGGGAAAAAAACCACCAGGCATTGCTTGCAGTGAACGTCTTATTATTTCTGACCTAGAAGAAATTGTGCGTGTCTCCATATGTAGTGGAAGAGTGATTTTTACTTGCTTGAAGTACTGAAGGAAGTAAAGACCGTGTAGCTATAGATACAAGTATTAACGTCAGAACATGGGGCCAGCACAAGAGCAAAAGACTGATTATAAAGACAAATTTATGTTTTTGTTTTGTAGTACAGGAAAGACTTAGATTTGTATAATTGAATCAACACAATTTAAATTAATTAAACTTAAAAAGCATTTATCTAGTGTATGAAATTAGAACTACTGTACTTAAAAATGCCAAAAATAGTAAAGGAAATGAGTTTTAAAGGTAACTTATGAATTTTTTTTTTAAAAAATTGAGAGCCGTTCTTATTCTTTCCCAATTTGGGGAATCTCAATATTCAAACCACATGTCTTTTATTCATAGGGTCTGGAAATTTTCGAAGCATAATTTTTCTGACTTGATAGTGTTGGATATTATTATTTTACTTTATTATTACTAAATTATTTTATTTATTATTATACTTTCTCTTTATTATAAGTAAATATTTTACAAAAAAGGATGTGTCTGGATATGTGGAAACTAACTAGCACAATTATATTCATATTTTAAAATGTAATACTTCATTGTATTGCTGGCAAAACATAAACCAAACCCAAAGCATAACTTTCATTCTTCATTTCTTTAAAATGTGTCCAACATTAATGACTATTGATTTTCAATTTTGCTACAATTACAAGTAAGTGTGATGAGTGGCAGATAAAAAGTGATAATCCATAGAGTTCTGCTTCATGTTTGTCTGTAGTTCTTTGCATGATCAATATTAACTGTCCCATTGAAACTAACTGCTATATCAAATAGCAGTAAATCAAAGGAATGTGCTTACAAATTATTTATTGAAAGGTTTAATTGTTCACTGTGGTCCAGTTTATCTGAGGAAATAATAGAATGTAGTTGTTCAACAAACCAATGTGTAAATACTGAACTGTCATGGATACCTTCAGCTCACAGATTTTATATGAAGAGATCATAGGTAAATACCTCAACATTAAAAACAACAGCAGCTAGTCAGATATCCTTGAAGACCTGCAGCAGCCATGTATCACTATGCTCAATATTAAACTGAGTGTTCTCCCTTGTAATGAAATTTTATATGACACAACTGATCAATGCAGCAACAATCAAACATTCTGCAGAGGATAGGGGTGGGCAGGAATCATGAACAAAGACTGTTCAGAGAGGGATTTTTCTTTGTTTGTAAATAATGTTGAACGTGTTTAGGCCATATTTCTTAAACATCAATGAGAAAGTGTTTTAATCAGAGGAACTTTGAGGGCTACAAAGAATGAGAATTAGGCTTCAGGTTTTTCATTTCTGGCTGAGGTAGAATACTGCACCCCATAATTGCAATATATTATTTATTTTATTTATTTATTAAATTTCAAAACTCACTGAAATGACAACAGTTTATGTACAATTGTTCTTATGGATCAAAGGAAGGCAGTAATATTCTAGACTGATTTTCTATTTGTTATACATTTGATTACACAGGGTTGTTGAGGGCTTTTAATATTGTTTTAGTACACAAATTTTCAGGTATGTGTACTGTAAATGATTTTTTTACAGTATAATAGCACAGATATTGTTCCATACAATGTATATATCTTAGATTCCTTAATATGGCACCCTTAGAATAGGTTGGAAGTATAGACCCCCAAATGCCAAATATTCCTCAGACTGAATGTACAACCTGACACCTTATATCCACATGCCCTTGTCAGGTTGTCACAGAGTTAAAAAAATTATTTTGATTTGTAGTATGATAACGAGGGAAATTGTTAAATATTTGAGAAGAGACTACTTATATATCACTTCACAATGTTTTACAGCCCTCCCTAAGTGGTTTACAGAGTCCGCAAAATCTAGGTCCTCACTAGAAACTAATCAGATTAACAGTATTTAATTTTAATGATAGTTAATAAAAAAAGTTTTTCCTTAGCACAACTGTTAAATAAATAATAGATAGTGTAAGCACGTAAGTAAAAGGCATGTGTGGTTGCTTCCTGGCAGAAGTTGCATATAAAAGAAATAAATGTTCCTCTATTATATTATTTAAATATTGTAAATATATCTTTTAAATTTGAATGTGGGCCTTCTGCAATCAAAATGAATATTCTAATAATTTTGAAAGCATCCAGGAAGAGAAACTCAGTGAAAATTATGGGGGCCCATTTCAGAAAATCATGCCATTGAATCTCAGAATTAATTATAATAAGACTTGGGAAAAAACTTTGATTTTTCTGTGCTGTACAATTCAAAACAAATTGCCAGTTTCTAAGAAAATATAAGGTCAATTAATACATTGCTGTTTTTGTTTCATATTGAGGTAAGTTTATTTGTACATACAGAGAAAACTTAAAATAGCTAAGTAAGATTTTTCTGAATAATTCATTGAATAGTTCCAATGAATAGTTTCTGGCATTTTTGCCTCCCTTAATAAGTCATTAAATAGTTGTAAATAATTCTAGTCATTAAGTCAGTGCATTAATTTTAAGATTTAATTATGATGCAAAGTTTTAAATTTCTTTAATTACAGCAACATGAAATTGACAAATAAAATGTTACATAAATATTATTTAAAATCAATTATATTATGATTATAACAGTTGTGTTTTAGTCTGTTCACATGCTATTGGACAAAATGTGTAATAAATTAAAGGCATTAAACTTCCCACATTTTCTTTGTTTTCAGCTAGGGCATAAAATGGGATAAATAATCTTACAGAAAGAGTTCCTATAAAAGTGTTTAAAGCACACTATTGTGTTCTGTTAGGAACAAAACTTAATTAATTTTTTTACACAATACTTACTTGAAAATGAATACATATTCATTTGAAGCAGCCTGCCAAAAGTAAAAAAGCAACAACAACAAATCCTGAATCAATGAATCCTATAATGGAAAAGTCATTTGAGGCTGGGATAAATGCATTATCAATAATTGAGGATCCATTTTTCAATAAATATCTTTGGTAGCTTCCCATCAATGTAGAATACATCTAAGGCTTGGCATTATGAAGTCCCATATTGAGAAATGGTTACGGTACAACCAATTCAATAAAGAGGAAAAAGAGCCATCCTCAAGAATCAGTGGAAATAGGGAACTGGAAGCTATTCTCTTCCCAGAGTTTGCATTTTTTGTTTCCAAACCTGGAACTCAATTGATCAAAATTATATTAACTGATACACTAGTAACAATGATTGACACTAAAAATCATTAAAAGCAACTATATAAGGTTGTAGTAAGATGTAATTGTAATAGCTTTCCTTCTGGAAAATTGCTCCCATGGATACCCTCTGGTGTTTTATTTCTAGTGTTTTGTTCTATTAATGGATTCCCTATGGTAATTCTGTTGAAATAGAATTAACAATACTACAGATTATTATGCTGATTGAGCTAAGGGAGAGAGAGCAGTGGTTCATTCATTCAAAATGCTGGCTTCTTTAGAGTATCTGGAGTCTGGGATACTAGTTCATTCTATCATCTGTGAGAAATGGCAGCTATTTCATAGGAATAAGTAGTCTACTGTAAACCTGCTCCAGTTTTCTGTCCTATGGAGTAGATTTCTAGTGCAGCCCAAAAAAATTCTGATATTTAACTAAAAATGTGGATAGATTATTGAGAATTGATTTTTTTGAAAAAATAAAGAGGACATGATAGGATTTTCTGCTGTCAAAATGCTTAATGTGCTCAGTTGTATTGCTAGATGTATATTCAGAAGTCTTCTCTCATGCAAAGTTTCTTAGATTAACCATGATACTGCCAACATTTTTTTCATGTTTCTACAACTACCTATCTTGTCAGGTAAGTTGATCTGAGAGATAATGGAAAGCAGAAAGTTCCCAACCTTAGAGTGGATTTGTATCTAGTTCTAGTCCAGCATGTTAACAAGTACAGTATCTCTCATTGGCTTCCAAAGTCTTTTATTTTTCTCATATTTCGTATTGAACTTATTATTGTTCATAGATGACTGCTGTATTTGCCACATGGCTAGCAGGAAATGTGAATCATAGAGCATAAATGGAGATTGGATAGCAGTTACAAAGCAGAAGATATAATTTTAAACATATTGTGTGAGGAGGTATGTGATAGCTGCTGTGTAAAGCAGCCTCCCTACCTGTCTCCTACCTGTCTCCTACCTGTCTATCTTCTTCTGTCAGTTGTCTCTAGCTCCCACAGCTACCCACAAAATATTATTCTTGAGATCATATAATATTTTACTTTGATTAAATTGACTGGTGCCTTCATCTAGAAAAAATTAGGTACATCTGTGGATTTTATACCCAACAACAGTGAACTCATCTAAAAGAGCAGATGAAATGTTAAATTTTGAGTTCAGCTGAACATTTCATCTGTATTGTTAGTTCCATTCTTTTTATATTTGATGAAAAAGAAGTTTTCTGGTGTTTTCCCCTGAAAGAAAGAGAGAAATAAAATCTGCATGGGCAGGATGTAAAGCCAATCACAAGGTAACTAAAGAAGTGTATTTTATTGTACATTAATAAATGTGGTGATTTGTTTCTTCGTGTGTATCTCATACCTTGAATAAATTTCAAAAGAAGAGATCAGGTGGGAATGCCTGTCATGGGATCTTTTTTTAGCTTGTTTGTTTATTCCCTCTGTCTTCTTCTGAGATCACAACAATACTTCCATACTTGAATAACAAATCTCAGTTTTCAACAATATATTGAGCATAATTTGATTTCTTTGGTCTTTTTGCAAAAACAAAAAAGTAGCTATACAGTCAAAGGAAAAGCGTGTTTTCTTTTTTAAAAAAAAGCATAATCACTGAACTTAACACTTTAAATAAATGGCACTGTTTCAATGACTTTGCATGCACCTTTATTATGTTAAGCTCTCATTGTCAGTATGTCAGCAAGGTATTTTAACTTTATCTTCTGACTACAAACAATGATATAGGTCAGAATTACAAAAGATACACTCCCAATCACAGGCTCACTACATTAACTGTAGTGGCTTCAATACATAATCCCAACAGTTAATGTTTTAGTATCGCAATTAGAACACAGCCATTTCTAGATGAAAAGCATTAGGAAAGCCCTGCAGAGCTTTCAAATAGGTAATGGAGAGCAGTATCATTATATTTTTTAAAAAAATTAGGATGCATCCTGAAACACATTTCAAACAATTTGCCATTTAAATATGCCATATACTGTATTACAACTCACAAAAGCTGAAGTGCAGTTACAGTAAGTATGGACACAGAAGATTTGCAGATGCAGCTATACAATCTAAGACCCCTACTACCATTATGGAGATAAAGAGCATCACTCATTATTAAATCAGTTGTTTTTGATAATTCTGATAGAAGTTGTATTCATCTTGTGATCATTCAAAGTTACGACTGTACTAAAACAAAATGACTTGCAAACACTTCTTATACATAAAACCCATTACAGTGTCTCCTTGATCATAAGTTCAAGATTTAGACTTTTGGCAGCTGGCCAAGAGTATATATAGGTGTAGTGTGCTATGGTCATGTGATCATTTGTGACTTTCCTAGCCAACAATGAGGAAAGCCAGATTCTCTTAAGAAACATGAAATTTACTTAACAATTCTGATGATTTGCTTAACAACATCAGCAAAAAAAATGCATAACAGTGGGCGTGACTCACTTAACCTCTACCTTGTTTAGTAACCAAAGTAATTATAAATCGAGGACTACTTGTACATACTTTGGAACTTAACGTTCAGAATTTCCAGGCAACCAATTATTATATTGGTAAGAAATAATCTAATAGAAATATTTTCAAAACCACCCCTTTCTTCCTAAAGCCTCAGATATTTGTGTGTTTTTAAATCATATATGAAAAGTAAAATGTTATCCTGAAAATATCCCTATCATTGTGTAAAATGTTATCCTGAAAATACTTTATCACTGTGGTCCATTGT
This sequence comes from Thamnophis elegans, assembly GCF_009769535.1. Lineage (NCBI taxonomy): Eukaryota > Metazoa > Chordata > Lepidosauria > Squamata > Natricidae > Thamnophis > Thamnophis elegans. Next base: position 48,404,675 of record NC_045558.1, read on the forward strand.
TAACTATTTAACAATATATTTATATAAGAGTAATTTTGACAAATGCTACAAATGGAACCATGTTGTGGGAGTTATCTGGGCTGTTATAGACCCCAGAAGGTTTCTTGCAATAAAAGCCAACAAAGATTATATGGCAACTTAAAGACCAAGTAAAGACTTTGCTTGTATCCTTGGCTATCAATGCCCTTGAGTTCAGTAAATTCATACAGGGATCTACTTTGTGGTATAAACCTTTATAGGTTGGTGGCTATATTGTCAGATACAGTATATGGAAAATGTATTGTAACCTGCAGACTACAATAAATAGAATAATCTTTATGGTGATTTGTTTTTATGTTGTACTCCTGTGATTTTGAAGATTATGTAATATTTTATCTTCCATAAAATGAAGAAAAAGATGGGATAAATGTAGCCAAAGAAAAATCAGTGTAGGTATTTAATTTTCTAGATCTGCTTCTGCAATTACAGTTGAATTTATAAATGAAGTTCAGACTAAAGAAGGATTTTTTTTCTTTTGTCCTATGAAATAAGCAGTGTAGAGAGCAATTAGCATTTTTAAAGAAGTGGACATCTACTAAATAAAATCAATATTGGAAAAGTATGGGCACAAATTAAAATGAGTTATTTCACAATATAGCAATAGCAGTTAGACTTATATACTGCTTCATAGGGCTTTCAGCCCTCTCTAAGCGGTTTACAGAGTCAGCATATTGCCCCCAACAATCCGGGTCCTCATTTTACCCACCTCGGAAGGATGGAAGGCTGAGTCAACCCTGAGCCGGTGAGATTTGAACAGCCAAACTGCAGTCAGCTGAAGTAGCCTGCAGTGCTGCATTTAACCACTGCGCCACCTCGGCTCTTTTTATAATATAATATAATTGTTTTAAAGACAAATCCGAATGTAATAGTGGTAAAAGATAATAAACTAACTACTAAAGAAATATTTGAGAAAATAAAAGGGCCTGGCTGGACAATTATTCCTCAGTTCAAATTCTATTACCACAAATTCTCTTATTTAACTCTTAAAAATTGAAACAGATGAAGAGTGAATTTTAAAAAATGAAGATGACAATGTCATGATGTTATCTCTGGTGCAGCAGTTGTTTTTCATGGGCCTTTAAATCATTGCAAAAGTGTTTTTGTGGTTCATTTTATAGCAGTGATTGTGTTGGTTGATAATAATAGTTGCTCTTTAGCATATCTGGAGAACGTTAAACTGAAGAATTCATGGTAAGGCATGCAGCACGATTAACTTATAGTTTTCTAAGTATTTTCCTGGGTTGAATCCTTTTGCTTGAATCCTTTCCTGGCTTAATGTTTCCCAGATGTGTTGGGATGAGTATGAGTTATAGTTCCTGCAGACTTAGAAGACCACCGGCTTGGAAATGTAGTTGTAAAAAGATGCTGAAATAAAAGTATATATCTTGAAATTTCTTTCTTGCTGTATTTTGATTGGAAAGGGGAAAAAAGCTTGAAGAAAGAAAAAAAAGTCTTTATCATGCCAGTTTGTTTTCTTCGCTGTCCTCAGTGAACTGCACCTGTTCTAAAATGTGTGTCAAGAATAGCAGGGAGCCATTCTTAAGCCAGCAAGAAGACTCAGCCAGAGCCTTCTATGACCTGGTCATGTACAGTATATTCTTGAATGCAGGGTCATGGTCAGGTTACCTGTCCAGTCTGACAATAATCTGTGATCACATTTATTTTATTCCTGCTCTCACTATTTCTTCATCTCTTTTCCCACGTTACATTTTCCTCCAGAATATTATCCAAATATATATCCAAATAGTATCCAAAATATTATCTTTTTCAAGTGTATAGAATGAGCAAATCACATACTGTTTTAAATCTTAAAGTATAGACTATCTTTGAACAATAATGTACATGAAAAGAATAATAGAACACAAGCAAGTGACTTAACAAAGGTCTCTTCCAGAATAGGAATGTTTCATCTTTTTCACTTGAAGATAATTAAAAGCAGATTTTTTTTTTTGTCCCAGACTACACATGAAAATTAAATGATACTTTTTACAAGGAAGAGTTTGGGACTTAAAAATAACTTCTACAATGAAGTACACATAGCAGCAAAGAATCTGGTTCTAATTACTTGTACTTTGGTTGAACTTTGGTGTTTCCTTTTGACTTTCCTTCTAAAGTATGTGAGATGTACGTTTTGAATTTCTGCAATGTAGTCACACATGGAGATGCATGTGTGTGGGCACATATTCCGACCCTCTCTCTGGTGCCAATATAAATTAGGGTTCATAGAATGTTTTGACCAAATGCAACACTTCACCCTCAAATTGCTCCTTTTCTGAAAAGATTCAGAACTTAGTGTTCCCACTTCCCTAAGGGCATTCCAGGAAATGCCATTTACTTTACAACTACTGATTCTTTAAAGGCTCAGCTGGTCTGAAAGAAGTGCATTAAATTTCTGCATGTGCATTTGTAGTAAAAACGAAAGAGATTTCATAAATGTGTGTTCTGTTATTAATCAGCCACAACATTAAAGTCCTTCAATTTTCCAAAATATATTCACTACCATGAAATTATACACTGTGAAGCACAATTCACTTCCTTAAACATCTCATCTACCACTTGAGCTAAACATTTTAAATTAAAAAAATAATAATTATAAATTATTAAAAGTAAAAAGTGTGATATAAACTGTTGTCTAAACATAGTTCTTAGTGAGTTAAGACTTTAAAGTAGTTATTGCAGTATGTTTGCTATTTACAATTATAATTTAAGGGGGTTCTACAAATTTTTGCTTTCTTTTTCTATTTTATTTACATGTATGCTTATATATATACATATATACAATAACTGGTTGTTCACATGCTTATAAATAAGTAAAATTCAGATTAAGAATGTAAGTCAAAAATAAGCAAAAAATGGTGAGAGACTCTCTATTCTAGATGAGACATGATCTTAGAACCCCTTAGAACCATAACTTTCAAAAATCCTGTAGCTCCAGGTAACTACTAGATTAATGGAAAAGGGCTGATCTACTGTAGTTCCCATCTTCAAAAAAGGGAAAAAAATGATCCAGGAAACTACAAACCTATCAGTGTGGTATCAATATACATGTTTGTGAAAAATAGATCATGCCGCACAAATATTATTGCACTCTTTGACAATGTAACAAAATTAGTGGACCACAGAAAAGCTGTGGATATAATTTACTTGCATCAGTAACACATTTGATAAAGTTGATCACAACTTACTACATAGAAAAATGTGGGTTAGGCAGCATCACCAGCAGATGGATTCATAACTGGCTGGAATTTAATGGAATTGCATCTGCAGAAGAGAATGTAGTGTGGCACCCCAAGGCTCTGTCTTAGGCCACTGCCATATCTTCATAAATGATTTAGATGAGGAGATAGAAGAACAACTCATCAAATTTGTAGATGACACAAATGTAGATGACAGGAATAGCCAATACTCTAGAAAGATGGCTTAAGATACAGTAGCAACTAGACACATTTGATCATTGGACTCTATGTAACAAAACGAAATTCAATGATGAGAAAAGTAGAATTCTACATTAGGCAAGAAAAACCAAATGCACAGGTACAGAATAGGGGGAATCTGGTCAATAGTAACTGCAAGAGGGATCTTGGAGTGGACAATAGGGGGATTGTGGGGATTGACTGATCGTATGTGTGTGTATGTGTGTGTGGGCCGGGAGCATAGCTGGGTACCTCCTGCACTGAGTGCTTTGCAGAAGTGCCAGGGGGGCCCAGGCTCAATCCCATCCTCAGATGTGTGTGTCGAAGGGCCTGCCAGTGAATCCGGTGGCCAGGGGGGAGGGGGAGGGACCATAGACGCGGGAGTGGGCCAGAACATTAGGGTCATAATGGGGAGGGGCAGATATGGCGGGAACTTTAGGGCGAGCCATTACCGGGGAAGGAGGGTTCCCTACGTCATAGGGATCCCTCCTTCCGGCCCTTTTAGTTCCACTCCAAGGCCAGATGGCATGAGTAGTCAGGATGCTGGTCTCAGGTTGTTGTTGCTAAATGCCAGGTCTGTGGTTCACAAGGCTCCCCTTGTCCAGGACCTAATTTTAGACGAGGGGGCAGACCTGGCATGTATTACTGAAACCTGGCTGGGCCCAGAGGGAGGAGTCCCCCTCACTGAAATGTGCCCAGAGGGTTTTCAGGTGCTTCATCAACCGTGACCCCAGGGAAGGGGTGGGGGAGTGGCCATTGTTATCCGGAAGTCCTTAGTTCCTCGTAGGATCCCTGCTCTGGAGCTTGTCGGGTGTGAGTCCTTGCTGGTGAAGTTGGACCTTGCGGGTCAAGTGGGCTTGTTGTTAACGTACCTGCCTCCCAACAGCGTGACAACAGCCCTCCCCTAGCTTCTCGAGTCAGTAGCCAAGCTGGCAGTTGAGTTCCCCAGGCTTATGGTCCTGGGGGACTTCAATCTGCCTTCGCTCGGCGAGCACTCTGATGGAACGCAGGAGTTCATGGCTTCCATGACAGCCATGGGCTTGATTCAAGTAATTCGGGGCCCAACTCACTCAGCGGGTCACATGCTCGACCTCATATTTCTCTTGGAGTAGTGGAGTTGTGATCTTGGTTTGAGGGGTAGTGAGATCTTGCCCCTGTCATGGTCGGACCACTTCCTACTGAGGCTCGACTTTCAGAGGCCAATCCCCCACTGTAGGGAGAAGGAACCGATTAGGTGGTTCCACCCGAGGCGCCTTATGGATCCTCAGGGTTTCCAGATGGTGCTTGGTGTTGTGCCCACAGTCCGGCGGAGACTTTAGTTGCTGCTTGGAACTCAGCAGTGTCTGAGGCTCTCCACCGGATTGCGCCTTTACGGCCGATCTGAGGCAGTGGATCCAGGAGGGCTCCTTGGTTCACCGAGGACCTCCGGGAGATGAAGCACCAAAAGAGACGCCTAGAGCACCGCTGGAGGTCCAGTAAATCCGAGTCAGACCAAGCACTATTAAAAGCCTGCATTGGAGCTTACCTTCTGGCAATTCGGACAGCTAAGAACACCTATATTGCTGCTCTGATTGCGTCCGCTGAGTCACGCCCAGCCGCCTTGTTTAGGGTAACCCGCTTCCTCCTGAATGGGAGGGTTGCGGGCAATCCTTTACGAGGTAGAGCTGAGGAGTTTGTCCAGTTCCTCGCGGGCAAAGTTCCTCGGCTTCGGACAGACCTGGACTCCAACTGCGCAGAGCCAGCCGAGGTACCGGGGGAGGGTCTTGAACGACATCTCTGGATTGATTTTCAACTTGTTACTCCTGAGGAAGTGGACAAGGCCATGGGAGTGGTGAGTGCCTCCACGTGTGCACTGTACCCGTGCCCCTCCTGGCTGGTCGCGAACAGCAAGGAGGTGACACGGGGCTGGATCCAGGCGATATGAACGCCTCCCTTCGGGAGGGCTTCTTTCCCCTTCTATTAAAGACAGCGGTGGTGAGACCCCTCCTGAAGAAGCCATCTCTAGATCCAGCCATTTTAAATAACTACCGTCCAGTCTCCAACCTTCCCTTTGTTGGGAAGGTTGTTGAGAAAGTGGTGGCCTTTCAGCTCCGACGGTCCTTGGATGAAACCGATTATCTGGATCCCTTTCAGTCTGGATTCAGACCTGGCTACAGCACGGAAACTGCTTTGGTCACACTGACCGATGATCTCTGGAGAGCCAGGGATGGGGGTCATGCCTCCGTCCTAGTGCTTCTTGACCTCTCAGGGGCCTTCGATACCATCGACCATGGTATCCTTCTGCGGCGGTTACGGGAGGTGGGGGTGGGAGGCACCGTTCTTCGGTGGTTCTCCTCCTACCTCTCGGACAGGTCGCAGTCGGTGTTGGTTGGGGGGGCAGAGGTCAGCCCCTAGGCCCCTGAAATACAGGGTGCTGCAAGGTTTGGTCCTGTCCCCCCTCCTGTTTAACATCTACATGAAGCCATTGGGCAAGATCATTCAGCGGCATGGAATAAAATATCACCAGTATGCAGACGATACCCAGTTGTATCTGTCCGCCCCGTGCCAACTCAGTGAAGCAGTTGACGTGATGTGTCAGTCCCTGGAGGCTGTTAGGGTCTGGATGGGGGTAAACAAGCTTGCACTCAATCCAGACAAGACCGAGTGGCTGGTGTGTTTCCCTCCTACTAATTGGCCAAGTTTTCCATCTCTCAGGCTGGGGGGTCAAACAGTACGCCCCTCAGACAGGGTTTGCAATTTGGGAGTCCTCCTGGATCCACAGCTGACCTTAGAACATCACTTGTCGGCTGTGACCAGGGGGGCATTTGCCCAGGTTCGCCTGGTGCACCAATTGCGTCCCTACCTGAACCGGGAGGCACTTGCAACAGTCACTCATGCCCTTGTGACCTCAAGACTGGATTACTGCAATGCGCTCTACATGAGGCAGCCCCTGAAGAACATTCGGAGACTTCAGCTCGTCCAGAATGGAGCCGCGCGAGCGATTGTGGGTGCACCTCGGTACACCCACGTTACCCCTATCCTCCACGAGCTGCACTGGCTACCTATTGGTCTCCGGATACGCTTCAGGGTGCTAGTCGTCACTTATAAAGCCCTTCATGTTATTGGACCTGGGTACTTGAGAGACCACCTGCTGCCAATTACCTCCCAAAGGCCCATTAGATCCCACAGATTAGGCCTCCTCCGGGTTCCATCTATTGACCAATATCATCTGGCTACTACCCGGAGGAGGGCCTTCTCTGTGGCTGCTCTGACCCTTTGGAACGAACTCCCTGTGGAGATTTGGACCCTCACCTCCCTCCAGGCTTTCCGCAAAGCTGTTAAAACCTGGCTGTGCCGGCACGCCTGGGGTTGACGAGTTCCCTTCCCCTCTCAAATTGTGTGACTGTTGATCATCTTTTTAAATTCTCTTGTACTTTGCTTGTTGTATTCCCTTCTTGTTTTACCACCCCCCCCCCCTTGGGTTTGTTAGCCGCCCTGAGTCCCTCCGGCATATAAATACAATAAACCTTCAACCTTCAACCTTCAATCACTTAAATATGAGCCAGCAGTATACTGCAGCTGCCAAAAAAAGTCAACACAATTCTAGGCTGTATTAACAGGTGATAGAATCACGTTCATGTGAAATGTTAGTACCACTTTATAATGCCTTAGTAAGACCACACTTGGAATATTGCATCCAGTTTGGGTTGCCACATTATAAAAAAGAATGTTGACATGCTAGAAAGAGTTCAGAGAAAAGGTGATTAAGGCACTGGAAGCTAAAACATATGAAGAATGGTTGCAGGAATTAGGTATGTCTTATTTAATGAAAAGAACTAGGGGAGACATGATATTAATGTTCCAATATCTAAGGGATTACCTCAAAAAAGAGGAGGTCAGCCTGTTTTCCAAAACACATGAAGGCAGCAGAAGAATCAATGGATGTAAACTAATCTAGGAAGGAGCCAAGATAGAATTAAGGATAAATTTAATTGATTTATAATTAATTAATTAAATTAATTAATCAGTGGAACAATTTGCAACCCAGAGGTTGTGGCTGCCTCCTGCCAATTACCTCCCAAAGACCGATTAGATCCCACAGACTAGGTCTCCTCCGAATCCCATCTGCCGGCCAATGTCGGCTGGCAACTCCCTGGGGGAGGGCCTTCTCTGAGGCTGCTCCGGCCCTCTGGAATGATCTCTCCGTCGAGATCCAGACCCTTACCACCCTTCCAGCTTTCCGCAAAGCTACTAAGATCTGGTTGTTCCGGCAGGCCTGGGGCTGTTGAATCTTCCAGCCCCATCTGAGGTATGAATGTTGCTGTATTTTTAAATTGTTTGTCTTTTTATTTTTATTTTGTACCCCCTTCCCCCCAGATTGTTAGCCGCCCTGAGTCTCGGGAATAGGGCACCATACAAATTAAATAAACCTTAACCTTAAACTTAAACCGTTTTCCAACACTGGAGGATTTAAGAAGAGATTGAACAACTATTTGTCTGAAATAGTATGCAGTTTCTTGCTTGAGCAGTGAGGTTGGACTAAAGACCTTCAAAATCTCTTCCAACTCTGTTATTCTGATATTCCTATATCTGCTTTGTTCAGACAATAGTAATTATTTGGTTTCTATGCAACAGCATCTTTCTGTGCTAAGCATACCTATCGGGATCTTTTTATTATGTGATAATTGAATTCATTATTAGTACACATAATGATTTCAGATTCTTATCAAACATTTTAACAATGCAACATGCTTGACTGTTCTTTTCTCTTCATAATAAATAAGCAGACAATTGGTCCTATTTTAGGGATAGAAAACTGAAATTGAGAAGGTAACCCTTTAAAGATACTCAATTAATCTATTAATTACACCAGAGCAGTAAACTCTCAATCTTTTGGGCACTAGGGACTGGTTCTATGGAGAGAGTTTTTCTGTGGACTAGTGGGGGGCGTGGTTTCATGCACTCTGTGCATATCACAAATAGGGCTTCACTTGTTTGCGGGGCCCAGTTACTGGCACACCGCGGACCCCTGCTGGTTCACCCACCAGGGGTTGGGGATCCCTGCACTAAAATTTTGAAAAAGACAATGCCCCCAATGTTACACAATATTCTAACATTATGACTCCAATATTTTAGTTATATTTTAATACATTGTGCAGAATTTACTGGTGGACTATAATTTCTGAAATGTGTTGAGTAGGGAATAAATTTAATAATTTTATTGGGTCTGCAACCTTAAACACTCAAAGAGCCATTTCCCATAGAAAAGAAATCACTAGGAGCAACAAAACCTGGATGGGTGTGCCCAACTTGACATCACTCACTCCCACCCAGCCACATGACATACACCCCAGCCACACCTACCCATGTTTTGTGGCCCTCGGTGTTTTCTATGGGAAACAGATATGCCTCTTTCTACCTTTCTACCTCTCTCTCTCTCTCACTCTTGCTCTCGCTCTTTCTCCCTCCCGTACTTGTTGTTATTGTTTTTGCAGAGGATGTTCTTTCTTTTTCTTTGGGTACTTTTTACCATTTGATTTAAATCAAGAGTCATTTCAGGTTCCAGATAAATGAAGTTCTTTCGTCTCCCTGCTGTGGCTCCCTGTCAGTTGAACCCACCACTGGCTAGCCCTGTCCCTCAGTCTCTTCTCCCAGTCACTCCTTGCCTGGCCTGAGAAGGTAAGGGTGACGTCGGGGGAAGGAGACTCACTCCATATTCCAGAGCAGGAGTGAAGCATCCCTGTACTTACAGAAGGACGAAAGAACCACATGCGGCTCAGGAGCTGCAGGTTGCAGACTCCCAGGATAAACAGTTCATTTTGAATAGGAATGCAGTTAACAATCTCAATCTAGCCTTCCCAAGTTACTATTTAAATTTATATATTTTAGAATTTTGTAATACTGCTCTCCAAGGAGAAATAGAATACAAAAGTATCATAAGTCAGGTGAATTTTTGGAACAAAATTGTAAGCAAAATTGAATGCCAAAATACATACGTTAGAAATTTGTATGTGTGCCTCAACTGATACAGGAAACACTGAACCAAACTGGAAGTTGGAAAAAATAATCCAAAAATTAACAGAATAAAAGGCATTGCTTTTGGCAGTTGTGTAGCACCAGAATTTCTCAAAGAAAACATTACTCCATATTAGGTATACATGATACATTCTCAGACCTGAGAAATTTTTATAAGAAGGAATTACTGCATTTTTCGCCTCATAAGATGCACTTTTTTTCCTTCCAAAAGTGGGTGGAAATGTCTATGTGTCTTATAAAGTGAATGGGTGACAGGCAGCAGTTGCAAATGAAGGCAGTGATCCCTGCCCTAGAACAGCTGATCAGCGGTATTCTGGGAGGCCAAACCAACCACCGATCAACTGCTCGGAGATGAAGGTGCCAGTGTTTCCCAGCGGAGGCAGTAGACACAGAAGAGGAAGATGGTGGAGTACTAGCAAACAATGGTTTGTTTTATAATCTAAAAAGTCAGGCCTGGAACTTTTAATTTACTTATATGTATCCGTAGGTGACATTTCAAAGTATCTACAATCCAGCGCAATGCTGGCTGTCACCCTCCATTAAGTGCAACAATACTCTGTGTTAATAAAGATGGGCAGGAATGAGCGCACCCATATGCAATCTACAAGAAAAACTAGCTGTCTTTAACGATAGAGCTACCATGTTTTCCCAAAAATAAGATCTAGTCTTATATTTTAGGGGCTCCAAAAAGCATTAGGGCCCATTTTTTGGGAAACATGATATCAGGGTAATCAGCCTGGCTGGTTGCCCCACCCCTTGGCACATGCACAAAAGGCAGCGAGGGCTGATGGTGTCCAGTTGCAGCCTGCCCTATCCTTGGTCAACGTATTCTGGGGCTGTGCACCCATTCAGCTCTTCAAAGGTGAGGTACCAAAGGTACCTATCCAAGCAGGAGACGGAGGCAGAGGCACGGAGGGTGGGGAGTCATGTGACCTGGACATGCTGTGTGGTGAGAGTTGGTGGACTGGTCACAGGAGGCTCGTCTTTGTGCAGCAGCAGGCAGAGGCAGAGGCATGGGGGGAAGGCAGGCGATCCGGACACTAAGAGATGCAAAGACAAGAATCCTTCAGCCGCCCGCTTAATCCGTCATACCATTTCTTGACTTGCCTGTAGCCCATGCGGTGTATCTCACAGCCTCTAGTGCTGACAATGCCCACCCACATCCGGGATGATAACGACATTAACTGGGGCTTATTTTTGGGCTAGGGCTTACATTAAGAGCATGCTAAAAATCAAACTAGGGCTTATTTTCTGGTTAGGTTTTATTTTTGAGGAAACACGGGAGGTTAGTGATTTATATTTCAGTATATGTTTGCATACATTGATATATTTATACATCACTTTAATCTATTGTGTAATGACAATATTTGGACATTTTCCTGTAATTTCGGCAGGAGGGGCTACAGCTGGGTTTAGTTACAGCCTGATTGGTCCAGAGACTGAGGGATTTTTCTTAAGTATCCTCCTTTCCCTCTAGGCTCCCAGCTTCTCTCAGTCTTTGGTCCAAGCACTAGCTGTGGCTCCAGTGAAGTACTTATTGAGATTTATAATTCTTAATTCGGTTGATTGGTTATTCTAAAATTTATTATATAAAAAGAAAAACTCAGACTGCTGGCCAAGGAGACTGCTGGCCTCCTACCCTGGGCTGGATAAGGGGCTTGCCCAATTCCTGGGCAAGGGGTTGCAGGCTCCTATTGCAGTCTCGTGTATTACAGGCTCGGCGGGCAGCGTCGATTGTTAAAACTGTTGTGACCTGAAGCCGTGAGCCTTGTCATGGCTTTAACAACCGTCGCCCTTGCAATGTCTTGCTGCTGCCAGAGCCTCATCTCACTTTAAAGATCCACCGTAGCTTGAATACGCTAGAGAGGTGCGCCTTTGCTGAGTTGTCTTGAAAGGTGCGGCATGGCCCGTTAAGGAGAGTGAAGAGTGGGCAAATGGATTTGTCGCCGCAAGAATCCTTGGGGCTCGGCTCGTCATGAGGCTGCAACCTCAGAGCCTTTAAGTCTGCACGCCTTCTCTCTTGCTCCACGAGGTGCGGTGGCCATTTTGGTGCGACCTCATGGTGGCCATTTTCTAAGGCAGCGGCCTGCATCGGGGCTGCTAATTGAGGCCCACAGACATCTTCTCCTCAGGTGCACTGCCAATATTGTGGCCATTAATCAAGGTTGTTAGACCTTCTCCTCTGCCCAGCTGCAGTGTGGCCGTACATTGAGGCGGCAGGTTTGCCGCAGTCAATCCAGGCACAGGCCACATGAGTGAGGCATGGCCTCCACAGCCCCTGAATCTGTGCAGACCCAAGGAGATGGCAGAGGAAGGCCAAGTCAGGCCCAGGGCAGCGGCCTCCAGGCCTGCAGCTGACCAGCGCCCTTCCAGAGCATCCCAGAGCAGCTGCTAGGGATGAGTCAAGGAGATAAAAGGCAGGTGGCCAAGGCGGAGAGGCTAGCGCAGGTGGTTAAGTTTGAATTCCCTTGCAGATCCAGATCTCCAATAGGGTTCAGCTCTCACCATTCTGGCTCGTCCCCCAGAGGTTTCAGCCCTTCTTTCCCTTCTATTTCACCTGCAAGGCCCCGCAGATAGTTGGCTTCTCCTTCACCTCCCATATCCCCTAGATCATATAGGGAGGGGGGAGAGGATCCAGAAGAAGGGGAATCTCGGGACTACCTGCCGGCCAGCCAGCTTGCCCCCCAGTCCCCTCTTCCCGGAGCCCATCCGAGGAGGATTTGGAGGATCTGCTGCCTGCCTGCCTGACTGCTTGCCTGACTCATCTCCACCACTATGCTAAAGGCACCGTTTCTGGCCTGTCCCAAAGGGAGAATGCCCCTCCCAAAGAATAGCAAGGCCTCACTCTGTCCCCAGACACAGATCTCCATTTCCTCCAGGGGGCAGGATTCACCTCGGCCTCCTTCCCCTTTGTTAGTCAGTGAGGGTTCTATCTTAGGGGAGGTGGCCCATCCAGACACGGGGTTCTTGGAAGATGAGGGCTCAGTTCCTCCTGCCCCCTGGCATTTCCAGGTCTCTTTCCTCCCCCGGCCTTCAAACCTTTCTACACAAGGCCAAAAAGATTGGTAGGAGGCCCCTCAAGTGCCCCAACACAGGGATCCCAACCTAGTCATGTTTATAAATCCCAATACAGATAAGGAGGAAGTTCCAGCCTCCACTCTTTTCTTAGAAGTGGTCAAGAACCAGTGGTCTCAACTTTCTTCTTTACCCAACCCTGGGAGTAATGATAGGCGCTTCTACAACATGGAGCAGGCCTTCTCCTAGGCCCTACAATTGCCTACAGTAGATGCCCTCATCACCCTCCTTGCTAATGCTTCCACCGTAGTCTCAGGCGATGTGGCCGACAAGCTATAGCCCGAGGACAAGTGTGCGGAACGTACCCTCCGTAAGAATTTCATCGCTTCGGCTTGGGCCATTAAATCATCTGCAGCAGCTTCCTACTTCACTCACACACGGTCATGTGGCTGCGGCAATTGCAGGACTGCATCTCACTGCAGGATGAGCGTCTTCATCAAGATCTCACCAAGATCATCTCAGCCACCCAGTTCTCCACAGACGCCATCCTAGATTCCATAAAATTCACCTCTGTAACATCAAGGCGCCTCTTGTGGCCCTGCAATTGGCAAATGGACAACAAGTCCAAATGGAATCTGGCAGCGGCCCCCTTCACCAGTCCCAACCTCTTCGGGGCTTCCCTTGACCCAATCCTTGTGGAGAACAAGGATAAGAAGAAGGTCCTTCTTTCTAACATTAAGAAGACAGAGTCCTGTCCGTCTCCATACCATAGACCTTCTTCCTTCAGGCTCCCTGACCAGGACTATCGGCAGCAGTGGTATGCCCCCTACAGATATGACAGGCAGGGTCAGCGCCCTTTCTACCAGGATAGGGGTAGATATCAAGGTCAATCCAAGCAGCCCTTTCGCAGAGGGGGCGGCCGCCCCTTCTGCAGAGGGAAATGACTTCAACCTGAGTCAACCCATAGGCGGATGCCTTACATCCTTCGCGGATCAGTGGGATCAGATAACATCAGATGCCTGGGTCAGGTCAACAGTTAGGGACAGCCTTCACCTGGAATTTCTCTCCCTTCCCCCAATGCTCTTCAGGACCTTTCCACTGTCCAGGGGTCAGGAACGGTGACACTTAATGCTCCTAGCAATCCAACACCTGCTGGACATCTGGGCTGTCCTGCCAGAAGAGCATGGGTTGGGCCTATATTCCAAACTGATTGTCATCCAGAAGAACTCCGGGGGATGGAGGGTGATCCTGGACCTGAAGCGCCTGAATTCTTACCTAGTCTACCAGTGTTCAAAATGTCCCCCCTCAAGTCCATTCTCCTGGGGATCCAACGGGGTGGCTTTATAGCTTCAAGAGACTTGACAGAGGCGTATCTGCATATTCCAATTCGGGCAGCCCATTGCAGATTCCTCCGCTTCTTCCACGGAGGATGTCACTTTCAATACAGGGCTCTCCCATTTGGTCTGGCCTCTGCCCTCCCCCCATGTTCACGAAGGTCCTGGAGCCATTGGCAGCTCACCTGCGATCACTCCCGGTGAGACTCCATTGCTACCTCAATGACGTGCTCGTCCTAGCCCAGTCCTGAGCACAGGCAATTCGCGACCTGAACCTAACCATCTGAGCTCTACAGTCTCTGGGGTTTTCCATCAACTTCCCAAAGTGCCATCTCTCTCCCCTGACGAGAACTCTCCATCTGGGAACAGTGATAGATTCGAGAACGGAACTAGTTCGTCTTTCCCCACAATGCTTGACAAGCCTTCAAGCCTTGGCATGACACGTCTGCACAAGTCGGTCGGTTTCCATCCTGACCTTGGCCCACTTGCTGGGCAAGATGGTGTCATGCATAGGGATTGTTCCATGGGCCCGCCTGCACTCTTGGACTCTCCACTGGGCACTCATCCCCTTCCAACGTCAACGCATGAGCAACTCTCCACGTTTGGTCCCCCTGTCGCTGGGGCTTCGCTGGTCCCTGAAGTGGTGGCTGTCCCCAGCCTTGAGCCGCGGATCCGAGTTTTGGGAGTCGGATCACATCTCCATTATGACAGATGCAAGCCTTTTTGGCTGGGGGGGCCTTGATGGAATCCAGACTGGTGCAGGGTCGCTGGTCAAGATCTGACCTGCGCCACAATATAAACTGGCTAGAGTTGAAGGCAGCTCGCCTGGCCCTACTTCATTTTTGAGACTCAATAGCCAACCATCATGTGCTCCTCCCGACAGACAATGTTGCCACAAAAGCCCACATAAATCATCATGGGGGGACCCATGCCAAGAGCCTATGGTTGGAAGCCCAGAAACTTGGGCTCTGGGCAGAAAGAAATCTGGCGTCAATAACGTCAGAACACATCTCGGGCATAGCCAACCATCAGGCTGACAGGCTGAGTCGGACAACGGTTAACCATGGTGAGTGGCAGCTGATTCCAGAACACTTCCAGAGAATTTATCTCAGCTTTGGCAACCCATTGGTGGACTTGTTCACCAGCCCAACCAATACCCAGCTGCCCTGGTTCTTCTTCCGCTTCCCAGCACGCAACACAGAAGGAACGGATGCCCTCGGAAGCCCATGGCCTCCAGTCCTCCTTTTTTTTTTTTATTAAATGTTTTTTAATTTTAGTTTAAAACGGGTACAGCATCTTTCTTAATATATCAATCAATTACAGATAAGTTTTGGTACATCTCCTCCACAGTCAACCAACATAACTCATATTAACTCAAGCATTATTATATATCCATTTTCATTTAACTGTAATTATTATTTAGAAATATTGGTAAGAGTAATAATCTTGAACAATACCTACCCACACCGATGGGAAGGGAGAAAAATCAAACAAAAAAAGGAAAAAAGAAAAAAGGACAAATAAAAAATAGAAATTAAAATAAAAGATAGTAGATAATACAAAAAAAGACAAAAACGACAATCAGGAAAACAAAACAAAACACAGGTGTCTATTATGAAAAAAAAAGAAGTATATCAACTGGTTACAACATGTTTTGGTGCTTCTCTTCCGTTAATTCATATTAATTCAAATATCTTAACTCGAATATTTACCATATCAACATCATTATACCTCCAGTTTTAATTATTATGGTTATTTAAACATCCTTCATCCTTAGCTATGCTAAAGAATTAATCCATAACACATGCTGGCAATTCATTTACTTGTTTGTAAAATCCTCTATTATCATCAAATCCTCATATCCTATTTTAGCTAAACATCCATAATATTCAATTATATCATATATCATAACATTTTCCCAGTATTGATTAACATTTGATTGTATGAATTTTATTTAGTTTTTTAATAGTGCTAATTATTATAGTTAATACTCTTTATGTATAATCTAAAGGTATTTTCTCATATCCAATTGTTAGTTATCATATCAACTCCACATTATATACATTACTATCAATATCAATTATTATTCAGCAATATCTGTTACAAGAAAAAGCAATTAGGTTTAACTAGTTTTCAATTGTATTCATCAATGTATCAGCCAGTTCCAAATTATATATATTGCTATCCATATCAGTCATTATTCAGCTATATCTATTACAAATTGAAGTAATCCGATTTAGCTAATTTTAGGTTGTATTGTCCCATCTGTCAGCCTGTGTCCCTCCAACAACGAGATTTCCTCAGTCCAATAGCCATTCGTTGGATAAATTTACCAAATGTTTCATAAGCAAATCCAAATAAAAGTATTTCGGCACCTTTGGATTCTGAATGTCGGTGATGAAATAATAATGTTGTCCTAGGCTTATAAAATTTCCCAAATTAACTTTAATTCTCAAGGGTGGATTTTCCATTCCTCCTGCACTCTGTCTCTTTAAATGAGTCGTCTTTATAGCTCCCCCACTCCTCTCTTCCTCTGAGATAGACCAGACACCATTTCTCACATTTTCCATTTGTGTTTCAGGAACATTTAAGCATTCAACGATCTCAGTTTTAACTTCATATTTTAGAATCAGTTGATCCAGTTTTCTTTCCAATTTTTGGTAAGAGTCAAAGAGTCCTCTACAGGCAGAGAAAAGAGCCTGAAATGAAATCTTAGAGGTATTTTGGGACGCCATGATGTGTCGTAGTTAAAAATTAGAAGCTCTCTTTTTTTTCCCCCACAGGCTTCGAAGCACTTTTTTTTTTTTAGTCTCTTACAGGCTGTCGATCTTATCTAGTTGTAGACAGAACTAGGTAGTAAAGTAATAAAAATGTCGAATCGTGACGATCCACTTAGGGAGATTCAGAGGGGGGAGGATGTCGCGGAGTTTCTTGAAGCCTTTAAGAAGTAAAGTAACCACCAGTCATAAATCCATTAGAAAAAGCCAATTCGCCGCTAAATCTTCCTGTTCTTTGGTTTCAGTTAGCTTAATTTTTTAACACGAACAATCTCTCTTGGATAATAAAATCAGCTTACCAGATGACATCACTTCTTCCATTCTTAGGGGCAACCTGCAGTTTCAGTTAGCAAGCAGCTAATCCAAAAAGGAATTGGCACGGGGAGTTAATACCCCCCCCCAGAGATTTGCGGATATCTCTGGGGCCCTGGGTCTCTCCCCACCTTCACTGTCGTCTCCGGGACAGCTAGAGTTCAAAGAACCCGTCCAAAAATCCTTTGGTATAGAGGAATTTCAGGAGTAGCCTGAAACTCCATCTTCTCACTGCTAAGCCCCGCCTTCTCTCTCCTCCAGTCCTCCTTTATGCCTTCCCTCTCCCTCTAATCCAGGGGACCCTGAGGAAAATAGTGATAGAGAGGGCACACATCATTCTGGTAGCTCCATGCTGGCCGAGGCGGCCTTGGTTCATGGACCTGTTCCAGCCATCCATATGTCCCCTCTGGAGGATCCCCCAGGAGGAGATTGGCCTATGCCAGGGGGTCCTGGTCCACGCAGAGCCCCAGTGGCTTCAACTGACTCCCTGGCACTTGAGTGGCACCTTCTAAGGGACACCAATCTGTCCGCCAAAATCATCTCCACCATCGAGGCCTCCAGGCAACCATTGACCACACGGATTTATAATTCGACGTGGTCAATGTTTGCTTCCTGGTGTGGAAGATTCCACCTATCTCTGACCAATGCCTTGGTTGGTCAGGTCCTTGAGTTTCTGCAACACAGCCTAAATCGGGGTCTCTCCCATAACACCTTGCAGAGACAGATGGCTGCCCTCTCCTCAGCCCTGGCAGGGGAGGGCCGTTTATCCCTAGCCCAGTCCCCTCTGGTCTAGGTTTCTAAAAGGGGCAACAAACCTGTGCCTGTCCCCAGTGCACAGGTTTCCAACGTGGGAATTCTCCCTTGTACTTAGGGCTCTCATGGGACCCCCCTTTGAGCCACTAAGGACGGTATATCTCAGGTACCTACCTCATCACCGTTACCTTGGCTAGACGGATATCCTAGTTGGGTGCCTTATCGTCCAAAGACGACTTGTGCCAATTCCACCAAGACAGGGTCATCCTGCGACTTGACCTGACCTTTCTCCCAAAGATCAACTCCCTGTTCCATAGATTGCAGGAGGTCATTTTCCCTAACTTCTGTCCCACTCCCTCCCATGAGAGGGAAATCCTTTGGCATAGACTAGATGTCCACCACACCTTGTCACATTTATCTCAGGCGCACATCCCTTTTTAGGTGCTCGGAGGCTCTGTTTCTGTCCTTCCACCCCAGTACCCTAGGTGCCAAGGTGTCTTCAGCTATCATAGGCAGGTGGTAATGACAGACCATCATGGCGGCCTATGAAGCCTTAGGTCAGGTTCCACCGCAGGGAATTATGGCCCACTCCACTAGGAGCGCGTCTATCATGGCCACGTGGGCCACCAGGGCTCAAGGCAGCCACTTGGGCCTCCCCGACTCCCTTTATCTGACACTATCATTTAGATCGTTTCACTTGGGTGGACGTGGCCTTTGGCCATTGGGTGCTCCAACAGGTAGTGACCTCCCCTCCCCCGGAGTCAACATCCTGACCTGGGACTTATCTTGGGTATGTTCCAGCTGTAGCCCCTCCCGCCGAAACTACAGGAAAAAGAACGCTGGTCCTTACCCGAACATTTCTTTTCTGTAGTAAGGTGGGGGGCTACATCCCACCCATACCATTGGTCAGCCGGGGGCGGTCGCAGGTCTGTGTGTATGTACATTGGCTTTCCTTGCATACTACTCGCAGCTTTTTCCATTCAACCTCGTGAAACTGGCAGCCTAGAGGGAAAGGAGAATACTTAAGAAAAATCTCTCAGTCTCTGGACCAATCAGGCTGTGACTAAACCCAGCTGTAGCCCTCTAGCCCTCCCGTCTTACTACAGAAAAGAAATGTTCAGATAAGGACCAACGTTCTTTTTCTTTCAGAAATAGGGTTCATGTATAAGAAATCCTTTTAGTTCAGTAACTTCAAATAAATGCTATGGATTCCTATTTTCCTGCAATAGGTAGAATTAAATAGCTTACTCTACACTTAGTTTTCTTAGGTGGATACTTCTTTGAATCTTATCAATTTGAAAGCTACTTACAGCTAGCTCTTTTTTTTAATATCAGCAGTTTGAACATTAATTGGAGGGCATTGAAATGTTATTTGGGTGAGAAAATTTATTTATTTATTTATTTATTATTTGTCTCCTATCGTTATCATAAAAATAGCTTTTGAGAGCAATACAGAAATTGAATAGCTTTCAAAGTGAAATATTTTATCTTCTTTTACACTAATTTGGGAATAACATGTGTGAATGAAATAAAAAGAACATAATGCTTTGAGGCTTCTCAAGGGAATTTGATGAATCTAATTTTAATTTAAGGGGACTAATAGATTATTGATCTAAGTAGAAACACTCTCCTGCAATCGATTCTCAGAGCACTTCGTGTCTATCTTAAATAGCAACAAAAATTACTGTAGAGAATATTGTACTCCTACCTTTCTTTCATAAGGAAGTGTAATTATAAAGCTTGGAGTTGGGCTTAGATATTTAAATTTGAATTGGATGGTTGATTGATAAATATGACATTTTGTTGAAACACGTGCTCCATAATTTTCCTCTTCTCCCACCAATAAATAGTATTCACTAAAAGCTAAAATAGTATATTTGTATCGCCAGAAATAATAAGAAAAATGGATTGTGACTACTTTTATAAGTAATTCAATTTCATATTGGACTTTCCTTTTCACCACAAACAGAGGTGTCTAAATTTACTTGCTTTATTTAGTAATTTCTGTATTGCCAAGAATAAATATATATTAGGTTTTAGAATACATGCAAAAATCCAAAGATTTCTTTAAACATTTCAAAATTCTAAATTTTCCTTGGGTTTGGGAACAAGCTAAAGTTGTTTAAAGGCTTGTATAGACTAGTTGCCTATACTATGTAGAACAGCTCTGATAGAAGAGCTTAGATAATGCTTGCACAGCCAATTAAAATCAATTTAAATGGTCATGCTGCCACTCCAATTTTGTTACCAAGTTGATACTGATTTGTTCTTTGACACAACTTGGTCACACCACCACACTAAACCTTTCACTGTGAATTCAAAAGCTAGATTGTTTCTAACCCATTGGCTCAAATATGTTATATATAAGATAAAGAATTGGGCTAAAACAGTATGGAAAATTTAAAGATAGGGAACGTTCTTTTGTGTGGAACAAATTGCTTAGCTTGATCTCCTAAGGTCCATGTGCAGCAGTACGTGAAATAGAAAAGTTGAGTCATTTCTGTCTCTTTCTTATTTGTTTGCCATCGCCTTTCTCACTCGTAACATTCAGAAGTTGTTGAAGATGGAACACATGGCTGGAGCACTAAAAATGAAATAAGTTTATGAAAATGGATTACCTTCAATTATTTCAGTATCAAAGTTTGTATTGTACTCCTTATTTTGAATAAAAGCATAACTTCTAAAACTATTCATGAATAATTTAATAAAGAATTATAAATGACTTCAATGAGATGATAGAAGGGGAGCTCATCATTTGCAGACAACACCAAGCTGAGTGGAATAGCCAGTACTTTACAAAATAGACTCAAGATCCAGAGGGATCTTGACAGACTAGAACAATGGGTCCTATCCAACAAAATGAATATCAGTACTGAGAAAAGTAAGAAAAACCAAATGCACAGATGTATAATAGGTGGTACCTAGCTCAGTAGCTGATACTATGACAAGGATCTATAAATCCTAGTTGCCAACCACTTAAATATGAGCCAGCAGGGTGTTGCAGTGGCCAAAAAGGTTCTAGGCTGCATCAACAGAGATATAATATCAAGATCATATCAAGTGGGTTAGTACTGCTTTGTACTGCTTTAGTAAGACCAAACTTGCAATACTGCACTCAGTTTTGGCAACTGAATGTTAAAATATGTGATGAATAGTTGCAGGAACTGGCTATGTTTACTTTGATGATGAGAAGGATTGGGATAAAAAAATAGCAATCTTCCAATATTTGAGGAGCTGTCCCAGAGGAGAAGAGGTCAACCTATTCTCCAAAGCACCTGAAGGCAGGACAGGAAGCAATGGATGGAAACTAATCAAGGAGAGATCCAACCTAGAATTATGGAGAAATTACCTGATAGTAAGAAGAATTAACCTCTGGAAGGACTTGCTTCTAGAAGTTGCGTTGTTCCATCATTATAAGTTTTTAAGAATAGATTGGACAGCCATTTGTCTGAATGGTATAAGGTCTCCTGTTGTCCAAGGTCCCTCCCAACGCTGTTATTCTCTATTCTGTATTATATATCAGAGTGGGCATAATGTAATTATTTTGAGACAACCCAGGAGCAAAATACAGTAAGCAGGTTTGTCTTTCAAATAGTGGTTTATCTACAAAGAATATATACATACATGTACTAGACAAGTCAGATAATCAATCATCAACTACAGCATAGAAATACACATGGAGAGAGATGCTGTCACAGGACCTTTCTTATAAAATAGCCTCTTAAAGTGGTAAAGATTCAAATAACTCCGCTAACTCATTGCTACCATTGCATCAGTGTTAGAGTATTACAACATTACAGCAGCTGGTCAGCTATTAAATCATCATTAACCTGACATATTAACTTATCAAGGAGGCAAGAATTGGACAACGTGGGACCATTAAATTCCATTTTTGTGATTTCAGAAGACTATAACCATTATTTACAAAAAATGGAAGTGGAATTCCTATCATTTTGAGACAGGAAACAAATGAAAACCATAACATAAGCTCTACAATAGTTCCCCCCCTCTCCATTTATGTCTAAGATAACAACAACCAATTCCCCAAACATTCCCAACAAAACAGAAAAGTGAGAAATTCCAGCCGTGCCATATATATAGTCTTCCATATTAGGTCCCCTTTCATAGGTATCATTTTTTATATTTCCATCTACTTGCATCTTTTCCCTACCCATTCAGGTTCTTATTAAATTTGCACATAATTGTTATCATCTTTACTGTGGGAAACAAAAAAACTTTGATAATATTTCACAATTCAAAGAGTTAAAATTTTTGAAGAATAAAAATATGGGGCCAAGGTTAAGAAACATGGAAAATATTCCGTATAATATATCTGAAACAGTAAGCTGTTTTTTTTTCTCTAGAAGACTGTTTTGAGCTTTTATGACCATGTCTTCCCTCCTATCTTCCACTAATTCAAAGGCTTTCTCATTTCCCAAAGTGCCAGAGAAAAGTAGGAACCTTTGCCTAAGGATGTTTTATTTCATGCTTGAGTTTTACATCAATTTGTGATTATATCATTGTATAATGCAGGGGTAAAATATGCTAGAATATATAGTATACCTAGTTCTCTTTCATATTTACATGATACCTGTTTGGCAAAATAACTTCAAATGTTGCTCAAATGTTGCTTTTACTATGAAATAGGAATACAATAACCAGATAAAAATAGATGTTTTATTATAATGTAATGTAATGTAATGTAATGTAATATAATATAATATAATATAATATAATATAATATAATATAATATAATATAATATAATATAATATAATATAATATAATATAATTAATATAATAATATAATATAATATAATAATATAATATAATTAATATAATATAATATAATATAATATAATATAATATATTAAAAGAGCTATAAAGTCTACTAGAATATAGATTCCACATGACATAGGATAGAGGCATATGATAGGATATGATATGCTTCAATATATAAATAATATAATTTAATTAACTTATTTAGATATTTGTACTCTGCTCTTTAGAATTTGTGCTTTTTTGCAACATTATCTTTAATTAATGGACCTGTTCTAAAGAGGATAAAATAATTATTAGCAAAGAGGATTTTCTATATATTTTGATAGGTTTTAAAAAAGTGGTGTATTTACATGTTTTTCCTTTAAATTGCAGGAAAAGAAGTCCCAAAGAAGGAGATCACTTAGGGAAAACAGCTAAAATACATGGTTGACTTAATTATTTATGATTGTTGAAGGCACTCATATTTCTATTCTTCTCTACACCGGAGTGCGTGAAAGAAATATCTGAATATTCTAATGTATTGTGCCTCTAGACTCAGACCTCTAACTTTTAACTTCTTATGAGAGATCATTCATTGGTATGGGGTGAAGAATGATCAATATGCAAATTATATCAAGTTTTACATCCCTATACTGGGTTGAATAGGAGATGCTGTGGAGATCTTGATGTCATATCTGAAATTGTGAGATAGTGGATGGGATAAATAGGCTTAGGATGAATGCCAATAGGATAAAATGGGTGTTCCTGGAACATCCTTTCAGGATGTTCTTCTTTAGTTCTTGCTGGGATTCCAAAACACCTGAAAGAGCAGGTAGGCAATTTGGGATTCTCCTGGACTTGCAGCTTCTTTTTGATCACTAGATGGAAGCTGTAGTTAGGAAATCTTTTGCTCAGGTTCAGATATTGCCTAGGTTTGTTTCTTCTACACTTGTAAGTCATGCTTTCATTTATTATTTTGTTTGTTTCAATTCATTTTAGATGGTGCTGTCCTTGAATCTATTTAGAAGTTGCAGCTGACTCAGCATTCTCTCAGGAGCAATCTATTTACTAAAGTACCATCAGTTTTTTTGAATGTTGCAAGTTAGCTTCTGGTAGCAGTTCAAAGTATTGGTACCAGATAGTTGTTACTCAAAAAATCCATTAGGCTTGGGTCCTTATCAGCTTCAAGCCCCCCTGTTCCAGGTAGAATCAACCCATACAGTATGTTCTGCTATGGTTATGAAGATATGCTGGGGATACTTCCTTCTTTTCTTATGCTTCCCTATTATCCCTTATGCTGGGAATACTTCCCTCTTTTACTTTTCTATTCTTAGATTCATTGCTTTCAGCATCGTGCCCCAAGACCAGGTTGTCCCATTTCTTGGACCATTTCTCAAAATGTGTTTAAACAGTGCTAATCCAAATAGCCTGAAGTGCAGGGAATGCTACTTATCTGGAAGCAGCTGCTATGTGGGGATTGGTTAAGAAGTTTTATATTACTGTGACTGTTAATTTTCAATTAATTACACCATGAGACACATAGAATCTATAATACATTGGGTAGCATTTATATGAAGAAGGTAGGGTCCCTTGAATTGAGTTCAGTTTTTGGTGCTTATATGATCATGTTCAGTAGATTCCTTGGCAATAATTTTATTCCAGGTTATTTTATATTACAAAGAGAAATAGAAATAGGAAATTAGGGGAAGGAAAAAGAAAGGGGAGGAGTTGTAAGATACAAGGGAAAAAAAGAAAAAAAGGTGTTGACTTCCGATTCTTCCTAGTTTAGTACAAGTTGAAAACACTTTAGCCTTAATGTTTGCTTTTACACATTAGTATATAACTAGCCATTTCCATAACAACAAATCTATCTAATTAACAAAACCAAGGTCAAGGTTTCTTTCTTTTTTTCATTACAAGCACAAAAATCAGGAGTGATATCCAAAGAATAACTTACTGAAATATTTTCTCCTCTTTGAATAAAATAATCAATTTAACAATTTCTGTTTTATTTTCCTTGCTCTGGAAATAATATATTTCTATTTGCACATAATAATCTTAGCAAACTATTACCATTTATATTAACAAGGTTCACTGTATTCTTTCAGATTCTTTGACCTTACTTTTTTTTCATCCTTTTTAAAATGCTAAACTTTTCTTTAAACACATTTCAAAACTTTCTACTACATCTTTTTCTTTTAACTCCTTTACATACATGCTATGAAATTCAGTATTAAATTTAGGTCCCTTTCTCCAAACTACCATCATAGAATAATATTTTTTTCTTTTATATACATCCTTTTTAAAATTCTCAATTTTTATTTAAACTAGTATATCATTTTAACTTTCTCTTTTAACACAAATATCCTCAAATATATTTTCATAACATTTTGCATACTTTAGGAATTATTTAGGCACTATATATAAAAAAGGTTACATTTTCAAATTTTAGATTACCTTTTTTTCCATTACAAATATCCAACAGATAGAAATTCATCCTAATTCCAGTTAACTCGTTAAGTCACTTCTTCTCCTATGTGCTGCTTGGAGAGTCCAAGTTTGGATTAAATTAGTCTGGTTGCCCAAGAACTGAGATAATTATTTTCTTTAACCATGCCTCCTGGTCCTCCTTAATCCCAGTTTTTCCTCAGTCTGGCTCATTAAGGACTAATTTAGTGAGCTCCAGTTATTAATTTAGCACAGGCTTGGACTCTCAACTTAAATTCTCAACTTTTTGTTTTACCTGATTTCTTTTTTTCTTTTTGGCTCTTTCCAGTGATTTGAAATTTGAAATGAGGTAGGAGTGGACATTGGGAGGTGCTCTGCCTGTCATGACACTCACAGTGGGCAGCAGATGTCAGTTCGGCTGCCTTGACAGCCAAAACGTGTGGCTGAGATCCTGGGAGCTGCTGGCGAGCCAGTGGGGTTCCCTTTGAAATCTTTTGCGCTCTGCTGAGCCACGAGGAGAATTCCGGCCGCCATTGTGCCTACAGCTGCCATTTTGCCTCCCCCCCCCCAAACAGAGTGGCGGTCATTTTTAGATGCCATTCGCGTGCCCTTTCAGTCGCAATTTTGCCGCTTGTCTGTCTTCGTGCAGATCGCCACTGAGTTGCCCGCTGACTCTTTTTGGGGCTCTGGCAGGGTCGCTGCCACTTACCTTTATTGTCGTGGTGGCACTGGTGTCATTGGCTGCCACGCAGTCATACATCAGCTTCAGAGGAGTGCCACTATTTTTTCTTCCCCCTCAAGTGATTTGCGAGGCTGTGCAACCATCTCAGGTCATGCCTGCTTACATTTTTGTTTTGCTTTTCAAGGCCTTCAACAATTTAAGGCTTCCTCTTCAGCAGTCCTCTGCAGCGAACAGCAACTACACCACCAAGGCTCTGGTTCCGCTTTACACCATTCTAGCCGGTTCTTGCTGAATTTGAACGGAGGCCTAGATCCTCAATTGCCTTATGCACAGCTCAGGATGGCTGAGGCATCTGTGCCTGTGGATCTGGAGCAGCCGGGCCCTTCTACCAGCAACTATGGTATACCAAGCCCCTCTCAGACCCCAATTCAGATCAGGGCTTCAGGAAGGGACAGGAAGACAAGGAAGGACAACCCCCTGGACCCTGACCAAAATTCTCTCTGTCATTGTGGCACACCTCAGGTGCAGACCCGTAAAACTCCAGTGTTACCTAGATGACATACTAATCCAGTCATCATCCAGGAAACAAGCCTTATGGGATCTCCAGTCCACCATGAGGGCCCTACAGAACCACGGGTTCTCTGTGAACCTGGAGAAAAGTCATCTAAGCCCAACCGCCAGGCTTCTCCACATAGGGGTGGTGATCGATACCTCAATCTGCAGGGTGTTCCTGTCTCAGGACAGATTAGCCTGGGGGCCCTAGTTCGCAAGATTCAGCGAATGAGGCAGGTTCCTGTGCTGTTCCTCTCGCAATTATTAGGAAAAATGATATAGTGCATCTCAATAGTTCTGTGGCACAACTTCATTCCCGAGAGCTTCAATGGTTCCTGCTGCCAACACAGCCAAAAGAAGCACTCCACAGCAAAGAAACGATTCTCCCTGAAGGTGAAGAGGTCCCTCCGATGGTGGCGATTACCAGCCATGACGAAAAGTCACCTCTTCAAGGAACCAAAGCAAGTAGTTATCACAAAAGACGCTAGCTGTTTGGCTGAGGCGCCCACCTGGAACATCAAGTGACACAGGGCAGGTGATCTCAGGACCAATCAGCTCACAACATCAACTGGCTAGAGCTGAGAGCAGCAAAACTCACCCTACGTCACTTCAAGCAGGAGATTCACTGCCAACATGTGCTGTTGATGACGGACAATATGATTACCAAGGCACATATTAACTGCCAAGGAGGCATGAGATCCAGGGTCCTCATGGTGGAAGCAGAAACTAGACAGGTGGACGGAGTATTACATCTAATCCATCCGAGCCGATCATATCTCAGGGGCAGACAACAGCCAGGCGGACTGGTTGAGTAGCACCACCATAGACCACGCAGAGTGGCACCTGCATCCGGTTCTGTTCTGCCAGTTGTTGCAGAAATTCGGCACCCCTGTGATCGACCTGCTCACCACCCAAGAGAACACGCAACTGCATCACTTCTCCCGCTTTCACTTGCCCCGGGCAGAGGGGACAGATGCCCTTTGCTGTAAATGGCCTCTGGGACTTTTGTACACATTTCCGCCTCTACTTTTTCTATCACAAGTGATCCGCAAGATCGTGGCGGAGGTGGCATCCCATTGGCCCAGGAGGTCCTGATATGTCGACCTTGTCAGACTCTGTGTGACCAAACCTTGGTGAATCCATCAGTGTCAGGTGTCCCTCAGCCAGGGGGGCATTGTTTGCCCAGACCCCCAGTGGTTCCATTTGGCTGTCTGGCACTTGAGGGAACCTCTTGAGGAGAGACAGTTTCTCGGATAAGGTGACCAATACAATCCTGGTGACCTTCCACCACCAGAATTTACAATTCAACATGGGTCATGTTTGCCAGGTTGTGTGACACTCATCATATTGATTTGGTCACAGTGTCAGTTCCAAATATTTTGGACTTTCTGCAGGAGGGTCGTGACAAGGGGTTAGCTCCCAACACCCTCCATCGTCAGGTCGCTTCCCTGTCCACTGTTTGGTCTGGAGATTCAACACAGCCTCTCCGCAGACTTCCGAAGGTCTGGAGTTTCCTCAAAGTCACCTTGAACCTATGCCTTCTGGTGGTTCACCATTACCCAACCTGGCAACTATCGGTAGTTCTTCAGACACTGACTTCAGCTCCCTTCGAGCCTCTTCGCGCAGCCTCCCTCTGACTCTTCACACTCAAAACAGTTTTTCTCATTGTTATAACTTTGGCAAGGAAAATATCAGGACCTCTCGGTCCAGGAGGACTTATGTATTACACATCCAGACAGAGTTGTGTTTCGCCTGGATCCGGCATTTATCCCAAAAATTAACTCCTGGTTTCACAGGGCGCATGAGGAAATTTGCCAAACTTTTGCCCACGCAAAAGACATCTGAGGGAAAGGGTCTGGCATACTCTGGATGTCAGGTGTGTCCTTCGTAGATATATTAAACGAACAGCAGAATTACGCAGGTCTGAGGCTCTTTTCATGTCCTTCCATCTGGGGTCCTTGGGGCGAAAGGTAACATCCTCAATTACCGGCAGATGGCTGAGGGCGTGCATCATGTCAGCGTATGAGCACCAGTCTAAGGCAGTTCCTTGCCATATCATTGCTCATTCCACAAGGAGTGTGGCTACCATCGCTGCCTCGGCAACCCAAGCAACAATAGACAAGCTCTGCAGAGCAGCAACATGGTCATCCCCATCCCCATTTGTCAGAAACTATAGATTAGACACATTTGCCTCCGCTGAGGCAAATGTGTTATGTAATAATTTGAATTATTACATAACCATATGAAATATATAAAATCGCACTACTCAGCACAGTAACATCTGGACTATAGCAAAACTTGGTGAAAAAAATGATATAAGTTCCCATACTCTATGTACGGATTATGTTGAACGAATGTATTGTCTTTGGGTTGATTTAAAGCCAATATATAAGGAAAACAAGAAAACTTCATCAAAAACTTGAATTGCCATAATGCTGTCTTCCTAAAGCCTCCTGCTTCCTTCTTTGTTCCAATTACAATTTCTGTTCTAATAAACTTTATGTCTGGTTATAGAACCAATTTTGAAAAAATAAACTTGAAAGAGGGTCAAAATTCCTTCCACCCACTTGGACCTTTTCCTCATATCAGTACATATCTTTGCAAAACAGTTTGTGCTTTAAAACAAACATCTGTCTAGCACATTTAGTTGGACAACAAGTTTGGGAAAAAATCAAGGAAAGGAGGGAGGAAAACCAAGAGACCCCCCCTCCCTAAAAATAATGGAGTAGGATAGGGAAGGAATCTTAAGTATCAGTGTAAAACAGCACAGCTCCTGTAATTATTTGCAAACCTCAGTGGAGGATCTGAGGATCTTGAGGAGTAATTCTAAGACTCTCCCTAAACCAGGAGAATCATAAATTGAAGGAATGCCCATTCCTTCCATTAGTAGTTGAAGATCTATAGCCTAGGGAAAAACCTTTCAGGGATCCCACCCTAGGTTTGAATTCAGTTGCCGTCTTCACCGGAAGTCTCAATTTTATTCCAGGTTATTTTTGATTCTCAATCTTGGGATTTCCCACTAGGAATTTTCTGTGCTTTTGAAGTGTAAACCAAGTCTAATTCTGTATGTATGTATATATATATATATACCAAGTGTAAACCAAGTCTAATTCTGTATGTATGTGTATATATATGTGTGTGTGTGTGTGTGTGTGTGTGTGTGTGTGTGTGTATGTGTATGTATACGTATACGTATACATACATACATACATACATACATACAGTAAAAAAAAATGAATCCCACCACTGCTATAGATATAAATCTATTTTTTTCCTCTTTTGAAATATCTTTTGAGATATTTCCTTGAAATTTGCAATGTTGTTAGGATTTTTTCTTGCATTATAAGTCTCTTTCCTAGTTATACATCTCACAGAGATTGTTTTCCATGGGAAAAAATTCTCTCTTTCTCTCCGTAATGGACTTGCCTGGGAAAGAACATGGTACATTTGCAAATATTGTATTTTCTGAACATCCGCACATTCCTCTTTTATTCAAAACTCTTTCCCTCACTACATGAACAGGTGGATAGCAAGAAATCTCCATTCTAAATATGTGTTAAAATAAATATATCAGATCACTAAATTTCTATAATCTAAATCCATTTTTCCTTTTGAGTCCATCCACTTAATAAGATATGAGAATTTAGCTGTTTGGTGGTAAGCAGTTGCTTTGAGTTGACTCCATCTTATAGTTCCTGTACTTAGGTTCAGGCTCTTCTTTCCAGTTCAAACCAGAATGGTAACTTGTCTCTGTCATATCCCATAGATTTGACAGGTTATTCATCCAAATAAGAAAAGCAGAGAGGACAAGGAGACAAATCATCAAGTTTATACTTTTTCAGAAGAGACTGAGTTGAGAATTGTTTCTGTGCCACCACATGATTTAAAAAAAAACAGCCACACAGAGTGGCTTCTATATGCACTATAGTTTATAATGTACCACTCCTCGCAGTATTGTTTTCAATAGTTTTTACTCCTTTTTTATATTAGCAGAGATATTTTGGCAAATTAAGGTGGGGGAAAGAGCGATACAAGCAAATTATCATATTTAACTTTTTGTATATGAAATATTTTATTCACTCAGATTCTTTGCCGAATTGTGATTAAATGAAAATTAAGGCAGCCTTGGTGGTGTAATGCACATTTGAAAAGGAAAAGCTTTGATGCACTATTAGATGGGCCATTTTGACTTTTTTTTTACTATACTGGATATCGCTAAATCGATGGGATCAATGTGGATTCATTTCTTGATCAGTTTGAGATAGTCTGGGATTATGTTGATTGAATGATATTGTTTGTCTGTCTGTCTGTCTCTCTCTCTCTCTCTGTATGTGTGTGGTTATAGTGCTATAAATGTCAGCATACATAAAAAGATAAAAAACTTCAGGTATTCTCTGAATTTATTATGTGTATTTGGGACTTGGGAAAAGGACAGGCATTTAATGCAAGTCTTAACTTCTCTCTGCTATTAGCACTGTACTACAGTAATGTCAATAGTTAAATGCACTAAAATTATCTTTCTCTTTCTCTCTCTCTTTCTCTCTTTTTAGCAATTGAAACTCAGAGCACCAGTTCTGAGGAGCTTGTTCCCAGTCCACCTTCCCCGCTTCCTCCCCCTCGTGTTTACAAGCCCTGTTTTGTTTGTCAGGACAAATCTTCTGGATATCACTATGGTGTCAGTGCTTGTGAGGGGTGTAAGGTGAGTGCCCAAACATTTCAGTTAAATGTTGCTGTTTATATTCCTTTCATGGCGACAAAAGCTTAATAACAGGATTACACTCAAAATACGCAATCATACAGAAGCAATGGGAGGGATTGGAAACAGAGAAATATGTAGCAGAAATATATAACAGAGAAATATATAATAGTGAAGCCATTTAATAATAATATAATGTATATGGTTAAAAGGATGTGAATTCTAGCTTAAGTGAATATGTTATATGCAATAGGTATTTTAAGCAGTTAAGGAAGAGGGAGTCAGTAGTTTTACAGTAGTACTATATTTATGCCATGTATGACAGCAAACAATGGTGACCATAGAGAAGTTTGTAAATAGATAACAGGAGAAATGAAAAAGACACTTTGAAGCAGACAGACCTTGTGTATAGATAAGATTCCTATAGAATATTTGACAGTTATATTGTTATCTTTTACATTATATAGTTAGCAATCAACTTTAAAGAATATGTTTGCATAGCTGAAGTGCTTATTTTTCTTAGTAATCAAATTTGTTATGGCTTTTCATGTTTTTTTTAAGGATTTAATATTGTACTTCCATCCTGCTTGATATAGTGAATCATTATATGACATAATTAGTTAAATCATTGCAGAGTCAGTGCTGTTGAAATTATGCAGACTCAGAGGCTCCATTAGACCTTTGTTTTGTGCAATACACAGAATTTGGCAGAACACATGAATAAATCCACAACTTGAAGTCTTGTGGCAGCTGAAAAAGAACCACTTAAAATATCACAATGCAGCCCGAATGGTTTAGTGTCTCAAAAAATACTTTGAAAATTACACGTGAAGGAAACTGATAACAAAGAATGGTGCTTTCATTTTCTTCAAATGTTACCTATGATATTGCTTTTTACTTTATTAATAGTTTTTCAATGCTAAATTGCATCTCTGTGTAGGCCTATCTGCTTATACAGTATGTATGTTGACTCACAGTTGTTCTTCAAAGTTGATTTTAGCCTCCACATGGACCAAATGATTATATTTGTGAACTTTTTTAAAAGTAAAGTTCTGATTGGGATTTTACAATATCCAATTATTTCAGTGAATAGAAAACTATAGTCTTACTAAAGATTTCTTTAATTTTTCAATATTGGAAGTATACATGGATTTGATTGATGACTGATTGACCTTAAGGTATTATGTAATAGTTTTTCACTAATCTATAAAGAAGTAAAGGAGACAGATCTCAGTCTATTTTTTTCAGACCTCCATTATGCTGTGAAGACCTCCATTATACCAAAGTAGCAACCTAGAACATCACTTAGAAAAAAATAACAAAATGAAGGAGATAGGACACCTTTTGGATTTAGTGATCAACCAATCTGCCTTCAAATTAAAGTAACTGAAATCAGTCCATCTTTGGTTATCACGATCAATTTATTGTGGGTTGAGCTGATTTGGGGAGTGTGAATGATTCTTACTATTTATTTTATCACCTCATTTGCTCAGTGATTTGAAGCAATATTTTTATGCTCCTTTATCTCCATAAAGTAGCTGAGAAGTCTGTTTCGTTTTATAAAAACCTCCTCCCCTAGTGAATTAATCCTTTATCATTCTTTTAAAAAAATCATTAATAATCAGCTGCATAATATTAAGGAATGGACAATATAGGATTTATATTAAAATAACTGAATAGCTCTAAAGATTAGAAAACGTCCCCTACCAATTTTTAGGTCATCAAGGAAACCATCATGTTTTCATCACTTTGATTTCACAAACTTTACCCTAATTTTACAATAGTCTGGTCTTGGTTAATGATCTGCATGTTTTCTTTTTGACTACTTATCTTTAGATGCTTAAGATGGTAGTTGAATTATGCATGCATCAGTTCTAAATATCCAGTGGAACATACTTATACAACAACCATTCTAATCTCAGGCATAAACATGTTATTTCTATCATTTATTTATTTTGATTCATCTTGAGTTCCTGCCCATCCTTTTCCATTGCTTAGTTTGATAATGATGATTCTTTATCTGGTAAATCAAATTTAGCTTGATAGTCCTTCCTATCCAGCTTGTAGAGTTGTTGAGAATTGGAAGGCATACAAGCTTAATAAATTATTGTTATTATTCTCTATAAAGTCATTATCCTCCTTCAAATCCAACACTTTTGCGCATGTGCAAGATGAGAAATGGTTGCCAAGCTTTACCGCTCTGGCTTCGGAAGACAAAAAGCGTTTGAAAACTTATGGAACTAACCCTGGAAGCTGTGCGGAAAGGGGCTCCTGTAGGAGATCGGGATTCAGGGCACCCAGAGAGACAGCTATTCGGGCGGCTCCTCGTCGGTATTGCTGCCCTTGGTGGTTTTCGTGCTGGTCGGTAGCGCTGGTCGGCGGCGATGTCGGATGGCATTGTGCTAGCAGCGTTTTCAGCCTCGTTTCTTCGGCCCTGGGAAGCCCCTGGACCTGTGCCGGACTATTCATCGCCCCATGGAGGGATTGGTCAGCCTGTGACGGTATTGGGCGAGATTGGGCGACTGGTTCTATCTGCCGCCACTGCGGCTCTCCCAGGTGTCCCCCTTCCTTTCTACTTGACTCGGTCTTTCCTCTCAGCACGGCCTCTCTTCTACTCTGCCGTTGCCGCTACGGGGCCTCTTGTTACTCGACACCTGGCTCCTTTTAAACGCGGTTTCTGGACTTTCAACCTCGGCTCCATCTATTGCGACCATCGCCACCCTTCTCCTCCGTTTCCTCCTCCGCTTTATCTTTTCGAAAAATACCATCGCTGCAGCGAGTATGAAAATCCTCTGGTGTACCAGCAACACCTGCAGCTTGTTCTCCATTACATTCTTCAGTGGAATGGGGTGACGGAAGATGGTGAAGACGCAGGTGGGGGACTTAACGCCCTTTCAGCCGATGCATGCCCCCCCTTCAATCCACCTCAGCCACCCCAGACTTTGGCCCCCTTTTTCTGCACCGTTCCAGGTTCACAGGAGAAAAGGGAAGATTAGACACTCTTCTGCTACATCATCACTGGTTTCCAGCTATTTGAACTGCATGAACCGCTTGCACGAAATTAACACCTGCACAAATTTTATTTGTATGCGGAATGTTTGTATGAATGAAGATGAATGATCCCACATTTTAAAGTAATTTAATTTTATATTTTTGTATTATTGTACTATTATATGTTCT
Source organism: Thamnophis elegans (assembly GCF_009769535.1). Classification (NCBI taxonomy): domain Eukaryota; kingdom Metazoa; phylum Chordata; class Lepidosauria; order Squamata; family Natricidae; genus Thamnophis; species Thamnophis elegans. Next base: position 48,438,651 of record NC_045558.1, read on the forward strand.
TAACGGTTACAGTGGGTTATGTATGAGGAGAATGCCTGTGCGGTATACATGAGAGGACTGAGAGTGCGGCCTGGAGCCCCCTCCACTGAGTGCAGAAGCAGAAGTGGATGGGAGCCCAGACCCGCCTCTTGTCCTAGAGTGAATGGTACAAATGGCCTGCCGAGAAGAACGGGGGCCGTGGGAGGTGAGGAGGGGTCTACAGGATGGAGGTGGGGCGGAGCATCTCGGTTACGACCGGGAGGGGCAGGTATGACGGGAGCTACAGGGCTGGCCATTACCAGGGAAGGAGGGTCTGCTACATCACAGCGATCCCTTGTTCCGGCTCTGTAAGCTCAACTCAAGGACCTGGTGACAAGAGAAGTCAGGGCCGTGGTCTTAGGTTGCTGCTGCTAAATGCCAGGTCTGTGATTCATAAGGCTCCCCTTGTCCGGGGCTTAATATTAGACGAGGGGGCAGACCTGGCATGTATTACTGAAACCTGGCTGGGCCACGAGGGAGGAGTCCCCCTCTCAGAAATGTGCCCAGAAGGGTTTCAGGTGCTCCACCAACCACGACACCAGTGAAGGGGTGGGGGAGTGGCAGCTATTATCCGAGAGTCATTAGTTCCTCGCAGGATCCCTGCTCCAGAGACTGTCGGGTGTGAGTCTCTTCTCGTGAAGTTGGACCTAGGGGGTCAAGTGGGCTTGTTTTTGACGTACCTACCTCCCAGCTGCGTCACAACAGCCCTGCCTGCGCTCCTAGAGTCAGTAGCCGGACTGGCGGTTGAGTTCCCCAGACTGATAGTACTGGGGTACTTCAACCTGCTATCTCTAGGTGAACGCTCTGATGGGCTCAGGAGTTCATGGCTTCCATGACAACCATGGACGTGACCCAGGTAATCCAGGGTCCGACTCATACAGCGGGACACACACTCGACCTCGTATTTCTCTCGGGGCTGTGGAGACGTGATCTTGAACTAAGGGGAATAGAGATCTCACCCTTGTCATGGTCAGATCACTTCCTGCTGAGGCTTGACTTCTGGAAGCTACTCCCCCACTGCAGGGAGGTGGAACCGATTAAATGGTTCTGCCCCAGGCGCCTGATGGACTCATTGGGATTTCAGAAGGAGCTTGGAGAGATACCTGACTCCCTTGCCCACAATCCGACAGAGTCCTTGGTCGCCGCCTGGAATACAGCGGCGACTGAGGCACTAGATCGAATTGCGCTTTTGCAGCCTCTCCGCAGCAGTGGATCCAGGAGGGCATCTTGGTTTACTGAGGAACTCCGGGAGATGAAGCACCAAAAGAGACGCCTAGAGCGACGTTGGAGGGCTAACAACTCCGAATCCAATCGAACACAACTAAGAGCCTTTATTAGGACTTATTTAGTGGCGATACGGGCGGCAAAATGTACACATTTTCCGCTCTTATTGCATCCGCAGAATCTCGCCCGGCCGCCCTGTTTAGGATAACCCGCTCCCTCCTGAAAGGGGAGGACGCGAGGGAGCCCTTATAGGGAAGGGCTGAGGAATTTGCTCAGTTTCTGTTGGACAAAATCACTCAGATTCGGACAAACCTTGACTCCACTTGGACAGTACCAGCGACGATGCTGAGGGAGGGCCTTGATCAGACTTCTTGGAATGAGTTCCAGCTTATCACCCCTGAGGAAGTGGACAAGGCCATGGGAGTGATGAGTGCCTCCACCTGTTTACTGAACCCATGCCCCTCCTGGTTGGTCTCGGCCAGCAGGGAGGTAACACGAGGCTGGCTCCAGCGGATCACGAACAAGTCTCTGCAGGAGGGATCTTTCCCGCAATCTTTGAAGGAAGCAGTGGTAAGACCCCTCCTTAAGAAGCCTTCTCTGGACCCAGCTATGCTTATAAACTATCGTCCAGTCTACCAACCTCCCTTTTTTAGGGAAGGTTGTTGAGAAGGTGGTGGCCCTTCAACTCCAATGGACCTTGGATGAAGCAGATTATCTAGACTCCTTTCAGTCTGGTTTCAGGCCTGGATACGGTACCGAAACTGCCTTGGTCGCGCTGACCGATGATCTCTGGCGGGCCAGGGATTGAGGACATTCCTCTATCCTGGTCCTCCTTGACCTCTCAGCGGCCTTCGATACCATTGACCATGGTATCCTTCTGCGACGGCTGGAAGAGGTGGGAGTGGGAGGCACCGTTTTACGGTGGTTCTCCTCTTATCTCTCCGGCAGGTCGCAGTCGATGTTGGTTGGAGGACAAAGGTCAACCCCTAGGCCCCTTAAATATGGTGTGCTGCAGGGGTCGGTCCTGTCCCCCCTCCTATTCAATATCTACATGAAGCCACTGGGTGAGATCATTCGCTGGCACGGGATTAAATACCATCAATACGCGGATGATACTCAGTTGTATCTCTCCGCCCCGTGCCAACTCAGTGTAGTGGTGGAAGTAATGTGCCAGTGCCAGGAAGCTGTCAGGGTCTGGATGGGAGTGAACAAACTTGCACTCAATCCTAACAAGACCAAGTGGTTGTGGATGTTGCCCCCCAAAGACAGTCCAGATATTCCATCCCTAAGCCTGGGGGGGGTGTGAAACTTTACACCCCTCACAGAGGGTCCGCAACTTGGGTGTCCTCCTGGACCCGCAGCTGACATTAGAACATCACTTGTCAGCTGTGACCAGGGGGGCCTTTGCGCAGGTCCGCCTGGTACACCAGTCCCTACCTGGATCGGGAGGCACTTCAAACAGTCACTCACGCCCTCGTCACTTCAAGACCTGACTACTGTAATGCGCTTTACATGGGGCTGCCCCTGAAAACTGTTTGGAGAGTACAATTGGTCCAGAATGCAGCCGCGCGAGCGATATTTGGTGTACCAAGATACACCCATGTTACACCTATCCTCCGCAAGCTGCATGGGCTTCCTATCGGTCTCCGAACACGTTTCAAGGTGCTGGTTATTACCTTTAAAGCCCTACATGGCCTAGGACCCGGATATCTGCAAGACCGTCTTCTGCCGCATACCTACCAACAGCCGATAAGATCACACAGGGTGGGCCTTCTCCGGGTGCCGTTGACCAGACAATGCCGTCTGGCGGCTCCCCAGGGGAGAGCCTTCTCTGTAGCCGCTCCGACCCTATGGAATGATCTACCCCCAGAGATCCAGATCCTTCCCACTCTCACGGCCTTCCGAAAGGCTACCAAAACCTGGCTATTCCGGGAGGCCTGGGGCTGTTGACCTCATGAATGAGGTCCAGCCCCGCCTAGATTGAGTGCATGAAGTGATCTTTATTTTTTTAAAAAAAATGTATTTCTGTAAACCACCTGGAATCCTTCGGGATTGGGCGGCCTATAAATTTATTAAATACTTAAATGCTTAATACTTAAATATACACCAGTGAACATCTATAAGGACTTGGTGCCTTGAGGCAGCATTTTCCAGAAGCTCTGTTTGGCCCTGATTTTTCTATTGAGAAAGACAAAGAAGCATGAAGTTATATCACTGAGAAGCTGCAACTTCAAAGTACTTCTGATATTCTTTACTCACACACTATCCAATCTTTAGATGTAATGAGTAATCAAATTTACTTTCCCTGGGATCTGCTTAACCAGAGAGTATACTTGAGTGGACAGGATGTATATACTAAGTTTAAGGTTATGAATACCAGCAATGTAATAGATCTGTGCCATTGTCATATGACTTTACTCACAAGTTATAGAAGACTCCAATTTGCTTGTTCAGAGTAGAATCTTCTCTTTCAGCTTAGCATTAATACCATCATTCCAGAAATTCTTACTCTAAACCAGACATGTCAAACTCGAGGCCCATGGTTAGATCTGGCCTGTAGGATTGCCCTGGAGTCAATAATGGGCTACCCCCACCTCCCCGACCTACCCTAGCCCAATTGGGTGCATACACAGCAGGTGGCAAGCAGCAGGGACTGACACAAAGCTGATATGCAATGAGCACTGTCGCCACAAAGCTGTAGTAGACCAGTGCATAGAGCCCCATCAGCAGCATTGTGCCCACCAACAGTGCCACAATCACCTCCATGGCTGGACCTACAGCCAGTGAATGCTTCCTGTTTACTGGGACAGCCCCCGTCCCATCTCCTGCCTTGCTCCCACATGGGAATGTCACGGGCACAATCTGTTGCCACCCTCTGCCCTCCCTCATCCTTTCCTAGGTGCGGAGGCAGGGAGGGAGGGAGGCAGGAAGGATGGGGATGGGAGGGAGAGAGGCAGGCAGGCAGGCAGGAAGGAAGGAGATGGGAATGAAAAGAACAGAGGTAGGGAAGGAAGGAAGAAGTTGGGAAAGAAAAGGAATGGGAGAAAAAAGGGACGAAGGAAGGAGATGGGAATGAGTGAGGGAGGGTGTGAAGGAAGTCCTGCCTTAGCACTTGGCCACCACCAATCCTGCTGCCCTCTTGCCACGCCCCTTGCTACTCCTCCTAGCCTCTCCTGGTACTCTCTCATCCTATCTCTGAGGATGCTTTGTTTACAAAGCCAGGTCTCCTCGTATGGAGATGGAGTGGGTCTCCCTCTGACCACCACATTTTGCTTTCTGCTGCCACATGTTCCCAGCCCGCAAGGCCAGGAATAGGCAGGAGGCCAGCATTGAATCAGGACCTGTGTGGGGACCTCCAGGAAGCCACCATGAGCAAGCTGATCAAGGACAGTGAGCACAGCAGCAGCAGCCTCGAGGAAGTAAGTGTGGCCAGGTGCCTCCACAGGGAAGCAGAGCTGGGATGAGCTGCAAGGTCCTGTGTCCCGGGAGCTCAAAGACTGGGCTGTGCACTTCCCCTCCGCTGCGTGGCATAAGAGGGATGGCGAGGCTCCTGATGAATGATGCTTTGATGCTCGCCCTAGTTTGTCTTTTCTCCACTGGAAACCTCTGGATCCCCCAACCAGCCTTGCACCCTCCCACAGGAAGCCGAGCGGTACTGAGTGTGGAAGCACAAAGGAGAAAGTTTGCAGGAAGCAGTTTCCTCTGAATCCAACTTCTGACTTGACAGATCTCTAGAGAGAAGGAGGGGTTGGAGAGGGAGCTGCATGAGGGAAAGCTGTCCTAACAAGCCAGCATGTTTACCACACATAATTGGAAATGGGGATTACACACACACACAAACACACACACACACACACACACACACACACACACAGACACGGCTTGGGGAGAAGGCCCTCTTCCTCTGAATTAAAGTCCCCAAACATGGAATGTTGTGTGTGTACACACACCTGGCTGCCAGCAATTTGGGAGACAAACTTGTGTGGCAGCAAATTGTCTCCACAGCAAGTTAACTGGTGCGACTTGTTCAATCCCAACACAGGTCAATAGTGCCCAGTGAGCAGCGTCGACCTGGCCATGCCCACCAAGCACCAAGTTATGGTGACCCGACTGTGACCACTCAGCCAAGCTATCTGCCATGCCCATCTGGCTGCTGTGAGTCATCATAGTCTTACATGCTACTGGTCCTTTGAGGGCAACCATAATACTAATGGGCTCCCAATGAAATTGAGTTTGATTCCCCTGCTTTAAACTGATTCAGCTCACTGTGCCTGTTCATACTTATAGGTGGATTGCCAACTTTTTACAGATAGAAAGCAACGTGAAGCTAGGGAAAGTTACATCTAATACCCAGGAAATTAGCACAAGGCGGTGTACATACTTGTTCTGTCTGTTACACGTTACTCTCTGGGCAGCTTGACATGTATCTAAACCCACCTATCCTCCAATAAAACAGACGATGTGTGTAGATCTGGATGCTTTATTGAAGGAGCAGCTCTTACTATATTTGACAGCATAGTATCAGGAGTAGGGTAGAGAATAGCTGATTCTCACAGTGCTGCCTAATGTCTATATATATTTGGGTGTAGTATTATTACTTTTTCTTATTATCTTCTTTACTCCCCCCCCTCCCTCTGGTATTATTGTTGTTAATTGTTAAACTTCAATTTGATTCATAGTCTGGGACTGGTAAAAACTTATTATCTCTGTTGCACTGAGACCTTTTTGCACTGGAGATGAATTCCCAGTGTGTCTAATCACACTTGACCAAAGAAAGTATTTAAAAAAAGGACCTCCGAACTGGTTTCTCTGAGTATGATGGATCTTACATAAAGGAATTCTCAAAAACCTGATTTTGCTTGTTTACCTTTGCACATTTTATATCATGTAGCCAACCTTCTATGTGTAATATACACTCTTTACACTTTTATATATAGATAATTTATGTATAAATAACCACTAAAAAACCTAATTCTAGGTTTTGATTTTTGCAGAGAATTCTATTAGCTTTTCTCCTTGTCAGCCTTGTAGTTTTATTGATATACACCTGTAATTACTTTTAAAACCTAGTGCAATGTTTATTGTTTGACTACATGTAATCACTGTTTCATCTTACTCTATTATCAAATCCTTCTAAACTGAACCTCTTGACTAAAGTAGTTAGTTAGTAACATAACTAAATATATTACCTCTCTTCTTGATAAACTTTTAAATATTTGTTTTTTTCCCTATAATTTTTTCTAAGAGTCTTCATTTTGGAGTCTTCCCTAATAGAGAATTTCCTTCTTCTCCTTCAGCCTTTCTTAATCCCATATTGGTCAATCAACATCTTCCTCAGTTAACCTCTATTATTCTTTGCAATCTGATTTTTTGCATTTCAAATTTTCAAGCTTGGGTACTTGTTGTGGCCCAGCAGGAGCCATTGGAACTGCCACCAGACTCCGACAGCGAGGAGCCCTATGAGTTGGCTCTGGAGGATGTGGAGGACCCTGGACAGGGTTCCGACTCTGAGCAGGGCGCAGAGAGGCTGGTTGGCCACCAGGAGGCGCCTGAGCCTTGGACCAGTGGGGAGGAGACAAGGGAGAGTGAGCCGGACGCCAGCAGTGAGTTATTCCTGGATGCTCGGCACCGAAGAGCTAATAGGCGTAAGGAACAGTTGCACAGTTACAGGAGGTAATTGCACTCAGCTGGTGGTCATTAGGCTCCTCTCCAGACTATAAAAAGACTGCTTGTGCACATGCCCCTCTTGCAGAAGTCAACACAGGAATTAATGTCGGAGAACATTATTGTGAGCTTGGTAGGCTGGATTGCTGCCAAGCCTTATCTGTGCTGGATTGCTGCCCAAGGTTGTCTGTGCCGGTTTGCTGCCAAGGACCTGTCTGTCTGTTAATTAAATGCCATAACTTATCTTTGGCTCGGAGTGTGTGTTGGTGTGGGACGAGGGTGGTCAGAACAGGTACTTATTGTAATTTTGATTATATTATGGTGATATTATTTACTTAAATATATAATAATATTTACACACCATGTTTATATACATTTGGGTGGATAACAAATTTTTCAGTTCCTTGGAGAAGATAAAAGCTATATTTCAGTTAGGACTCCCATCAGTACAGCAAGCTGGAAGAAGGGAAGTTTTGGTGAGTTGCTATGTACATTATGTAGTTTCATCTTATGCTGTTTATTAAAAATGTGAAAGTATGCCCATATGACAAAACTGTTGTATTATCAATCTTGTTCACAGTCACAGTGTTGCACATTAACAGATAGGTCCTTCTAATCATTATTTACCAGATAGTATGTTGATTGTGCCATGAATCCAAACTGTTCAGACTAACCTCATAGGGTACATTAGTATAAGGACTTCACATTCATCTCTGGTATCTCATCGTGCTATGATTAGACAAGTTAAACTGCGATTTTGGCTGAAGTGTCAGTTGAAAAGCCGATGACCTTGAGGAGAAGAAAATCAGAAACCTTGGTGGCTTAAACTGAATTTTAATTTTTAACAATATTCAGGTGCAATAATTGTATGACAAATGTTGCAGCCTCTATACGGTGTAAATGAATGCACTATAAAGAAAAGAATGGCTTTCTGAAATTTATGATGAAATCTTATGAAGGACTAATTAATCAAAATAAAAAATAACTTTAAACTGTAATTAATATAAGAATAATCTTAATATTTACAAGCATAATTTCTTTTCACTAAAATTATGTTTTTCCTGATCTGTTTCTTGACTTTCAGCTTGCAGTATATGCTAGACTCAACAATTCTAATGTTGTTGCTTAAAACTCTGGCTTTTTGGTACTACTTTGTCTTCTTTCTAACATAGCCTGCGAAAGATTTATGGGGCAGGAAAGAGTATACCAAGCACTTACCCCAAATAATGCTGGTATTGTGCTGGTAAATAGAAAAAAAACAAGTTTTTTGGCACATATAGCCATCTATTAGAGACTTGTCTCGTGTTCTAAACATTTAGAAGGCTTTTGGTACTGAAACATGATGCACATTTCTGGCATAAAATATGTAGCAAACATGACTTGAAGAAATTCAGACCAAAAAATGAAAGATTTACCCATTCACTTGTTCTCTGTCTCTGTCTCTCTCTCTCTCTGTCTCTCTCTCTCTCTCCTCCCCCTCTCTCCCTCTCTCTCTCTCGCCTCCTCTCTCTCACACACACAAGTGTGTGTGTGTACATGGGTATGTTTGCTTCTTTGTGGATTAATAAATGTTTTAGTTTGGAAACAAATTCATTTCAAAAGTAAAAGATATAAAAGAGAGCGCATGTTCAACTCAAATTTATACTTTTATAGTTATTTATTTTTGACAAAGACACTAGAAGAATTGAGTAAGTTTAATTTAATTTGACTTAACCTTAAAACTTTCAAAATCTTCTCACTCTTATCCTATTAATTTTAGTGGATCTACAGTCTACTTTTCATAGCAAAATATAAATATTTGTATTCCTCCACGTTTAATCCACATTTCACATAGCATTAGAAATTTTGTGTGCGGGTGGTGGTGGTGGTGGTTTCCATCATAGTTTGCATTTCCCTGAAGGTAATATGGTGGAGTTGTTTTGGGGAGCTAACAGTGTTTGATTTAGGAGTCTAAAGAAAGGGTAAAGTTCCTCCTATCCAATTATGTCCAACTTTAGGGGGCAGTGCTCATCTCTGTTTCTTAGCCAAAGGAGCCAACATTGTCCAAAGACATTTCTGTGGTCATGTGGTTAGCATGATGGTATACTGGAACTCTGTTACCTTCTCATCAAAATGTACCTATTAATATCACATTTGCATGTTTTCAAACACGACCTGGGGCAAGTAACAGGCAGGATCCGGGGAAAGTAATGGGAGCTCACCTCATTGCATGTCACTTATATCTCAAATCTGGACTGTCAGCTATCCTCCTTTTATTTTTGGCCATCTTTGTCATATACTGACGTGACCAAATGATTTAAATTTTCTGACAATAATATGTTTAATTGTTTCTTGGGGATGAAAGAAAGTGATCCTGCTGCTTTTTATACAAAAGGCATCCCAAAAGTTTGGAGCTCAACCAAGAACTGAAGAACTTTTTTTTTTTTGCCATGTTCTTTGTTCCCATGTGATGCTTTATCTGGATCTACAAATTACATTGGAAGCTTCTTTTTTCTTTGTTATTTTGAACAGATTAGCATTTATATCTTTTACATATTTTTTCATGAATTGTCAGTTTTTCAAATCAAAAGTCTGATTTCTCAAACATGGACAAACTTTGCATTTGTGCCTTGATAATGTTACTCAACTCATTCAACCATTTGATTTCAAACTGCAGAAATTGCAATTTTTGAAATTGATTGCATATTTTCCTCTCGGGTTCCAGTTTTTCATTTCCTTAACAAAATGTATTTCAAAGAATCCAGAAATAAGCATTCTTTTGAAAGAATCCAGAAATAATCATTCTTTTCTTATGGTGCCATTGAAACTGAAGTAATCTAATTTGTTCACATTAATTTTCCCATAAATAATTACCAGTTTAGCTTGGATAAATTTAGACCAAAATAAGTCAAAATTAAACAACAATTTCCAGGTTGTGATGTTATAAGGCAATGGTTCCCAAACTTGGCAACTTTAAGACTTGTGGACTTCAACTCCCAGAATTCTCCAGCCAGCAGAGTCCACAAGTCTTAAAGTTGCCAAGTTTGGGAACCACTGTTATAAAGCATGTAAATAATCTGAAGCTGATCACATATGAAAAAGAAGGGCTGAGATTATAACACTAGAGCCATTATTTTTTCGTTTATTTTTGTTCTTGTTCTATTTTCAGAAATTTTATTATGTATTACATACCACTTGGAAACAAGAGTTGAAGCCTGACAAAACAATATTATTTCATGGTGCACATTATTTTTCTTCCTTTCAAAAGGAGTGTTTGAATCACAATAATATTGGGATAAATATATATTTGCAGATTACTTTCTCTGGCCATGAAAAGGACTCTTAAAGCAAGACTGGGTGTCATTTTCTGTCATTTCCCACTGCCAGATCAGTTTAGAAAAAGCCATAAGTTGCAATTCACAAGTCACTGTGATAGTGCAGGCTCCATTAGTTTTAATGGGGCTTATGACAGAACACACTTTGAGGATTGAAGCTGTTAACATAAATAGCTTTTCTCATGACCAGACATGGCAACTTTATTTGCATTTGAAATCCATCTTAAATAGCAACAAATCTAAGTGTTTGAAATGTATTTGGTGGCTTTCTTCTAAATCAGTGAAGCTGAATTATTTTACAAGTGGCCATAATTATATGTTTCAGCTTACTAAAGGTTTTGCCTTAAAAAGTTAAAGAGGAAGAAAATAAGAGTTAAATGTAGCTGAATATGGTTGTACTTTGTCTATCTGTCTGTAACATTTGTATTACATTTCTATCCTATTCTTCCAACAGAGAATTCAACCACATAAATTCCCATTTTGGGACTGGCAAAAACATGGCCTGAGGCAACAAATTATATCCTTTCTTCCCAGGGGTATAACACTTTTCCATCCTGGCATTCTTCAAATACATTGTAATCCAGCTCTTGGGATTTTTAGCCAACATTCCATACAAAGAATAAAATACTAAATGACTACTATGAATAATGAGAGCCAGTTGGTCTAGTGGTAAGATACTAGTCTAGAAAGCAGAAGAATGTGAGTTCTTGTCTTCACTTAGCCATGAAAGCCAGCTGGATAACTTTGGACCAGTCACTCTCTCAGCCCAATTCATCTCATAGGGTTGTTGCTGTTGAGAAAATAGAAGGTGGAAGATGTATTGGATGTGCTCGCTGCCATCAGTTATTTGTAAAAATAATAAAGACAGAATATAAACAAATATACCACCTACCTACTACTAATAGTTCATCTGGAATGCTCTTAAAGAGCAACAAATTATTAGTTTGTTACAGTTTGTTATTGCTGGATTTTTACTGGCAATGTGTAAAAGATGTGTGATGCGGGAGGAGGATATCGTCAAAACCTGATTGGTCCAAAGACTGAGGGAAATTCTTTAATACACCTCTTCCTCCCCTTGGCTCCCCAGTTTCCTCTCAGTTTTTGGTCCAAAGAGACTCTTCAATTGGCTCCATTCGAGGAAATAATTACAATTCGACTAATTGGCTTGTTAAACAAAATTTCTAAATTAACTGAGCTGCTGGTGTTAAAGGGACCATCGAAGTGTTGTCTCTGGGCAGGGTTGGAATGCCAGTTTGGCTCCTGGCTCTTACCCCTGTGACCACATGGAGATCTGTCCGGTCCCTGTACATATAGGGGTGACAGGCTCCATCCTTTGCAGCTCTCTGGGGGCAGCTGCACGGTGGCGAGGCTTGGCTCATGAACGGCTATATTGGCGAGGCAAGGCTCGACAAAAGTGGCTGTCAGCATGACCGGCAGAGCACCGCACCGCGTTTCATTTGTGGCGGCCGTTTTGACTGCGCGAGACTGCCCACGAGATGGGGACCATTTTGGAATCCTGAGTGCTGCACTGACGAGCCCTGCATCGCAGACAGAGATCAAGGTCGGCAAGGAATAGATAGACAGCGCTGGAGGCAGCCTTCTTGTTCCCCCGTTGTCCCAACTCCGGCTGGTGTTAAAGTGGAGTTTGCAGCGGCTCTTGTCAACGCAATGGAGGCATGAGTAGAAACAGAATGGTGGCTGCCAGGCCTGACACCAGGCTAGCCTTTCCAGAGACCCACCATGCCACGGGATGGGGGAGGGTGATCCCAGGACAAGAGTGGTGGTTTCCAAACCTTTGGCTGCCCAGCACCGATCTAGAGCTGCCGTGTGCGATGAACAATGCCGGCAGCACACATTAGAGAAGAGAATTGCCAGGGCCGAGAGGCAAGCCCAAGCCATTAGGCCCAGCCCTCACAGGTCTAGATCCCCAGTTAGTCCTAGCCCGATTCTAGGTCTCCACCCAGAAGCTTCAGTCCTTCCTTGCCTTACATTTCTCTAGCCAGATTTCGTAGGCAGTCCAGACTACAATTCTCTCCTTCCCCTTCCATCTCCCCTAGAGCTATCGGGATGTGATGGGGGACCCATTGTAAGATACTTTCTGGGATTTCCTTCCCACAGCTCTTGCTTCTCAAGAGCCTGATCTACTGGGGCTCACAGAGGAAGACCTAGATGACCTGGAGCTGTGTTTGTGTGTTTGTGTTTATTAGGATTTGTATGCCGCCCACTCTCGAGAGACTCAGGGCAGCTTACAGATAAAAGCAGGAAGGGGGAACATATAAAAATTAAAAAACAGACATTAAAATTTCACAACATTCATAGCTCAGAATGGGGCTGGATAAATCAACAGCCCCAGGCCTGCCGGAACAGCCAAGTCTTAATCGCTTTGCGGAAGGCCGGAAGAGTAGTAAGGGTCCGGATCTCCACGGGGAGATCGTTCCATAGGGCCGGAGCTGCTACAGAGAAGGCCCTCCCCCGGGGAGTCGCCAGCTGACATTAACCGGCAGATGGAATCCGGAGGAGGCCTAGTCTGTGGGATCTTATAGGTCTCTGGGAAGTAAATGGCAGGAGGCAGTCTATCAAGTAGCCAGGTCCTAAACCATGTAGGGCTTTAAAAGTAACAACTAGCACCTTGAAACGTGTCCGGAAACCAATGGGAAGCCAGTGCAGCTCGCGGAGGATAGGTGTAACGTGGGTGTACCTAGATACACCCACTATTGCTCGCGCGGCTGCATTCTGGACTAACTGAAGTCTTTGAACACTTCAAGGACAGCCCCATGTAGAGTGCGTTACAGTAATCCAGTCTTGAGGTGATGAGGGCGTGAGTGACCATCCGAAGGGCCTCCCGATCCAGATAGGGTCACAACTGGTGCACCAGGTGAACCTGGGCAAAGGTCCCCCTGTTCGCAGCTGACAAGTGATGTTCTAACGTCAGCTGCGAATCCAGGAGGACTCCCAAATTGCCAGCCCTCTCTGAGGGGTGTATAATTTCACCCCCCAGGCTAAGAGATGGAATAGCTTGACCATCCTTGGGAGGGAGCATCAATAGCCACTCAGTCTTGTCGGGATTGAGTGCAAGCTTGTTCGCTCCCATCCGGACCCTGACAGCCTCCAGGCACTGGAACATCACTTCTACCGCTTCGCTGAGTTGGCATGGGGTGGACAGATACAGTTGCGTATCGTCCGCGTATTGGTGGTATTTAATCCCATGCCGGCGTATGATCTCACCCAGTGGCTTCATGTAGATGTTAAATAGGAGGGGGTACAGGACCGAGCCCTGCGGCACCCCAAAATTGAGGGGCCTAGGGGTCGATCTCTGCCCTCCAACCAACACCACCTGCGACCTGTCCGAGAGGTAGGAGGAGAACCACCATAAAACAGTGCCTCCCACTCCCACCTCTTGCAACCATTGCAGAAGGATACCATGGTCAATGGTATCAAAGGCCGCTGAGAGGTCAAGAAGCACTCCGATAGAGGAGTGACCCCTATCCCTGGCTTGCCAGAGATCATCGATCAGCGTGACCAAAGCAGTTTCCGTGCTGTAACCAGGCCTGAAACCCGACTGAAAAGGATCCAGATAATCAGTTTCATCCAAGGGTCCGTCGGAGTTGAAAGGCCACCACCTTCTCAACAACCTTCCCTACGAAGGGGGGGACTGGACGATAGTTGTTCAAAATGGCTGGGTCCAGAGAAGGTTTCTTCAGGAGGGGTCTCACCACCGCATCCTTTAGGAGGTGTGGGAAGGATCCATCCCGGAGAGAGGTGTTGACAATCGTCTGGAGCCAGCCACGTGTCACCTTCCTGCTGGTCGAGACCAGCCAGGAGGGGCACGGGTCCAGTATACAGGTGGAGGCACTCACCGCTCCCATGGCCTTGTCCACTTCCTCAGGAGTGACAAGTTGAAACTCGCTCCATAAAATCCCACTCAAGACCTTCCCCCCGGTACCTCGGCTGGTACCGTGCAATTGGAGTCCAGGTCCGTCCGAATCCGAGCGACTTTATCTGCCAGAAACTGGACAAATTCCTCAGCTCTACCCTGTAAAGGGTCGTCCGCATCCCTCCCTTTCAAGAGGGAGCAGGCTATTCTAAACAAGGCGGCTGGGCATGATTCTGCGGATGCAATAAGAGTGGAAAAATACACACATTTTGCCGCCTGTATTGCCACGAGATAGGTCCTGATATAGGCTCTCATCAGTGCTCGGTCAGTCCTTTTACCAGAAAGCATCCGGAGGCTTATTTCTATCAGCCATTACCAAGGGCATTGCCATGGGCTTGAGCCAGCAAGGGGGTAAGTCTGAAGGAGACAAAGGGCCCCAGATGGGGTCCCATGTCAGGCTCTCTAGCACCAAAGGCCTGACACAACCTCCATACTTCCCTCACCTTCTATGGTCAGTGAAGACTCTGTCTTGGGGGAGGAGGCCCAACACAAAATGCAACTATCCAAGGACAAGGAAGCCCTTCTCCCGATCCTCCAGCTTTTTCTGGGCTCTTCATTCCCTCCATGTTTAACCCGTTCTTCTGAGCAACTCATCAATGACAATCCTTCTGCCAGCAGATGTGCAGCTTTCCCTGCAGTGGTGGCTCTTGTCGGCGCTTCTTTGCGGCTCCAAGTTCAGAGAGCCAGAGTGGATTACAATAACAATGGATGCAAGACTATTTGGTTGGGGGCCTCTTATGGGCTCCCAGCTGGTGCAGGGTCGGTGGACAGTCTCAGTCCTGTGCCACAATATAAACTGGCTAGAGCTGAAGGCTGCTCGCTTGGCACTTCACCAATTCCAGGACTCCCTAATCGAACTGCACGTTTTCTCCTGACGGACATTGTCGCCACAAAGGCACACGTGAACCGTCAGGGGGACACGCACTCCAGGAGCCTTGAAGGCTCGAAGCTCTGAAACTGGAGTCATGGGTGGAGAGACATGTGTCATCAATAGTGGCAGAACACATATCAGGCACAGCCAATCACCAGGCCGATTGGCAGAGCCGAGTGACAATAGACCGTGGGGAGTGGCAGCTCCACCCCAGACTGTTCCACAAGATTTGTCATCTATTCAGTACACCGTTGGTGGACCTATTTGCGACATTGGCAAACGTGCAGCTCCTGTGCTTCTTCTCAAGGTTTCCAACTTGGACCGCAGAAGGGACGGATGTCGTGAGCAGCAGATGGCCGAAAGGCCTACTCTACACCTCCCTCTGATTCAGTGACCCTGAGAAAGGTAGAGACAAAGGAAGTAGTGCTAATTCTGCTAGCACCACACTGGCCCAGACGGCCATGGTTTGCGGACTTGATCCAGATGTACGTCTCCGCCCCATGGCGGATTCCTCAGGAGGAGATCTCTTTGTGCCAGGGTGTCCTAATCCACCTGGACCCCCAGTGGCTCCACTTGAATGCTTGGCACTTGAGTGGAGCCTCCTGAAGAATGCAAATATTTCTGCTAGGGTCAACACAACCATTGAGGTGTCTAGGCCCCCGTCAACCATGAGGATATATAATTCCACATGGTTGGCATTCACCAGGAGGTGCTCCTCCTTCAACATTTCTCAAACTATGGCCTCTGTTCCCCAAGTTCTCGATTTTTTGCAGGACTGCCTGGACAAAAGCCTGTCCCACAACACCCTTCGGCGACAGATGGCGGTGCTGTCTTCAGTGCTCACCGGGGAAGGTACCACCCCCTGTTGCTACTCCCTAATGTCAGGAGATTCCTACGGGGAGCAGCTAACCTGCATACGCCAATGGTCCATAGGTTCCCCACATGGGACCTCCCCTTAGTCCTTAGAGCCTTGATGTGCTCCCCCTTCGAACCATTAAGGACAATCCACCTCAGGCTTCTATCTCTGAAGGTTGCGTTCCTGATGGCCATAATTTCCACCAGGCACATTTCGGAACTGGGGGCACTGTCATCTAAAGGGAACCTATGCGTATTCCACCAGGATTGGGTGGTCCTTAGGTTGGATCCAACATTCTTTCCAAAGATTAATTCTACCTTCCATAGAACACAGAAAATCATACTCCCAAACTTTTGCCCAGCACCTTCCCACGAGAAGTATTTATCTCCGACACACGGCAGCATTTCATAAATCTGAAACACTATTTGCCTCATTCCAACCCACCACCATGGGAGCTAGGGTCTCTTCCACGACCATTCGCAGGTGGCTCAGGCAGTCCATTGTCACAGCGTACAAAGCCTCAGGCCAGACTCCTCCTTCAGGGATCATAGCTCAATCCACATGGAGTGCAACGACTATGGCAGCATGGGCTACTAGAGCCCCATTCAAGGACATCTGCAGGCCAGCCACATGAACAACTCTGATGACCTATCGGCTGGATGCCTTTGCATCCACTGAAGCATCCTTTGGACGTAGAGTCCTTCAACAGGTGGTGGCCACCCCACTTCCTACGTCATAGATCTTCTCACCCTAGGGACTCCAGCTTGGGTACCTCCCACACTTATCTCCTCCCGCATCACACACTGGAAAACAAACATTAGCCCTTACCTAAATGTTGATTTTCAGTGTGATGCGAGAGGGGCTACATCCCTCCCTGATTAGATGTAGTCAGTCAGATGGAGGGTTAGGGTGGTCTGGTTGTCTTTTATGTCATTTCAGTTGTTCGGCATGTGTTACCTCAAGGAAACTGGGGAGCTGAAGGGAGGAAGACGCGTATTAAAGAATTCCCCTCAGTCTTTGGATCAATCAGGCTTTGACGATATCCCACACTTAGCCCTTCCCGCATCACACTGAAAATCAACGTTCAGATAAGGACCAACGTTTGTTCTGCCCAAAGAGACATGTTTATTTAATTATTTAGGCATTTGATACTGTATTTCAGAATTGAAACTACATGTCAAGACTGCACCTTTTGTTTTTGTTCTATTTATTTCATCTGATTTTTACATGCTTAATATTCTACCATTCTTCCCACAAATAGGAAAGATCTTGTAATACTGTCAGAGTCATGTCTCCCCCGCATTATTAAACATACAGAATGTGTGATTCTGTGTGTTTAATAATATGGACAGAAAACTAAGCAGAACAGTTCTGTAAGTATTAGTTGGAAGTAGTTCCAGTTGAATTCAAAGAAATTTATTCTTATATGGGATTGAAGTACATCAGTAAGTAGCTCAGTTCAAAAAAATCTCTTTATTCAGGCTGAAAATCTTTTCCAGAAATTGCCTAAGGGGAAAGCAAACTTTTGACTTTTAAATAAGGAAGTATCTGTATATTAAATATTTCATTGGTTCACTGAGTATTTATATAGGAATAAGCCTCTGCTCGGGGCTTCCAGTATTCTTCTAATACATACGTTACGGAACCTTTTTTGAGAGAAACCTACCTTGAACAGAAGATAAGCCCTTCAGTGAATACATGAGACATTGTCACCGTATCATTCAATCAAGCCAGCTATCTTCTCTATACCTTTACATGGTAGGAGGCAAAGTACGGCTGAGCACCATTTATTCTTTCTTTGCCTTTCTTGTAAACTTCTTTATATGCAGATGGAAGAGTTAATATCTAATCAGGATAGATTTTAAAATACTGTTGGAAGAAATGTCCTTCTGGGTTCGGCTCCAAGTGGGGAAAAAGACACTGGAGGCATGGAGGCTGCTTATAAAAATGGTTTAATGTTTTAATGGTGGACAGGACCGCATGGCTGGAGGTTCTGGGGGAAAAAGGTGATCACATGCTTCCAGGTGTTGGGTGAAGAAGAAGAAGGGGTGAGGGAGGGGCTTGCAGGGCTTTTTATAATCTGTTCGGCCCCAACCTATCTGCCTCCTGCTCCTGTGCAAGAAATGTATTCTGATTGGTTGTCCAACTCACATGGGGCCATGAAGGGGCAATTCTCTAGGCTGAGTTTTGAGTCCAGGTTTGGTTGAGTTCTCAGATGCCATGTGGTCAGTTGAGTAAAGGGCCAATATTATCATGCCTTAATCCCATGCCCCTGGAGCTGAAGGGGAGAACTCTTTATTATGTAAAGTGAACTAACACAGGCTTTAATGGCTCATTGACAAAAGGTGGGGGCAGGAAGCTGCAGGGAGAGTTACTTTGTCTTTTTGAAACATGTTTCTTCCTTTTCACATCCAGAGAAACATAATATTCAGCCTTTTCAATATTTCCTAGGATATTTCATTTTTCTAGGAGTGGGCTGGGTGATAACTTCCTACAGTGCTAAACATAAAACTCTAAACAGTTCTGAAAACGGTTCCCCACCTTCCTCCCGCCCTCTGTCCCACCCTCCCTGTCTCTGTCTTTCTCTTTCTTTTTCTTTCTCTCTTTTACATATTTATTTATATCCTGCCTTTATTATTTTTGTAACTAACTTAAAGTGACAAACATATCCAACATACATTCTACCTCCTATTTTCCTCACAACAGCAACCCTGTGAGGACTGAGAGAAAGTGACTGGTCCAAAGCCACCCAGATGGCTTTCATGACTAAAGCGGGACTAAAATTCACAGTTTCTGTTTTTCATCTTCCCCTTCCTTAGTCATATAGCCCCAGAATTTTCTACCTAAATAGTAGCTAACAATGAACCTGCTTAGCTTTTTCAAGATCAGCTTCCCAAGTGTTTTATGTGTGACTTAGCAAGTATTAGCGCTGCTGAATTTAGACAGAGCTTCTTCTTCCTTGGCTTTTGTGTTTGACTGTTTTATCAGGCTAATCTAAATAGGCCTTATCTAAGCATGGTTCTTTGAAAAAGGGTGCCTAAAGTATTTGTGTATTCTTTGTACTAACATTGTAAAAGAGCATATTATATGTCATTTGAATTAGCTTTCTTTTTGGGTAACCACAGAGAAGTCAGTTTGGAAGCTATTTTGTATACAAAAGCTGATACTTGCAGTTAATGAAAGCTGGTTGAATGAGCTGTTCCCATAAAAGTTCTCAGCTGGCACTGGATCACTTTTTTGTTTCCACTGCTTAACCTAAACTAATTTGCAAGTTTAGTTTTCTACTTATAAATTTGTGCCTTTGTCAATAGGAGGCATGCATATAACCAGGCAATGCTATGTATTCTCATGATTTTAAAAGATACACACTATACTAAACTAAGGCGTTTTCCTTTTGAGAAAACAGTGGTTTATAGTAGATTTCTTTCCAATTTTCTGCAACATTTATTTATTTGTTAGATTTGTTTGCCACCGACCCATTTTTCCTTAAGGCTGAATATAATATGCTGGTATAGATACTTCTCTTTTCATCATGTTGGATAACAAGGCAATATGTTTCAAACATTTATGTTGGTTTAAAGGCCTTTGAATTTTGAGCAAAGAGCTGTTTCGTGTATTATCATAGAGGATGTGATTACAATGACCTCCTTTGTATCCAGGTGGCATTCAAAAGTTCTTTGTGGTGCTAGTTATTAAATCTTTTCAGATCTTCTTGAACAACCTATCTTTGAACTAAACTCTTTCATGTTTGACATAGTAATAGACAACTATTACAAAAGTAAATAATAAGAAGTTTGGTCTTTTTTTCTCTTCTTTTGTTTCTTTTTTAGTGTTGTGCTAGAGTAATATTGTCTAAATGGCATACTCTGGCTTTAAATAGGAACTGTCTTTATTTGTTCTTGGGTACATGTGGTTTCACATACCATTCTCCACTTTCGATGGGGCAGATAAGGTATCAACACAATTAAATGTGAAAAAGAATCCATCTGCTTTGCCAATGGCGAATGCTCAAAGAATACACGTCGATACAGTTGATTTTGAATTATTTAGATGTTTTTCGTCCCATTGCAATCTGTAAATTAGGACATCTAATGCAACATGACTAAGATGATACTCTATCCAACAACCTTTAAGAGAAATTATTGAGAAGGAATGGGTTGGATAAAGGAGACCAGATATTCTGTTCTGAAGAAATTTGAATTGTAGAGCTTGGGAGGAAAGGATGAAAAGAAAAAGTACCGTGTATATATAAATAAGAATGTAACTAATGAAAGTATTTTTTCAGGAAGTGGGTTGCTGCATCATTCTCTATCTATTAACTAAATTAAAATAGAAATATCAAAATTTCTTTTATAATTTGTTAATGTACATGTCATGCTCAGACAAAGCATTCTCACTGTTTATTCCTCTTCCGAAAGCCTTCTTTAGATGTCAAGTAAAACACATGCAGTTTGGGATATACTGGTTTCTGACAATATATTGCCTGGCAAGGGTAATATCTTTCCTGCTTATTTTTATCACTGACTCTCTCATGCTTCTATCACAGAGGATTTATGTAGGTATTGAACAGCCATTAACACTAATGAGAATTGTTCATGTAAATTCCTTATGCCTCACAGGCATTATATGCTCCCTTGTAAGAATACTCATTGCTAATAAATAGAGTGAAATGTGGGCAAATGAATTCTTGAAAAATAACTTTGATAACTCATACCCTGCTGGCTATTAATTTGAAGTCACTGCATTATTGTTATTAGAGATAATAAATTACATATCATCTTAGGATATGTATAATTCTCTCAGAGGGAAATGCCAAATGTACAAGACTATTCTATTAAAAAAATACTTTTCAAGAAAGATGGGTCTGATTTTAGCCTATATTCTGTTAGTATTTGGTTGAAGTATTTAGATTGGAGAATTATGCATCCTTTATATCAGGGATTAAGATCTCTTTATCTTGAATTAGAAGTTCCTATTAGTCCCAGTCATTATGACCAATTTTAGTACAATTAGTGACAGGAGACCATAAGTTCCAAATTTGAGAAGTCTTCTGGCAAATGTAAGGTTTCCAGCTACATGCTTGTTTTCTAATATTAGTATCGAAATGAGAGCACATTTCCAGGAAAAGCTTAGTTTGTAAGATTATGTGGGTTATTTCCTACTAGTTAATTTTCTGGCATGCGCTTTCTCCACAGCTGCCCCAATTCTTCTAGTGCCCTCTCTTCTAGTAGCTTCTAAGATCTTCAAAATGCCTATATTGTGATGGGCAACCTTTTTGGGTTGTGAAACCCCCCCATCCCCACCCCCAAAACTTTATTTTGGGGAAGATGCCAAGACAGGAGTGGGAACAAGGTAAGCATGTACTAATGCATTCCTGTTCTCTTCCTGTAAATGAGAGGGGCCTTCTCATGTTCTTTCTTAGCAGTTGTAATAGGACCCTTGGGTTAAAAGGATTGCCTAGGTCGGTAGCGTAACAGGACAACTGTCAAACAGGTGACCTGTAAATGGAAGTCAAATGGGTAGAGTGTCCTTCCTCGTATTGCAGGTTTTGTTTCTTTCATTCTGTGGATTGGATAGCTTATTTTTTTTTAAAAAGCATTATTCTTTAATCCCATTATGCCAGTATCGGTATTAATTTGAATTCAGATAGCCCTTTGCACTGCATGGAACTTCTTCTGTGCATGTTATCTCTAATATTTGCTAATTGTCTATCTTTGTTTGTTCTAGCTGCAGCACCGTTAATGTTGGTGTATTTCTTTCTAGAGGAACTTCCAACTTCTAGGAGCTGTCTGGGAAGCCTATTTCCAAAAGTTGAAATTTGTCTGGTATTTTGCATTCAAATAGTGATGGTTATTCAGGATTAAATTCATAATTTTTGCATATCCTTTTCCATTCATAAAACTAACTAATTTAAAATTGGCACCAAGTTCACATAAAGATTGATATATGTGTGTGTGTATGTACACCTCTCACACACACACTCACACAGATGTGCATACACAAATTCACTTAAGGGTTGGGATATACATACACACAGAGAAATAGAGAGCACGCAGAGAACGAACAAGTACATGTGTGTATGTGCGTATGTGCGCATGCACACCACACACACACACACACACACATATATATACACATACACACACACACACTCACCAGTAATCAAGAAAGTCAAGAAAAATCTGAGAATCCAATATACTTCATTATATCTTACGTTACGTGACCTCTATCTAACATATTTGGACGGATCCATCTTCTAATGTGATCAAGTTTTTTTTTAATTTTCAGTGATGCTTAATTGCAGGTTAAAAATGTTAGAATTCAATCCATTATATTACATTGTGATTTCAATATAGATGCATATTAAGTCCTATGAAGACAGAATTAAGGGTTAGTTATATTTAATCTTCAGAAAATACTATTATTTGATAGCATCTTTAACTAACTATAAGTAATAATGACAGCTTGTATCTTAATATTGAGATAAGTACTGTTTGAAGTTTGAACTGATAAGTACGTAAGAACTAGACTTCCTTGAATATGTACAAGTAGATGACTTGTGATATTTTAATTTGACTTCTCAAATGAGCAGACAAATGTATCAAAACTGTGATTTTATGTATGATTTGTTAATTAATTATTAAAATTAATCAATTAGTTTAATTGATGTCTACTGCATTAAGGATACTCTTACTGTTTGGATGACAAAAATACTTATTTGATGCAATGTTAGCTTAAAAAAAAAGCCAGTCAAGGAAATCAATTTTTTAAAATGCATTTGTCAGATTTATCTTATCTTTTATTCAGGTTCTCAAGTGGTACCCAGGATTCTCTTCACTTATTCTCCACTGTGAGATTCATTGGACTGAAATAGAATATCTTGCACCAACTCACATTTCCATGTTTGTAGGCTTATACCTGGGTCTTAGTCCAGTCCAACAACTTAAATACTATTCCAGTATATTACTAAATCCTAATCATTATAGCATTATTTCCTTATCATGCCATTCATTGCATAGTATACAATGTGCAGAAAAGGATTGAGAAGTAATGCATACAACACATTGGAGGAATTAAACCCAGTCTACTGTAAACTGGTAGTTGTATTTAAGATGCAGTGATAAGTTGTTAATGTTTCATAAACTTGCTGAAAGGGTAGTTTGTCTCCCCCCCCCCACTTTTACCCCACATTATGCATTATAATGTGACACTTAACAGAACAATTTGAAATACAATAACAGTTTTCACTTCACTCATTTTTCTTTTTTGCTTGATTGCAGGGTTTTTTCCGCAGGAGCATTCAAAAGAACATGGTTTATACATGTCACCGAGATAAGAACTGTGTTATTAATAAAGTCACGAGGAATCGCTGCCAATACTGCAGACTACAGAAATGCTTTGAAGTGGGAATGTCCAAAGAATGTAAGTAGAAATTGTATCATTTGCTTTATCTTTCTGTTCTGATCATAATAACATTCATAGGAATCTAGCTATTTAATTGGACTAGTTGAGGTCAAATGTTGGAGTGAAAACATCAAATGTCTATTTTTTCATAAGGCTGTCATGTATTGTGCATTTTGTTAGCAGTTTCTGCACAAAGTTTAGGTAGCTTGAATTCTTGCAGTTCGTTTGCACCTCTCAGTTGCAACTCAGTACTTTATTACTAGGGTCTTTATAATAAGCAATCTAGACTAAAAATTGGTTCCACCACAAAACCGTGGACGACAAAATCGCGGTCGACGAAAGCGTGCATTTGACGTCATCACAGCGCGACGAAAACATCGCGCTGTGATCAAAAAATGTAAAAATAAAGCGAAAACCTTACCCTAACCCCCCCAAACCTAACCCTAAACCTAACCCTAAACCTAACCCTTAACCTAACCCTAAATCTAACCCTAAACCTAACCGTTAACCTAACGCTAAACCTAACGCTAACCCTTAACCTAACGCTAAACGTAACCCTAATGCTCTAAACCTAACCCTAACCCTTAACCTAACCCTAACCCTTACCTTTATGTGAATCGGCTTGCTTTAATTTTATTTTTATTTCAATTTTTAATTTTTTTCGTCGCGCTGTGATGACATCAAATGCGCGCTTTCGTCGATCGCGCTTTTGTGGACCGCGGTTTTGACGGGTCACGTAAAAATTAGGTATAAGTATTTAAAGATCCTTGAAAAGAAAGTGGTGAGAAAGATAGAGAACAAAAGACTACACATGAAGCAGTAAGTGACACAGTAAAACACATACACATACCAAAAAAAAAATATTCCATAAACTAATTTCACTTGTAAAATAAGAATATATTAATAGTAAAAATGGAAAAGAAGCTTTAAAAGATATCTCTTAGGTACAAACAGAATATATGCAAATGAGAATAGGCAATGGTAAAAACTGTTAGTAAAAAAATGGCAAGTATAATCAGGTTTAAAAATGAATACAGAAGAAATGGTCAACAAGAGTTTGCGGGAGGTGAGTATTCACAGTTACCTATGTCGCCTTTGATGTTGTTGCAGGATAAGAAAATGTATCCAGTATATTTTTTCCCTGAATTAGAGTTACTTGATAGTTGCAGCAGTACAGAAAAACACAGACATTGGTAACTGGATCTTTCTTATAGCAAATGCAACATTCCCATGTGAACACAATGGAATCAGAATATTCAATATGTCTGAGTAAATTCTAAGGTATGTTGAAAAAAACTTTGTAACAATCAACACCCTAAACAAAAGGGAACCTGCCTTGTGAAAACCGAGCCTGTTCAATGACTTGTAGGACTCTTGGAATAAATATGATGGTAGAAAAGAATCATGAAGGAGATAGTGAGAAGAGGGAGGATTAGTTTGATTTAGTATTGTACTGTAGTAATATAGATAAAGGTACAGTTACCAGGAAAACAATTGCATATAGTAAGAGATTGATAGCATGGTGCTACATTTTGCTTTTTCTCTGTTTTATATATTTATCAAATAACTAATATTTGCACAATTTATGAATTTCAGAAAACCTTCCTATGCCTGACCTTCTCTACTGTTAGTGGGTCAGATAGTGAACATTAAGTAATTAATTGCATTCAATTCTCTTTTGACTGCCTACTCTTAAACCCATATTTTTCTACATTCAAAAATAAGAAATAAGACTTCTGGGCAAACTGTGACTTACATTAGAAGATTCAATTAAATAGCCAACTTTTTTCAGTTACAATGGAATTTGTAAGTTAATATTCAGTACTTAGATGAGAAAGCAAAACAGATAGCTATTTTTTACAAGCATTAGACAAGCATTAGACAAGCATTAGACACAAAAGGAATCTGAAAAGCAAGATGTCCTGAGTGAAATAAGATATTTGTTGTACCTGTCACATGAAATGTTTATTAGAGCAGGAATTTCTCATATAAACTACCGTATTTTTCGGAGTATAAGACATACCTTTTTCCCTCAAAAAGAGGCTGAAAATCTGGGTGCGTCTTATACATTGAATACAGCATTCTCCAAAGTTGGTGGAGACAGCGGTGCATGGGTTAACTCAGTCAGTAACCAATAGAACTGATTCTACCAAAGTCTACCAAAGTGATGTCATCGCCTCTGAGGAGTGTCGTCCTGCTTTTTTAGACTCAGTTCGATCGGAACACAGCAATTAACTGGCTGTGTTAATTGCTTTCTCCTCAACTTTCTAGTTAAACTTCACAATTGGATACTCTAATTAATTTTAATTGGCTTCTTCTCCAAAAATGTCATCTCTAAATTACTAAAGGAGAACAGATCGGCTTGGATAGTTCATCTCGGAGCAGGGCTCTCAATTAGCCCTAAGCTTCTTGAGGAGAATGGCCAGGGCTTCTTTGAGGCTTCTGCCTCCTGACTTTGCCTGCGGCTTTCAGAGGCTTCCTCGATGCAGCGCTACTTAGCACTGGCCATTGGAGGCTCTGTTCAGCGTTGCCACCTCTCCTGGCTCTCCCTGGCTCTCCCTTGCCGCCAATGCTGCCAGAAGCCGCCAAATGCCACCTTGGCCCCTGTTCCCACCAACGAGTCCCCTTCATCAGGGGCCCACAGGCGCAGGCCTGCACCAGAGGCTCTCCCACTGACCACCCTTCCAAGACCTCCAGGTCTAGTCATTGGGGCACAACCAATCCATCATCTCAGGACAATGACAGAACCACCTAGGCTCCTCCTAAAAAGGCCAAGGCCAAGACAAAGAACATGGAATCCCATCTGTTTCAGGCCCAGAGGCTTGTTCATCCTAATCCTCTTCCTGACCTATCTTCTGATTCGGAAGATGATTTCTCCCCTGCTGCATCCATTATCCAATCTGAGGAAGTCAGGCGATCTGGCCAGCAGTGGGGATAAATCTGATCATGGCAGGAGTATCACTCCTGATGAGGAGCCCCTTTTCCAGGAGGACATTTCTCCCCCAACCCGCTGCCGCCATTCTTACTCACCTGGCATGGCTGATATTATGGCTGAGGCTATCGAACGAGGCATAGCAGCAGGACTTAAACTCAGGTCTTCTAACCATTCTACTCCACGCAGGTCTGCTTCTTGTTCTGGTTCCAGATGCAGGGATAGTAAGCTCTCGGCTTCTTCATTGCATGAGTTACCTGGCATGTCCAGTAAACAGTCGGTTTTCAGAGTGGAGGAACACCCGGCAAGAGATTCAGATATCTCGGAAGATGAGGGCCTTCCCCCCGACCCACCTACCCTTGTTGGTTTATTTAAATCTGCTATCTTTCAATCTCTCCTTTTTAAGGCCAAGAAGATCACGAGCATCCCTTCTCCCAAAGCACCTCAGGGAACGTAGGTGGACACCACTGACCCCCTCTTCATGCAGCTATGGTGGAAAAGGAGGTGATTCTGCCTCCCAGACTCTTCATAGATGTGGTGCAGAACCAATGGGCCCCACCAGGTACAGGTCCCCTCCCCAATACCTTGGACAAGCGCCTGTATAACGTGGGACCAGAACTCACCAAGGCTCTAGAGGTACCTTCTATTGACTTCCCTATAATTGGCCTTTCTTCTCCTAATGCAGCCTCAGTAGCGCCTGAGGAGGCTCTTCGCCCTGAGGACAAAAGGATAGAACAAACTCTGGTCAAGGGTCACCAGGTCTCGGCTTGGGCCGTTAGGGCGGGTACCTCTGCTTCTTTCTTTAGTCGCTCTGCTCTCTTATGGCTAAGACAACTTCAAGAAAGGCTTCCAGGCTGGGATTCTAGGGCTTGTAGGGACATTAACAAATTGAAGGTGGCCCTAGAATACACCGCAGATGCCTCCTTGGATGCTGCCCGTTTTGTGTCCAAGGCCATTGTATCATCCATCTCCACCCGCTGGCTCCTTTGGCTTAGGCAGTGGCAGGCGGAAGCCCGAGCCAAGTGGGGGCTTGCCTCCTCTCCCTATTCTTCCTCCCTTCTCTTTGGCCCTCCATTAGAACTTTTACTAGTGGAGTCCAAGGATAAGCGAAAGATCCTGCAACCGGCCACTAAAAAACAGGAAGGTCGGAATCAGTCCTTTTATCGTAGGCAGCCCTTTCATAGTCAGAACGGGGGTTCCTCCAGCTCCCATCCGCAACTTCAAGTTCCCACCAGGCAGGACCCCTTTTTTTCCAACAGATCAGGCAGAAACAACCAGAGATTCCAGCGCAGAAAGTCTTTTAGGGACAATACCAACCATCTCTATAAGAGGCAGAAGTGACTTCCTGGAGGATCTCCCGATAGGGGGACGTCTGTCAATCTTCGCAGATCGTTGGGATGACATCACCAACAAAGCGTGGGTCAGGTTCACGATCAGATTCGGCCTTCTCTTGGACTTGGGTTCCAGCCCTCCGAACCACTTTGTCACGTGACCAATCTCCAGGGATCCTCAAAAGAGGCTCCTAGTGGAACAGGCCGTCCATCATCTGCTTCACATTCGGGCCATTCAACCTATGCCTCCAGGCCAGGTGGGACGGGTTTTTTACTCTCGTCTCTTTATCGTGCCAAAATCTTAGGAGGGCTGGAGAGCAATCCTCAATCTCAAATTTCTAAATCGATTCATCAGGTTCAGGAGATTCAAAATGCACTCTCTCCTGTCAATCCTAGAGAGTGTGCGCAGACACAATCTCATGTCAGTGGATCTCGTGGAGGCTTACCTCCACGTGCCCATTCACAAGCAACACAAATAGTTCCTCACTTTGTCCATGCGGGCTGTCACTTTCAGTATCGGGCCCTCCCCTTCGGGCTGTCATCAGCCCCAAGGGTTTTTACCAAACTCCTGTCAGTCATAGCAGCCCGCCAGCGAGCCAGACCCATTCGGATCTTTTGCTACCTGGATGACATTCTCCTGTTGTCCAGGTCTCACAACCAGGTTCTTTGGGATTTCCAGGAAACCTTACAGGTGCTTCAGGAGGTGGGATTCTCCATCAATCAGGAGAAGAGTCACTTTGTCCCCACCTCTTGTCTAGTGCACTTGGGAGACCTTATCGAGTCTTCTCAGGGGAGGGTCTTCCTGTCTTGGAAATGCCAGATCAGCTTCAGGGACTTGGCCATCAAGATAGGAGGAGACAGTGGGTCCCTCTTCTCCAGCTGTCTCAACTGCTGGGGAAGATGGTCTCTTGCTTCTCCATCGTTCCTTGGGCGCAGCTTCACAGCCACTGCCTTCAGTAGTTTCTCCTGCCATTCCAGAAAACCAACAGCAGCTGTTCCCTATTGAAGGTCTGGTTGACTCCAGAGGTAATCTGCTCTCTGGACTAGTGGATCTCCCCGGCCATTTCTCAGGGGTCCCTCTTCAAGGAACTTCCACATCTTGTTACAATGGACGCGAGCTTGATGGGTTGGGGCGCTCACCTGGAAGATCTAGTAGCTCAGGGTCTCTGGTCCGATTCCGACCTTGCCCAGGGCTATCCATCTGGTTCTCATTCATTTCCAATCCTCACTTTGCAACACACACGTGCTGATTCAGACAGACAACACGACGGCCAAGGTGCATGTCAACCACCAGGGGGAGAACAAGAGTGGCATTTCTTATGGAGTCTGCCTTTCGCCTAGGGATCTGGGCAGAAGCCAACCGTCTCTCTCTCTACGCCGAACACATCTTGGGCTCCGACAACACCAGAGCAGACTGGTTGAGCCGCACAACAATCGACCCTGCGGAGTTGAGCCTGAATTGTCGCATCTTCAAATAGCTGTCATCCAGGTACAGGACTACGCTGCTAGATCTCTTTGCAATGGCATCCAACAAGCAGTTGCCCAGGTACCTGTCTTGTTAACTACATCAGGCGTGGAAGGGACGACACTCTAAGATGCAGGTGGCCACATGGTCTCCTGTACTCCTTCCCTGCCTTCCCCCTGATACAGAGGGTGATTCAGAAAATGATAGAGGAGGAGGCCGAGCTCATCCTAATCACCCCCCACTGGCCGCGCCGACCATGGTTCGCAGATCTGGTCAATCTCTCAGTGGGCCCAGTGTGGCATCTTCCCTTGATAACGTCCCTTCTTCATCAGGGATCCATTCACCATCCCAACATGGCCTGGCTCCACCTAACCGCATGGAGGCTGAGCGGGCGGTCTTGAGGGCGGCTAACCTTTCTGAAACTGTAATTTGAACTATTCAGGCTTCTCGCCACCCAGCCACTAACAGAATCTATGATTCAATGTGGCAGGCTTTCATTACAGTGCCTTTCTAGAGATGCTACTCCTCTGGAGGCTTCGGTTCCCCTGGTTTTGGAGTTTTTGTAATGGGCTTGATAAAGGACTCTCACCGAACACCCTATGGCGGCAGGTGTTGGCTCTTTCTTTGGTGCTCTCAGTTCACTGGGATGTCTGCCGCTTCATTAAGGGCACGTCTAATCTCTGCCCTCCTGTCATACACTGTTTCCCCTCATGGGATCTCACCAAGGTCCTTGACTTTCCCATTGGACCACCCTTCGAGCCTCTCAGGTCTGCCTCATTGCATCACCTTACACTAAAAACAACCTTTCTGGTGACCATCATGTCTGCATGGCAGGGCTCAGAATTGGCAGCCCTTTCTATCTGATTTGACTTGTGTGTATTTCACTCAGACCATGTGGTCCTTCGCCATCTTTGTTCCAAAGGTAAATTTGGCCTTTCATCAATCAGTAGACCTCACTCTTCCAAATTTCTGCCCTAATCCTTCTCACAATCTTGAACGCAAATGGCACAGATTAGACATAAGATGTGCTCTTAAGATCTACATCGCCAAGACAGCCGTCTTCAGGCACACCGAAGCTCTCTTCGTGTCCTTCCATCCCCCAAATAAGAGGCTAAAAGCTTCTCCGTTTTTGGTTGGGCGCTGGATCCAGTCTGCCATTTCAAGGGCTTACCTAGCACATCACCTCACGCCTCCATCCAACATCACAGCGTATCTCACGCATAGCACGGCTACGTCAGCAGTGTGGACAAGACAGTGCATGGTGGAAGAGATCTGCAAGGCGACCACCTGGACTATGCCTACTTCCTTTATCCGCCATTATAAGGTGGATAGGTACACGTCTGCGGATGTGGCATTTGGACAGTGGGTCCTTCAACAGGTTCTCCCCTCTTCAAGCTCCTAGCCCAGTCTCATTCCCACCCAGGGACAGGCCCAACTTTGGTATGTTCCATGCATGACCGCTGTCTCCACCAACTGTGGAGAATGAGGCGTTGGCTGTTACCTGATACGTCCCTTCTCTGGACAGGTGGAGATGGTGGTCATCCTCACCCTTTTAGGCCCTTGCCTAGTTCAGAGAGGGTAATCTGGGAGCGAAACTGGAGCATTACGGGATTAAGAGCAATTGAATAGCACACAGCAGTCTACTTATCCCCTTCGTCAAGAAAATAGGAGGACACTCCTCAGAGGCGATGACATCAGTTTGGTAGACTCAGTTCTATTGGTTACTGGCTGAGTTAACCCATGCTTACCGCTGTCTCCGCCTGCCCAGAGAAGGGGAGTATCAGGTAAGAACCAATGCCCCATATTTTGCCTCCTGAAACCCCACTCCTTCACCAAAATGGCCGTGCATAGCTTTTAGGAGGCTTTCAAAGAGCTCCAGGGGGCTGGGAAGGGCAGAAATGAGCAAAGAACAGCTCATTTTTTGCTCAATTTTGCCCCCCCCCCCATTAGCCCTCATGAGCACTCTATAAGCCTCCCAAAAGCTATCCATGCCTCTTTTTTGGACAAAAAATGGGCTATTTTTTGGCCCACCATGGCATTGGGTGGGGTTTTTTGCCCCCCCCCCCCAGCACTCTACAAGCCTCTTAAGAGCTGTCCATGCTCTTTTTTGGGGGGGGAAACCCAGACCCGTTCTCACAAAAAACGGGCTGTTTTGGGGAGGTTTACAGAGTGCAAAAACTTTTTTTTTAAAAAAATTGCCTCTTCAAAACCTTGGTGAGTATTACACTCTGGTGCAACTTATACTCCGAAAAATACGGTATCTATTCAGATCTTAAGAGTATTGCAACAGAATTTTGAATTGTGGGTGTTAATTGTATTGGCAATGACAAGAATTTGGATAAAACTGAATAATAATATTATACTTAGCACACTATGTAACAGATAAGGTTCCACCACAAAACCGCATTCGACTAAAGCGTGCTCGACAAAACCGCGTAGCTGACGTCATCACAGCGCAACAAAAAAAGCACGCTGCGAACGCTAAAGCTAAAATTAACCCCTAAACCTAAACCTAACCCCCCTAAACCTAACCCTTAACCTAACCCTAAACCTAACCCTAAACCTAACCCTTAACCTAACGCTAAACCTAACGCTAACCCTTAACCTAACCCTAAACCTAACCCTAACGCTTAACCTAACCCTAAACCTAACCCTAACCCTTAACCTAACCCTAAACCTAACCCTAAACCTAACCCTTACCTTAACGTGAATCGGCTTGCTTTCAAAGCGCTATTTAAAGCGCCCTTTTTTCTCCACGGTCGCTGTTGTCGCCCTGCTGATGACGTCAGCAATGCGGTTTAATCGGGCGCGCTTTAGTGGAGCGCGGTTTTGTCGTGCCACGAACAGATAAGACTAACATAATATTTGGCTATGAGAAGAAATACAAGACTATAATGACACTACTATAATACTATGCATGGTTACTATGGAAGAATCTTCATTGAATATAGTTGAACTGTGATAATATACAACATAATATTGTATAAGTTCTCTTGGATCTTCAGAATCAAAGCTTTTTGACTGTGCATTTCAATAGCAAATTATCCATTTCACAGAGAAAAACTGAGAAGGCAAACCACTAAGACTCAAAAAATAAATCACATAAGAGACAGGAAGAGATAGGGCTGCAATTATCCAATCACATACCTGCTCTGGTGAAAATGCCCATTTTCACAGAAGTAAAACTACAGAATTTTCCTTTGAAAAATAAAAACAAGCAGGCAGAATATTACACATCTCCAATAAAAAAAAACTTGCTAAAACATTTCAAAATGTAGATTTATCCCCAAGATCCCTAAATGACTTCCAGACCAGATGTTGCTTTTCTGCAGTCTGAATTAGAGCTGCAGACTGAAAACTCAAATGCTTGTTTAAAAGTGGGGTTACACTCAATATAGATAATTCTAGTTAAAGCAAGATTAAGAATAGAGGCAAGATTAAGATATATATATGTATGTATGTATGTATGTATGTATGTGTAGATGTAGATGTAGATGTAGAATATATTCTTGATTACCGTATTTTTCGGAGTATAAGACGTACCCCCCCTCAAAACAAAGAGGATGAAAATCTGGGTGCATCTTATACACTTAATACAGCATTTTTGGCCTCCTGAAATCTCTCAAAGATGGATGTGTGGAGGGTTTGGGAGCCTTGCAAAGTGCTCCTGGGGGCTAGGGAGGGGAAAAATGAGCAAAATGCTCATTTTTGCCCTCCTAGCCTGCAGGAGTGCTCTACAAGCCTCCCAAAGCCTATGCATGCCCTATTACTTTTTGCAAAAAATTTTTTTTGCAAAATATGGGCTGTTTTTTGCTCATTTTTGCCCTCCCAACCCCCCAGGAGCACTTTGCAGGCCTCTCAAACTCTCTGCATACCTCACTTTTTACAAAAAATGAAGGTATGGGAGGCCTGCAGAGTGCAAAAACTTTTTTTTTAATTTACCTCTTGAAAATCTTGATGCATCTTATACTCCAAAAATAATTACCACAATTGGGACAGACAAAAAAATTGTTTAAAAAGCAATCAGTAAGTGAAACTTCATGATTTTACAATCTTATTTTAGCATTCCTTTGCTAAATGTAAGAATGGTAATTTTTCATAACTATCCTACCTGAAGATGGTTGCTAAAAGAGGCAATCACTCTCCATGTACTACTTGTTGTATTATGCCTACATTGACCTCTACTTTCTCTTTAGAAACAGCTTTATCCCTTATTGAAAAGCCTAGGATTTTTTTATCTGTATCTTTTTTATTTAAGTGCATTTATTGGAGGCTTCTGTGCATATTTTGGTTTGTGTATGCATTCTGCATTTGGAATGCTTGATTTGTTATGTGCCAAGTGCCATTTGCTGCACATGGAGAAAAAGATACTCAGAAAGATAGATAGATAGATAGATAGATAGATAGATAGATAGATAGATAGATAGATAGATAGATAGATAGATAGAGACTTTATTTGTATGCCGCCCTTTTCCCTGGGGGACTCAGGGCGGCTCACAGTTCAGGGGGAAGGGAGGACAAACCAGGTTAAACACATGACAATACATCGTTAAAAGCACAACATTCATACAATTCGGGTGGGGTTAAGGTCTTTAGCCCCAGGCCTGTCGGGACAGCCAGGTTTTAAGGGCTATGCGGAAGGTCTGGAGGGTGGTGAGGGTACGGATCTCCACGGGGAGTTCGTTCCATAGGGTCGGAGCTACCACCGAGAAGGCTCTCCTCCACATAGTTGCCAGTCGACATTGACCGGCTGATGGAACTCGGAGGAGGCCTAATCTATGGGATCTAATTGGTCGAGTGGAGGTAATTGGCAGTAGGCGGTCTCTCAAGTACCCAGATCCAATACCATGAAGGGCTTTGTAGGTGACAAGTAGCACCTTGAAGCGTACCCGGAGATCGACAGGTAGCCAGTGCAGCTCGCGGAGGATAGGTGTTACGTGGGTGAAATGAGGTGCACCCACGATCGCTCGCGCGGCCGCATTCTGGACTAGCTGAAGTCGCCGAATACTCTTCAAGGGCAGCCCCATGTAGAGCACATTGCAGTACTCCAGCCTAGAGGCCACAAGGGCACGAGTGACTGTTGTGAGAGCCTCCCGGTTCAGGTAGGGGCGCAACTGGTGCACCAGGCGAACCTGGGCAAATGCCCCCCTGGTCACAGCTGACAAATGGTGTTCAAAAGTCAGCTGTGGGTCCAGGAGGACTCCCAAGTTGCAGACCCTGTCTGAGGGGCATAGTATTTGACCCCCCAGCCTGAGAGATGGAACACTTGGCAAATTAGTGGGAGGGAAACACAGCAGCCACTCGGTCTTATCTGGATTGAGCACAAGCTTGTTAACCCTTATCCAGTCTCTAACAGCCTCAAGGCCCTGGCTCATCACGTCCACCGCTTCATTGAGTTGGCACGGGGCGGACAGATACAACTGTGTATCGTCCGCATACTGCATACCGCATATTTTATCCCGTGCCGCCGAATGATCTCGCCCAGCGGTTTCATGTAGATATTAAAAAGTAGGGGGGACAGAACCGAGCCCTGCGGCACCCCATATGTTAGGGGCCTAGGGGTCGATCTCTGCCCTCCGACTAACACCGACTGCGACCTGTCCGAGAGGTAAGAGGAGAACCACCGTAAAACAGTGCCTCCCACCCCCACCTCCCGCAGTCGTCGCAGAAGGATACCATGGTCGATGGTATCGAAAGCCGCTGAGAGGTCAAGGAGTACCAGGATGGAGGCGCGGCCTCCATCCCTGGCTCTCCAGAGATCATCAGTCAATGCGACCAAAGCGGTTTCTGTGCTGTAGCCAGGCCTGAAGCCAGACTGGAATGGATCAAGCCATATAGGAAAACAAACTCACACAACTTAGTCAGAATCTAGTGGAAAAATTAATCATAACTAAAATAGCAACTGAAATGCCTGCTCAGAGGGCACAGAAAGAATAAGTACCCATTTGAATACATTTGAGTAATGTGAAATTCTATGTGTATCTATTACTGCTGGGTCTGTGGATGTCTTATAAAAAGGCAAAGTCTGTCTGTCTGTCTGTCTGTCTGTCTATGTATCCATCCATCCATCCATCCATCCATCCATCCTTATCTATCTATCTATCTATCTATCTATCCATCCATCCATCCATCCATCCATCCATCCATCCATCCATCCATCAATCCATCTATCTATCTATCTATCTATCTCCCTATGGCTAAATGCTGTTCTTGTATGAAGTTCTAGCAGAAAACAGCTTTATGTACAAATCTAAGAATGGCATTTCTATGAATGTCATTCATAGGATTTTAAAAATAGTAATGAATACATAATGTGACTGCAAATAACCATTTAAAATTTCAGTTGTGTAACAATAAAATTCAATTAATCCCTAGATTTTAGATAATATTTATGTTCCTGGAACATATACCAGAACCATTTTTGGTATGTATTTCCCCCTTTCTCTGCAGAGTTACTAACAAATTTATTTTTTTAAAAAAAATCTTTGTATTAGTTTCTATCAAACTAAATAGCAATACTATTAGGTAAATAGCAGTGGTGCAATTTTTTTTTTTTTTACTACTGGTTCTGTGGGCGTGGCTTGGGGGCATGGCACAGGAAGGATACTGCAAAATCTCCATTCCCTCTCCACTCCTCAAAATCTCCATTTCCACCCGACTCTGAGGCCAGCCAGAGGTGATATTTGCTGGTTCTCCAAACTGCTCAAAATTTCCACTACCGGTTCTCCAGAACCTGCTGAATTTCACCCCTGGTAAATAGGGACTATAATATATGGGAAGAAAGAACAAACCAATCAAGCAGCCTTTGTTCTGTAAGTACTTTCTCATATAGGCACAAGAAGCTTTGTATTATCTCCTCCTCCCCTCCCCTCCCCATACTTTGGGTAAAGTATATTATTCATAGTTTGCTTTAAAAAGGCAAAAATTCAGCAGGTTGGCTTTTCTTGGCATTTCTAGGGCATAGAAAGTTGAAAATAATCCCTCATGTAAGGTTCCAGTATGTTCCATATATAAAATGGCAGTCCTACCTTTGATATCACTGTTTGGCAGTATTCAGGGCTTCATCCCATCAAAATGTCTTGTTCATTGATGCCAGTATTTGCAGAGGAAGATCTTTTGCCTGGGCTACTTGTGCATAGTCTCCACATGCTGACCTGTTGAATGGTGATCTATAAATTCACTTTGAAAAGGGGTTAAAGGAGAAAATGAAAAGCATTTAAGGTACATTAATTTTTCCCCTCATATGTCCCAGGGGATCCAATTAACGACTAGATCAAGAGCTCTTATGAGTTATAAGACACAGGCAATCATACTCTGTAAGTGTCTCTCTATATTAGAATGGCATTTATCACTTTTGGAACATGCCTTGTCCAGACATGGCTTGGAGATTCTTGATGTAGCATGATATAGAATAATCTGAATTTGGATTCCTTGTTGATTTTCCTAAGATTAAACACCACTGTATTATATTCAGTGCCATCTATAATCTTGCTTTGATTTCTTCTCTCAGATTTCTTCTGTCTTTCTACTTAAAGCATTTTAAAACAGAACAGTGATTTAAAGTATATAATTAATAAATTATATTTAAATTATGCTCTATAATTAAGATTGTATAACAGCATCAATTAATCTAAACTCCTCTAATGATCTTTCCTCCTAACTATGAATCGTACTTCTATAGCCAGTGGAATCATCTATAAGTCACTTTATTTTGGAAAATTGAAACAAATAAGGAAGAAAAGATTGCTGCAACCAGTAGAAATTAACTAGGATTGGGCAATATGATTCCTTTTAGATGATTTTGCCAATATCTGATGAATTTATCAGGTACTATGGAAATCGGACTTCCTGGGAGGAGCTTACTGGTGGAAGCAGCAAAAAATCAGCTGCCTCCGAATTCCTGGCTACGTACCTGATTAGAGGATCTTCCATCTGACGTCTTATCAGGTTTTCTTATCCTTCAGGCAAGAGGGAAAGAAGAAACTGTTTTGCTGGCAAATGCTCTTCGATTTTTGCAGCTTTTGTGCTTGCAAGGAAAGGGGGGCTAGCCCAAGGCAGAACGGCTGTCCGTGCTGGGAACTTCAAACTGCCTTGTGCAGGACAAAGTAGGTCTCTCCCACTCTGCTCTAAGTTTTGTTTGATTTAATCTTATCACGAGCTGAATCCGTTTACTGCGAGGACAATAATTGCTTATCAACATTTTAGCTTCTTCTCTTTTTCTCCTCCGAAAAATTATTTACTCAGAGGCTTTTAAAATGGCGCCGAGCAGGCTGGTTTCTCCGGTAATAACGAACACTTTTTGCTAATTCTCACAAGACTTCAAAAGAATTCAAAACAAAAGAGATAGCTTATCACATGTTTTGGTTTCACAATAGAAGAATTTTACTCCTTCATTAACTTTGCTTATTTGGAAGTTAAATGGTGATGAATCTGTTGAACGGTCTTGTTACAATGTTTACTCACTGAAACTTTTGCCAAGCCTTAAATTTCAAAATAAAAGCCTCTTTACTTAAAGCTGCATATTTAGGCAATAGAGTTTTATTAACTGCAGGCAGACAAATTTTGAAATGGCCTCAAAACCAAATATTAACTTGAAGTCGTCACCCTCTACTTCCAGGGGCACAACCTCAGTGCCTGGTACAAAGCTGCAGCCTCCGCTTCCTACGCCCCCTGCTGGGGATGTGTTAACGAAAGAATTTTTTCTGAGTAATCTAAGCGAGGCTTTTAATGCACAGACAATTAAAATGGAAGATAAATTTAGAGATAATAGAGAGGAGAGAAAAGAGGAAATAAAAGAAATGAAAGAAGAAATTAAAAGTGAAATTAAAAGTGAAATAAAAGGACTTAAACAGGAGTTGTATGAGAAATTTGAGGCTAAGGTTGATAAAATTAGAGACGACATGCTGAGTCTTGTAACTGTATTAACAGAACATATTTCTGGAGTGGAAGATACTCTAGAGGTTCTTAATGATGCCAATGCTAACTTGACATTGAAAACAGAGGTGGTGGAACAAAAAGTGGAAAATGCTGAAAAAGAAATTATTATGATACAGTACCGACAAATGGAGTTCGCATTAAGAGTAAGGGGGCTGCGTGAGGAGAAACAGGAGAACCTGAAACAGATCCTATCGGAAGCTTTTGACCGCCTGATGGGAAGACCAGGGACCAACCAAGGCTGGCAAATTGACAAAGCTTACCGCGTTAACTCCTGGCTGGCAAAGCAGAAGCAGCTTCCTCGAGACATCGTTATATATTTTACTACAAGAGAGTTCAGAAATATGGTACTGCAAGCGTCTTATAACACTAAGCTTCAAATTGGCGGTCAAGACCTGGCTGTTTTGAAAGAGATACCACCTCAAATGTTAAGAGCCAGAAGAGACTACGCTTTTTTGGTCGAAGAACTCAGAAATCGTCAGATACAGTATAGATGGGATGCACCATTTGGCATCATATTTACATTTGATAAGCAAAGGTACCGCCTCAACTCTGTATGGAAAGCCCGAGATTTTTATTATAATATATTGAAGGCCGGACACCCTGCACCATCTGGACCTAGAGAAAGACCACAAGAAGGACAGGATAGACAGCAAACTACACAACCACCAGACAAGATGGAGCATCTCTCTTCTCTAGAAGTGCAAGGTGCTATGGAACCAAGACCTAGCCGCATGACTACTAGACGTATGGAGAAACAAGCTAAGAGGCAACAGCATCAACAATCATCGGCCATCGATCAAGGAACTACAACAACAAATCTGGAAGCAGTGGGAGGAGCTAGACCTAAGGTTAAACAGGCCGTGCAGGAAGCTCTAAAAATGCTTCAACCAACCAAAGATGACAACTAAGATTTTAACATGGAATGTCAACGGACTGAACTCTCCACAGAAGAGGAAGAAAATATTTCATTATCTTAAACAGTTTAAGAACGATGTAATTTGTTTGCAAGAAACTCATATCAAGTCAACTGATCAAAAATATTTGATCAACTCAAAACTTGGTCAACATTTTGCAGCTTCTGCTATGGAAAAGAAGAATGGTATAGTTGTATACTTAAGAAAAGATATGAAAGCTGAATTAATAGAAGCAGATCCCTTCGGAAGATATATTGCTTTAGACTTAATCTTAGAAGGGAAAAAGACATTACTTTTGGGAATTTATGCTCCCAATCAACAGCAAGATAGATTCTATAGAAATCTTCATGCTAAATTAGTACAGTGGGACTATAGTTCCTGTATACTATTGGGTGACTGGAATGGAGTGATAGACACTAAGAGAGATAAGAAGATTTCCCGCCTAAATACCAAGATGCGAGCAAAGTTACCCAAATCTTTCTTTGACATTATGGATGATTTTGAATTGAGAGATATCTGGCGAGAAAGAAATGCAGAGGAATATGACTTCACTTTCTTCTCGGACAGGCATCAATCCCTTTCAAGGATCGATTTTATTCTAACCACTAATGATTTGCTTTCTAGGGTCAAGAAAACAAAGATTGCAGCTAGAGTCCTTTCGGACCATAACCCAGTTTGGATGGAGTTGGGAAGGGTAGTGCAGGCAAGAAGGTTTTGGAGACTGAATGAAAATTTATTTAGATATGAAAACTATATTAATGATTGTAAAAAATTACTATCTGAATATTTTGTTTTGAATATGAATAAGGGTACATCTATGGAATTTGTATGGGATGCAAGCAAAGCGTATATGAGAGGAGTTTTGATGAATATAAATAAAACACATAGAAATAAGCAAGGGCTAAAACGAACAGAACTGGAAGAGGAAATTAAGAGAAAAGAGCTGGAGTTAACAAGGAAACCAGACGATACAAAGGTTAAGGAAGCTATTAACATATTAAAATCTCAATTTGACATGTTGATCTCTGACCAGGTAGCTACTAATTTATTATATGCAAAACACAATACTTTTTGTAATGCAAACAAACCTGGCAGATGGTTAGCTTATCAGATTAGGAAAAAAAGGAAAACTCGAAATATATCTAAACTGATTTACAGAGGGAAGGAGGTGTTCCAACAGGAAGAGATTCAAAAGGCTTTCTGGGAATTTTTTACAGAACTGTATAAAGGGGATAAAATTAATGGTTTAGACATAGACAAATATTTAGACAAGGAGAAAATACCTTCAGTTAGAGAAGAACACAGGCAAAAATTGAATCAACCAATAACCTCGGGGGAAATCCTGCAGGTAATTAAGCAATTAAAGCCAGGGAAAGCACCAGGTACAGATGGCTTGACAGCGGTTTACTACAAAAACTTACAGTTAGAAATGGTAGAACCTCTTAGAGAATTATTTAATATGATTCAAACGGAAGGTAAAGTCCCTCCATCTTGGAAGACAGCGTTTATATCTTTGATACCCAAAGAAGATCAAGATACTACTCAACCCAAAAATTATAGACCCATTTCATTACTGAATGTAGATTATAAAATTTTTACTAAAATATTAGCAAATAGGTTAATGTTGGTCATTCAACAATTGATACATACGGACCAAACAGGTTTTATACAAGGGAGACAGATGAAAAGTAATGTCAGATTAATTATTAATGCATTAGAATATTTGGGAAAGAACAACCAGATCCCTGCTGCGTTTATATTTTTGGATGCTGAGAAGGCCTTTGATCGAGTTAACTGGCAATTTCTGCTGAAGATATTGCAAAAAATGCAGATAGGAGATAATTTTTTACAGTCAATTAAAGCAATATACCAACAGCAAACAGCACAAATCATAGTCAATGGAAGTTTAACAGACTCTTTTCAAATTGGAAAAGGTACAAGACAGGGTTGTCCTTTGTCCCCATTATTGTTTATTATAACTTTGGAAGTATTGTTGAATAAAATACGGGGCTTGGATGGTTTAAAAGGGATCAAGATTAGGCAGCAAGAATATAGAGTCCGCGCTTTTGCGGATGATTTGGTCATAATATTGGAACAACCGCAGGAATCCAGTATGGTTTTAATGAATACAATTAATCAATATGGTCAAGTGTCTGGCTTTAAAATAAACTTAGGAAAAACCAAAATATTAGCTATAAATATGAATATTAAACAAAAGGAAGAATTAGGAGTGATGCTAGGATGTGAGGTAGTTAAAAAAGTCAAATATCTTGGAGTTAACATTTTAACTTCAAATGGGAAATTATATAAGCATAATTATGAACCACTTTGGCATAGCATACAGACAGAGATGAAAAAATGGGAGAAATTGCACTTATCTTTGCTGGGCAGGATAGCGGCAGTGAAAATGAACATTTTACCAAAATTTTTATTTCTTTTCCAAATGTTACCTATACTTAAAAAAGATGCGAACCTTTTAGAATGGCAGAAGGGTATCAACAAATTTGTGTGGGCAGGAAAGAAGCCGAGGGTAAAGATGAAAATAATGCAAGATGTACGTGAGAGAGGAGGATTGAAACTACCTAATTTAAAACTATATTATGATGCAGTGGCATTATCTGTAATTAGTGATTGGATTCATTTAACCAATGATAGAATATTGAACATTGAGGGACACGATCTGGTATTTGGTTGGCATGCTTACCTGTTATTCAACAAAAAATTGGATAAGAACTTTAAAAGTCATATTTTGAGAAATGCTTTATTGCGGGTTTGGAAGAAATACCAATATAAATTAAATGACAAGATACCCATGTGGGCAATTCCTAGACATGCAATTGAAAATATGAATACAGCACAAAAACAGGATAGATTTACTTACAGACAGCTTCTTACCTCGGAAAGGGGGGTATTACAATTAAAATCTTTAGAGGTATTAAAAGAGGAGAAGGTAGTTCAAACATGGTTCCAGTATGGGCAATTACAGGCTAGGTGGAAAATAGATCAAAAAATTGGCTTTATTCAAGTTGAGGATAATCTGTTTAAACAAATAAGAGATCAAAGCTTAATGCATATAAAGAGGATATATAATGTATTAATACAGATGGATTCGGAAACAGAATTAGTTAAAGATTGTATGATAAAATGGGCTCAAAATATTGAGGAACCAATAATGTTGGATACATGGGAAAGAATTTGGGTAAGAAATGTGAAATTTACACAAGCTCAAAATCTGAGAGAAAATTTTTACAAGATGTTTTATAGATGGCATTTAGATCCTAAAAAGTTGGCTGCTATGTATCCGAATGTACAGCCTAAATGTTGGAGGTGTGGTTCTCTCGATGCTACATATTATCATATATGGTGGACCTGCCAAAAGGTTAAGGCATTTTGGATAAAAATATGGTGGGTCATGCAAAATGTTTTTTAAAAAAGGATAAAGTTTATTCCTCAGTTATTTTTACTAGGTATATGTACTGATTTTACAGTGGTAGAGACCAATTTGATTCTGCACCTGATAACTGCAGCAAGACTGTTGGTGGCGCAATATTGGAAGAAGGAAGACTTGCCTACAATCCAAGAATGGACATTGAAAGTAACAAACTTAGCTGAAATGGCTAAAATATCGGCATATCTCAAAGATCATTCAAATGAGAGATATAAACGAGACTGGAAAAAATGGATTGACTATATACAAAATAAATACGGGATTAAGAAATTCCAGTTAGCCTATGCTTAAGATCAGAAATGATTTAAACTGTTAAAAGTTAGTTCAGTAAGAAGAAGCTAAGTTCAATCTAGAATGTCATTAATTTCTTTATTTCTTTTTTCTCAATAGATTTTAGACTGTGTTAGTTAAAAATCCATACCGTGTACGGGTTCTGGGAAGTCGGGGGGGGAAGGAGGAGGGGGGATGGGGGGGTGGAGGGAGGGAGGGGTACACACAACAAAAAAAATTGTATTTCAATGTCTTAATGATTGACAAATGATGACATATTTGTGTTTGTTTTTTTTAAAGAAAAATAAAAAGTTCTCTCTTAAAGGGAAATTGCAGTCTGGTACAGCTAATCATTTGATCACTTCTGTAATAAACAGAATACTACCAGATCATACTTGCACGGTAGCATCACTGCAGATGTCTCCCAGTGAATTTGCAGAATGGTATCTGAAAAAGCTTTGTTTTCCAGATGACATTTGATTGCTGGATAGCTGTAGTGAAGGAAATGTAGGAAAACAGATAAGCGTTCCAACCTTTCATTGATGACTATTCTATATTTTGAATGACTACCACATAGAACTTTTTCTTCGCTATCAAACTTTTTATTGGTTTATCAAAATATAAAATGCAAAGAGAAATTCAAAATAGTAATAGAGAACTAGGAGAAGTGGAGGAAAAAAGAAAAAAAGATGATGTAAACAGGGAAAAGGAAAGAAAAAGACACCAACTTCTTTAGCATAAGAGAAGATAACAGTATTACAATTGCAACCTTTTACTAACACACAGCAGTATATGCAATCATTTTTATAACAATAAACATATCTAACAAGCAAAAACAAAATCAAAGTTTCTTTTTTTTTCATTGCAAGCACAAAATCTGGAAGCAATTTCAAAATAGAAACAAGGTTAGATATATTCTCTTCTTTGGATAAAAGAATCAATTTGACCATCTCTTCTTCTCTTTGCTGTGGTGAATAATATGTGCTTCTGTTAATTCATTAATCTTTGTCACAATTCATATTAAGATAATCCTTTATATTATTTTGATTTTTTTTAACCATAAAGGGAGAAAACACTTTTTCTAGTTTTGATATTTTACTAACTTTAAAAAATACTTAAGTATTATATATGAATGGGAAATTTTATTTGCATTTTAAACCCAGAACCCAAAACACAATACTACATTAGAGCTTTCATTCAATTATAGGTCCAATTAACTCTAATTAGCTCATCGGATTCAAATTTCTCCCTCAAATTTATCTTCATAAAATAGATCTTTTTCTTCTCATATTTCAAGTTTAATCAATAGTAGTTTACAAACTCATTGTATATACACAAAACTACTTAAAGCTCAATATACATATATCAAACTTATAAAAATCCATCCTAACCAATGAAGTCATTAAATTTAAATCAATCCCTCCAGCTTATCTTTATAGAATGAAATCTTCTCTGAATGCCTATCGAGTCCCCTAACTTCAAGAAATTGTCAGCGTTATTTATATCCATGAAAAAAAATTCCAAAGTTGTATTGTTAGACGCTGTAGATTAACCTCAAACAAATCCTCATAGAATAAAGTTTCCTTCTCTAAGATATCTTATCATATCTTTTTTTTCTTCAAAAGAATTCTTCGCCTCGTTAGTATCCATGAAGAAAATGTTTCAGGCTCCGGAGGATTAAAAACAGCCCTACGAGCAAACTGGAAGTGACAGAAGTGGCTCCTGAAGCTTCCAGAGGGCCACTCGTGAGGCGGGGCAGGCTGTTTTCACCCTCCCCAGGCTCCTATAAAGCCTCTGGAGCCTGGGGAGGGTGAAAAATGGCTTTTAAAAAGGCTGAATTTAGCTGGCCAGTGCGCACATGCGCGCTGGCCAGATGACAGGGCAACGCCTTGTGTGCCCTGACAAATGACTCCGCGTGCCACCAGTGGCACATGTGCCATAGGTTCACCATCCCGGTCCTATAGTTTTATTCCCTGTTTTTCTAGGTCATATGGCAGAAAGCTAACTTTATGGGTCAGTGCTAAAAATAACAACTCACTGAGTGTTTTTGACTCTTGAACTGTTTTATTTTAGATCTCATTTTAACAAATTTATTTTTAAGTTCCATTTTTTGAAATAA
Organism: Thamnophis elegans; assembly: GCF_009769535.1. Classification (NCBI taxonomy): domain Eukaryota; kingdom Metazoa; phylum Chordata; class Lepidosauria; order Squamata; family Natricidae; genus Thamnophis; species Thamnophis elegans. Next base: position 48,483,352 of record NC_045558.1, read on the forward strand.
AAGTGGATTTGTAGTTCTTATTTTTACAAAAAAGTGTAATAAATGAATTAAATAACCAGAAGCGAAGCAATAGAAGGGCCTTAATTAAGATACTCATTTAATTATGTTCTAAAGCCTTAAAGTTCTGATCAAAAATCTATTCAATTTGGGCTTGATCCAATTATCACTGTATAATGTCCAAGCCAAGAGGATGTAAAATATATTCTATTCCAATCAGAAAAACAGCTTATAGTATCTGGAGAGATATACGTCTACCTAATTATCTTACCCATATATGCTTTTGTATGTAGTTTTAAATTTAAGTATTCTTGCATATTTCAAATTCTCAGGAATGTCTAGGCAATTTGTAATAAAAATGTGAAATTTATAAAAAATTTAACTTTCACCAGTTCATATTCAGAAACTTTAATTCAAAAATTGCCTCTAAAAGGAGGTTGAAAAATAGTTCATTTCTTGTAAATTGAGACATTGCATATGAATTTTTAATCTGTAACACCATTTGCAAAAGTGAAATTATCACAAGACAATTATTTTTACATTGCATAATTTTTAGAAATAATAAAAAGTGAGATTACATTAACTATAAATTAAGGAACAAAAATTAAAATATGTGTGTATGTTATGTCTTTAAAACCTGTTTTGTCTCTTGCCTTGACATTTTTAAATGTATCTTATTTTATCTCACTACAAAAAAAATGTATTTTTGTTTATTCATTAAATCCAGTACTAGTGAAAAAATATGAGATGTTAATCTTGGCACAATTACTTGGGTTTATATTCCATTGAACTTCCTTTGATTTATTTTTAAGTAAGGAGGTACATGATTGTATTATTATGAAATATAAAGCAAAGTTTGAATCATATTTAAGTTGAACAATGCCTATATTTTATGTACAGACTTGCTGTACATTTTTTATAAACACATATTTTTATGAACACTTGCTTTTCATAAAACTGAAAAATAATAAATTTTATCAATTTATTTCTCAAATTTATACATCTGCCCATCTCACAAAAAGTGACTGAGTGGGATATAATAGTTATGTCCTAATATTCACATTAATTTGAGGTATAAAATCATGTCAGATTATTTTCTGATATGGATTGGATAAAAATTTCAATATCATAATGTTATGTGTTGTGACTCAGCAGAAGCTTGCTGTGAGTTGCGTCGGGATGCAGGAATAATGAGCAGCTGTTGCTTGTTAGGGTCGTCTTCTGCAGATAAAAAACGGATGGTGCCATGCCTTCATGGCAGAAGTCAACATTCGTGGTTCGTCGTTCGTCGTATGTGGTTCATCGTTTCAAGATTCAAAGAGGCACTTGGATAAGTGATTTGCTTTCTGTAAACCTGGTTTGCTGTAAGAGCTTTTTGTTTTTGCTTTTGCTGTGTAACTTTTTGCCAGATACTTTATCTACGTTTATTTTTTGGCTCGCAGCCAGCTTGAGCCAGGACTGATAAAGATATTTCCTTTGAAGTTCTGTCTGACTGTCATTTGTGAACGAGCAAAGAGGGGGGTCAGAACAGTTATACATAATATTTTATTTACTTCATGTTGTATATCCAAACTCTTTTTAAAGGACATAATTTCCTTAATAAAAAAGTAGTACTTTCCAGTTGCAGTGGAGTGGCAAAATTATCTTGTCTTGACAAGCCATATGTTCTTCTGTGAGAGTATAAACCAGCTATGTCATTTTATACAAACTATGCACAATTATTTGTAATGTAAATTTTAGTAAGCTTGGGCCTCCCTAAGGGCCACTGCACTCATCTAATGAGAAACAATTTGTTGAAACCAGACAGAGAGACGGAGGCCTGCCTTCAGCAAGCTGGAACACCCAGGCCTTTCCTTTCAGATCCATATAATATACACGTTTCATCCTTTGTTTCCCATTCAAGAGTCTGGAAAAACTGGGTCAGTTAATCCAAGTAGAAAACATTTTATTGAATTAACTCTATGATGAACTGCTGTTATTTTGCCTTATTGGAGGAACTCCCTAATGTACTGTAATTCTTGACATAGAAGTTATACAGCATCTCTAGCAATTATTTTGATTTGAAAGCATCAGAGCCATACTTTGTTCTTTAGAGAGAACAGTGTTTTTGAGGAACAAATGTTCTCTGTTTCCCTGCCTTTTGCTAATTCTTCTATCGTTAGACAGACCTGCATGGTACAAAATCATTTACTGAATACAGCATCTTTGGCTTCCCATTTAGTAGGTGTTATACAAGGTATCTGTAGGAGGAAATTAAAAAAAAACACAAGGTGTTGGCTGTGACTGTGTGATTACAAGACCAACCCTTTTTTTCCACACATTGTTTATATCTGCGTGTATGAGATGCACATAGAAAGTGGAGGAACATCAGTGGATGCACATCCATGGATGCCATCCTGACTGTAGAATGTTGTAAAGTGATGAATGGCATGAGATTACAACTTGATGTATGTGTTTTTCCTATATAGAAAAATATTTTTTAAATGATGCAATAATTATTGGTTTGACTTATTCTTTAAGAATCAGTTCAATCATAATAATATGATAACATAAATATTAATGTAGTTACTTGTCAAGCACATCTAAATTATTTTAAAGTAACCAAAATACCTTTACAATCTTCAAGGCATGTCACAACATTTGAGTCTTCCTATTGTTTGGAAATTGAAAGTTGAAAAATTTGACACATCCTACCAGTATTTATTTGCATTAACAGTTTACTGTGTTCAGATATAGATGGAATTCAAAAAGAATGCATAACACTACACTAGATTTAATTTATTAAATTACGTAAGATGTTTTATGTTCTTTTATGTAGTCAATACAGGATTTTACAAAATAACTTGTTTTAAAAAGTTCATAAGGAAAGGAACCTGGGTGACAACACTAGGCTACTTGAGACTGACAAATATTTGCTGGCAATATGGGCAAAATTGGGTTCAAATACACTGCATTTAATATTCTTTAAATTGCTGATAATAGAACTGTGCAAAGCATTCTGCATTTTTAAAAAGATTATTGCCAACTAGTCTAGCAATCTGAAATCTACTTCCTTGTTATTAACCATTTTTTATTATGTTTTATTACTTTTGAAGAATGACTTTTGGAAAAAATTGGTAGATTTTACCTGAAGCTTAAAACAGAGAAATATAGAAAATATGTTAAGTTTTTGAGCTTAAAGCAATAAGAATTATAAAATCTCAACGATAATTTAAAACATGTGACTATATGTGCTATATAATAACCAATGAATTGCAAACTATACAGAAAACATAGTGGCTATTTCAATGCCATTTAAAATAAAATGGGATATAAAGCAAGGGCTTCCATTTTTAAGTCTTATATTGTGTGCTTATTTGAATTTTTATTTTATTGGTAAAATATAACAACTATATCAACAAAATACCTAAATGATTAGACAGTAAAAATCCTACATACATTATAGTAATTAAAATAAATTAGACATACAGGAAGAAAAAGAAAGTTAATATTAAGTGGGGAAATGATCCATGTATTATCAATATGAAATTAATGCTAATCACTACAGATTAGTGGCTGTGGTGCTTTAGAAATAAATAATTAAAATACAGCAATATGAAAAGCAAACAAACCTTGTTTGGTTTTATGGTTAAATAATTAGAAACCAAGAAAGAGTCCTAGTCCTGCCTTAAGCATGAAAACTGGCTGGGTGATTTTGGGCCAATAACTTTGTCTTAGTCCAACTCATTTTAAAGGAGGAGGAGGATGAAATAATATTAGGTATGTTCACCGCTATGAGTTATTTATTAAAATAATAAAAGCAGAATAAAAAAATATTTAAAAAACAAAGTAAGATTTTAACAAAGTAGATTTTTTCCATGATGATCGATCCCTAATCTTTCAAATCCCAACCTGCACTCATTGCCATTGCCATCTATTTGCTGCAGGTGATTATTCTGTTCTTCCCCTTTTTTCACTTTTAGAATCTTTTCCATAGAGTTGGGTCTTTACATTAATAATTTGAGTCTGGCTATTTGTGCATCAAATGAGAAGAGGGTTGATTTGTTTGATGATCCATTTATTTTTATTTTAGTTCTTCTACTGTATAAATGGCAATTTCTTCAATTATTTTAAAAACAATACTAAAGTATTATAAATATTTTACTCCAAAACAGATAGTATTGTTAAATGCTATTCATAGATAGTGTTTTTAATGATCTTTGGAGGTGTGTATTTTACACCATCAATATTTTCCTTTTTTAAAAAACCAAAAAGATCTCCGAAAAACTTAATTTCTCTACATTATGGACTTTTTCATACAACATTAATGCAATATGTATATATTCTTAAATGATTAATTTCTAAGGTTATAGGTCATATCTAAGCTATTTATTTTTGTAATAATCTGTCTAAAGGAATTATTGTTACAAATTCCAAGGCCCCATCCCAAAGGTCACTTGTTTCAAGAAATTAGCTCTCAAGAACATTTATACATCTGGAATAAGATGACACAATTTAAATATCATCTTTTAGTGATCTCTGAAGGTTTAAAATTGATACTCAGATATTTCAAAGTTACAATAGAAATCTTTGTTTTTCTATTAAGTTGATAATTCTTTAAGAGGAAAATAATGTTTTTTTCCAGGCTAGTAAAGAGTTGTTACGTGTTGTAATATCTGTTGATATTGCAGTTAAAAATTATTCCAAATAACAAATTATACCTCTATGTAGCTTTCTGGACCCAGAATAGGAAAATAAAAATTAATTTTATGAAACTTATTTTATACATTATGTTAGCCCAGTTGTCTTATAAAATTTACTAAAGAACAATTACCAATTTCTTTTAAGATTATAAAAATTATAAGCAAAAATAATGGTTGGCCAAAAGTGAACAGAAAACGATTAAGGCCCATAAAAGCATAAATGTACATTACTGTAAAAAAATCGGACTTATGTTGAATCCTTTGGATAATTGAGTTATGACACTATTTAAATTTCCCATTATATCATACCTTTTTACAGTACTAGGAAAAATTAAAATAGTGGCTGCTCAGTGCTGGACAATATTCCCTGACCTTTCTTTGCCAATATTTCTTGGTAAAGGAACAGGCTGATTAAAAGTATTCTCAGAAATTGGCTTGAAGTTTTTTTTTAACTTTCGGCAATGCTGTCTGAAAGCAGATGCAAAACAATACACTTATTTTAATGGTCACTGAAGAGCAGTGCAGAAAATATATAAATCATTATTGCTTTATTTAATCTTTTATATACTTTTTTAATTGCAGAAAACGTGACCAGATTTTGATCAGAAGTTCAGAGAATCTAATACCTCAGCTATTAAAAAACAAAACACTCTTCTATGCATTCACATAATCTTTAAAATTGAACAATTGAGGATTACATTGTTGAGAGAGATTCAAACTATGACATGTTTTCTTACAATTAAGGTAAAAATCTCAGAAATAGAGCAAGATTATATACATTTGGATGCAAAAATAAAGTCCATATATCTAAGCCTTTAGGCAGGTTTATCATCATACTTCAGAATCCACATTTTATTTTTAATAATTAGATTCACCTCCTAAAGAAAAAGCACTATAATAAAGAAGACCTTCCCAATGCACGCAATGCTGCAAAAGTATCCCGGATACAGCTTAGCTACCCAAATTTTGTGTATCTGAATATGAAACTCTTTATTTAAGAATAAAAACGATGTTTAATATTACTTATCTTTTCAAACATATAAAAAATATGTAGTTTGTGAAAGAGATGAAACTGCTTATGTTCCGTTCCCTGAGGATGGAATCAATCACTGTAGTAGAAAAGGCTGGCATTTAGAGAAGGAAACTCTTAAAGAAAATATCATACTTAAAAAACTAGATTTAAGTGCACTGGTTCCTGATTGATTTTTATTGCCCACAGATGCATACAGTGATTGATTATAAGACTTACAGATGTTTAGCACCTTTTTTTGTTTCTCTGATAATAAGAATAATCTAATTTTTGATATCATTCAATGTATAGTATCAAAGGTTACAATAGATCATATTTATAGTGATAGCAACAATTATCTACTTGAGAGACCGCCTTCTGCTGATTACCTCCCTCCGACCGATAAGATCGCACAGACTGGGCCTCCTCCGAATCCCATCCGCCAGCCAATGTCGACTGGCGACTACACGGAGGAGAGCCTTTTCTGTTGCAGCCCCGACCCTGTGGAACGACCTCCCCGTCGAGATACGCACCCTCACCACCGTCCAGGCCTTCCGCACAGCCCTCAAGACCTGGCTATCCCAACAGGCCTGGGGATAAATTTCTAATTCGCCCCACCCGAGTGTTGAGTGTTGAATGCAAGTTGTGTTTTTATTATTTTACGTTGTTCACATATTGTTTATTTTTGAATTGCACCCCCTCCCTAATGATTGTAAGCCGCCCTGAGTCCCCTTAGGGAAAAGGGCGGCCTATAAATCCTAATAAATACAAATACAAATACAAATCTAATGTATATTGAAGCCAACCATAGTTCAAACTCTCACATTGTTGTTGGATTAATCTAGAAATGATTATTCCAGTAATAATCCCAACTGCCAAATGCAGTACAATGTGTAAATTGGTCTTAAAATATTGTGAAACTTTTAGGATACCTTTTAAACCAAATAGTGTATTCCCAGAGAATGGTTGAGATCCTAAAGGAAAGTGATTAATTTATCAGCATTTGGTTATATTTTATTTTACTTTGATTTGCTGTGTACATTTCTTTCCATTAGCCATAAAATGAACAGTAGGGAAATAGTCTTAATATTTTGTTTTATTTTCTATTGATTGATACTATATCAATTATATATAAATTTGAATGTATTCATTAGAAAGTCATTTAAGATTGCTGAGTGTATAAAAATTACAGATAGTCCTCAGCTTAAAATCATAATTGAACCTTGAGTCATGTTTGTAAGTTATACCAGTTCATTGTTTGCAATGGGCATTTTTTTAATTGAAATCAGAAGGAAATGCCATTTCAACCAAAAACTTAAATTGTAGTCCCCTGACCACATGGCACTTTACAGCCATTGCCAAGTGCCCAGAATGTGATCGTAGGTGGGGAAAGGTATGGGGATTTGGATTTCAGGTCCTGAATACCTTTTTTGTGTCCAATATAACTTTGAATGATCACTAAGCAACCAATCATAAATCAAGGACTACTTGTACTTTTTGAAAGTCTAATTATTTATATGAAATAATAAAAATGTTTACTTTTTAAAAATACTACATACACTTTTTATTTTCCTAGTAGCCAGAAAAGGCAACTGGTAAGTAATTATGATGACACTATGTTAGCCATTTTTTAAAGTTTTTAATTTTATTTTATATATACATATCAATGCGGGAACAGTGTAGCACCTGGGTGTCATACATTATAATACAAGTAAAACTAGTAAAATTGGTCATAATTATTACATTCAACCAATGTATATATTTCTAATAATAATACACATTTATATTAAATTATAGTCTATTGTTATTTAATTATTCCATGTTTTAATATATTGCTCTAATGCCACTCACCATATTATTTTATCATACTACATAATACTGCTATTCAATTTCTAAACTTCCCTCTTGTTTTTGCTTTTATTTTATTATGTAAAAATTTGTACACTAATATTTCCCTTTCTCTTATTTCTATCTCTATGCTAACTTTTTATCATGTCACCTTTTTATTAAAAGACATTTTCTTTCTATCCTACCTAACTGCTAATCGTGCCACCATTCTAAAAAGAAGGGAAAGAAAGTGGAGAAGAAAAGCAAATCAGTACAACAACAAAAAGAAAAATTCTTTCCTTTCTATCCATCATCTCCTGTCGGCTTCAATTCTTTGGTTGCTATGCTTGTTTTTAACTTGCCTCCCATATTCCTTTCTTGGATTTTTATCTCTGCCTGCATCTAGTTCTTGGCTATTCAGTCTAAGTATTTCTCCCATCTCTACCCTCTTCCACTTCCAAAATATCTGCCAATATCTCCCTTTCAAAAGTATCTCCCTGTATCTCCAATTTTCTTTTCAACTGTCTTAAAATATTTTCCCCCTGATTTAATTCATCAATCGTTGTTATTTTTATTATTATATCCTCCTTGTTGTCATCTTTTATTTGCTGGTTCTTCGGTTCAGTCTTTTCCTCCATTTCTTCTAAGCTCCTCCCTTTTCTAGGCATCTTGATCTTTATTCATCATCCCTTGTATAGTATTTTCCTTTCCCCCACTCCCATAATTTCCTTAGATCTTTTCTCTGTGATGTCCTTTGGGCATTGGAAAATCAATGTCATCTCCTTCCAAGTTCCACTCATTTCTTCCTTTTGAACCATCTTATTTTGTTTTAAAAAGTCCTACTTTTGTCCAGTAGTCCAAGAACCATTTATTCAGATCTAAAGTTGCCCTTCAAGAAGTACACTCATCACAGTTCTTTGTATCCCATAGGTAATCAATTAGTTGCGTTTAAGAAGTCCCAGAAGTTATCAAAAGCTTCTTTACATCCTCTTTACAGCATCAAACTTTAGGGGTCATTTTAATTAAATAGCTTCCTTGTTCTCATATTTTAATTTCCAGTAGTCATGGGGTAGTTAGATATAATCCAATAAATATTTTCACACTCCTTCATATAAGTATTCCCAGACATGTATGTTCATTCTGTCAGCAAGTGACGCTCTCAACTTAAACTTCAGTGTTGTCACTAATCAATCTAATTTTAGTTTTTCAATTGTAATTTTAATTGTAATTCAATTGTAAAAGCAGGCTAAATTTTTTTATATAGATAATTCCAGCATTTTAAAATGACTTCCCATTACCATGTCATCTCAGTTTAAGAGTCCACTTTTCTGTATTTTTAAAGATTTATTGTTTTTCCCTCTTTGCATCTTTTCCTTCCAGTCTGGTATTTTTCTCAAAATGCTTAATTGCCACTTTAGTAAAAAGTTCTGAGCAAAGAGTTCTAAATTATTCTTTGGGTTAGGTTTTAAGTGAAAAAGAATACTCTTCCCCAGTTCCAGTCATTGTTCAAGTTCGCTCCAGCACCAGTCTTAATTGTTCCTCAGTTGTCAAAGCTTTGTGGCAGCCATCTTTAGACTGCCTCTTCTCTTTATCATGACTGAGAGGGAAAAAGAATCCCGGGTCAGACAGAAAAGCTGAGACTCTCTGCAACCTCACAGTGTGTCCCTCTTTGCTTCACTGCCCCTACAGGGCAGCTTTGGTTCCTGTCGGAGCCCACCGATGGAGACAACTTGGTATGGGAGCGTGGAGACCTGCTTCACGTGTCTGATCCTGCTATGACGTCAACTGGAAGTCATCTATGTTAACTATTTTGTTAAGGGGTAGCATTTCTCAGCAGTTAAGATGGCCAATTACCCAAACATTTTCTCAAGTGTCTAAATATAGCCGGCAGTGCCAAAAGATTAATAATCTGTATTATATTGCAGCGACCTTGTAGTTCAGAACATGTAACATGATTTACAATGGTATATACATACATACACAAACAGTTTTGTGTAATACTTAAATTAAAATATTTCATGAATAAGTGCCAGATTTCCTCTTTTAATATATTAACATTACAATTGATAATTAATAAGTATATATAAAAGGATGGCATATAGCAACACCTGAGTCTGAATGTTTAAACCTATTATAATTTACAATTTTTCATTGTGGAAGGAAGGGTTTTTTAATCAACATTCCTCCACGCATATTAGCTACAATGCTAGAATACATAGATATTATGGTGTCATTTAGATTCTATGATCTTATAAATGTGCAAAGACAGAAGTTTCAGAAGATTCATTATGTGTCTATTTCCACATAGTTAGAATCACTTTATACCCTACTTTATAGTATATCTATTTTTTTACTTGTTTACTTAATTTTCTGGTCTGTAAGATCTTAACTATTAAATTTGCACCTAATTAATTATATTACTAAATATGTCCAATGCTTGTACAAGTTCTTTACCATTTAGCAAAGTGCATCACCTTCTTTTTTTCAGCTATGCAGCATATTAAACAGTGTAATCCTAATTAAGTCTGCCTAAAATGGAACAGCAGTTTTCATTAAATTGGAGCATATATATTTAATATTACATGTCTTGATGAAAGCAAGGATTGTATATGGATTGTATATTCCAACACTGGAAAAAAACGAGGAACCCATTGAAGAAGATGTAATTTAAAAAAAAACTAGATTGGGCAGAAATGGATAGGTTGACATTATAGATAAAGAAGATACAAAATATTTTCAAACATGGGACTTATCAATGATTGGACAATAGAAGTAGAAGTTGGAAAAATACTATTATGTATTTCTTACATTTAATATATTATTATATTATATATTATTATATAAGCAGATTGAGCCAGACAATACACTGTTTATAAAGAACTTATGTATATTAAAGTACAATATATAACAAATGGTTTTAAAAAAGGACGCAAAGCTGTCTCACCTTCTGTCTGGATCTAACCTGCAGATGATTTTGCAGCCAACATCTAGAATGCTTAGATTTTTGCAGTTTGTCACATGCAGGATACAAAATTCCCTGTTGAATACTAAATGGAGAGAGAGGAGGAACTATCCATCTGCAAGGAAGATTGTCCCTTGTCTCAAAGAAACCCAAAGTTCCTGCAGATATAAGCAAACTACAGCTCCCATCCGGCCCAACTGGCCTTTGCACAGCTCTGATTCTGTTCTCTGTTAGGTATATTTGAAGAACCAACTCTATTAATCTGTAAATTCTGATTACTCTGCTTATGAAAAGAATATTAACCTAAGTGTTCAGCTGCCTGTATCTTCCTATAATAATGGTAAACCCAAAATGCTTTTGAGTTTGTAAATTAAATACTCTTAGAAGTATTGGTGCTGTGTTCTGGATCTGTGACTTGTAGCTGTTTTGATTTTAATTATATATAAAGAATGGAGCATGCCATTACATTTTTCTTCAGTATCCGCCATCTCAAAATGCTGGGTTGCCAGCAGTGTGCCTAATGAAAACAGTATATTCTTATTTGAAAGCAATCACAGTTTCTAGCCCAGACAAGCTTGTCTTGTCAGTGTCTGCCTAAGAGTGCCGAGTAATAGCATTGACCTAACAGTGTGCGGAGAGAAGGAAAATTTGTATTAAATTTATGCACATTGAAGGTCTTATAAAGCATGAACCTAACTATATGCCTTAAATGTTCTTTCCAGTCACAATGAACTTCATTAAAGACTAATTAATTACAAATTTTACCTGCAAAAACATATGGAGTATTTTTTGGAAGAACTTTCAACATTCCCAATAGTTCTAGTGAAATCTACAAAAACTTCTTCCCTCTCCTTTTCTTAATGACTATAGATTTGGACCTTCCACTATACAACCCCTGCTGCCTTAACTCCCTTTTCCCAGATTCTTCCTCTGACTGCTGATCAAGCACTCCTTTTGTGAGACAGCTATTGGCCATACAAGGTTTTATGTGATGCACTGCTGGGGCTTCCTGAATCCTATTTGTCTGTGGTAAAATTCATTTTTTTTTTACTACTGGTTCTGTGGACGTGACTTGGTGGGCATGGCAGGGGAAAGATACTCTAAAATCTCCATTCCCACCCCATTCTGGGGCCAGCCAGAGATGGTATTTGCCAATTTTCCGAACTACTCAAAATTTCTGCTACTTGCTCTCCAGAACCTGTCAAAACCTGCTGAATTTCACCCCTGCTATGAGTGGTTAGCTGATGAGCCTCCTCAAAACATGCTACTTTAGTCCTCCCCCAAAACTAAGACTTCAATTCCTGTCACCTGCCTATCTCCTCCTCTATTTCTGTCTTTTTGACTGCCCTATACCTTGTCTTCTGGGATGGCAAGCAGTTCCAGAATCATGTGATTCTCAGACTGCTTGCCACTCTGCAGCTCAGGAGCTTTTTGGCACACTGCAACTCTGGGACTGCAAACTCTGGAGCTGTAACTCAAGTGTGAAGTCATAGCAATTCTGGAAGCTCCAGTTGTCCCAATGGCGTGTGCAAAGCCTCAGCATCCCAGGAAGGCCCAGCAACGCATCACATAGTTGCAGCACCTTTAGCCATCTTAGAAGTGCTGCATAAAACCACATCCATTCTGGGAAATCTCAGCCTCCCTAGCCCAGCTGCAGCCCTCGCCACCCTGGAATCAGAGGCTGTTGTTTCCCTGCACTCTGCTTTGATATCTCTAGTTCCTAGGGACGTGCAGACAGGGGAGAGAGAACCTCACCACTGTAATCGTGAAAAAAAATTGTAAAAGGAAAAAGGCAAGAGCTGAGGTCAGGCCAAGCTAGTTGCTGCCAGAGTCACCGTGGATGATTCTGCTTAGTGCTTAACTGTTTAAAAAAGCCTCTAAAAAAGCTCCCTCTACAGGAGGAGGCAGGAGAACGATGTGCCTCATCTAGTCTGACTAGGTGTTTTATGATCACTCAAGCAGAGTTAAGCAAGGGTTAAAAGCCTAAAAATTCCTGATGTAAGTGAGGCACATGCTTTTTTAAACAGTTAAGGGTGCTTTTTTAGAGGCTTTTTTAAACAGTTAAGCAGAGTCATCCACAGTGACTGGCAGCAACTAGCTCAGTCTGACCTCAACTTTTGCCTTTTTCCTTTTACATTTTTTTTCTTTTCATGATGACAGGCAAGAGCAGAGTTGAAATCCTCTCTGAAACAGCTGGAAAAGCTACGTGTGGGTCGGAGGGAGGGGGAGGAATTCAGACTTCATCCTCAAGTGTAGATCCCTCCCCAAGTGTAGTTTGATTGCAGGCAGACCACGTTGCCTTTTCAAACAAACACACACACACACACACACACACACAGAGAGAGAGAGAGAGAGAGCTGGATAAAACTATATAAGCCCAGCTTCACTGATTACAAGTTTGAAAAGGCAACGTGGCTCCACTTGCAATCAAAGGCTCGGATCGGCTCCAATCCAACTTCTGTGTTTGTTTGAGAGAGAGTGAGGGAGGGAAGTGGGTAGGAGAGATAGTCCAATCCAACTTCTCTGTCTGTGTGTGTCTGTTTGAGAGAGGGGAGGGAGGGGGAGGGGGAGGAAGGAGGGGGAGGGAGAAGAAAAAGAATGAAGGAAACTTTTTTGCAAAGGAGAAAAACAAATGCTGTTGCTTTAAATCAGAACTGAGCATGTCTGGCTGTGGAATTCTGGGAGTTGAAGTCCACAAGCCTAAAAAAATTTGAAACCCACCACTGTGTCAGTGCCTCACCAGCCATAAACCTCACCGCACGTCATTGTTAGTTCCCATTGTCATGAGAAAGCGCCTGCCCTGGCCCTTCAAAGGGGAATGCCATCTTCCCCAAGTCTTTCAAGGAAACCACTCTGTGTGATCTTGTGAAAAAAATCTTGTATGGGCAGTAGCTGTCTCACAAAAGGCATGCTTGATCAGTAGCCAGAAGAATTTGGGAAAAGGGAGTTAGGGCAGCAAGGGCTATATAGTGGAAGGTGCCAAAAAGGAAACAATGGGGAAAAATAAACAGGTGGGAGAGTTGAAATACCCTTGCAGTTATCAAGGGTATCAAGTACCTGGTTTTGATCACGAGACCTTAGCGACATTCCAGTGGCAGCAATTTTGGGCACCAGTCATATGTATTTTTGTTCAGCTCTAACTTCAAACATGGTTATATAAATCAAAAATGATCTGTAATCTAATGGACATTTCAAATAAAATTACTAATTTCCTCTCTATGTTCTCTCTGTGTTTGGCCTGTTTAATACTTATTCAAGATCTAGTGAATTTAGATAATCAAATAACCAAATTTAGATAATTAAATGACCAAATTTGAATTGCTTTTTCTTGCCTCCAGCTGTTAGAAATGACAGGAACAAAAAGAAAAAGGAGCCTTTAAAGCAAGAGTTCTTAGAGAATTATGAGATGACAGCAGAACTGGATGATCTCACTGAGAAAATCAGAAAATCACACCAGGAAACATTCCCTTCACTCTGCCAGCTGGGCAAATATACAACGGTAAGAGCTATTGTAAAATTTTTATTTTATTATTTTATTTTATTATTTTATTTTATTATTTTATTTTATTATTTTATTTTATTATTTTATTTTATTATTTTATTACTTTATTACTTTATTACTTTATTACTTTATTACCTTATTACTTTATTACTTTATTACTTTATTACTTTATTACTTTATTACTTTATTACTTTATTACTTTATTACTTTATTACCTTATTACCTTATTACCTTATTACTTTATTACTTTATTACTTTATTTCATTGCTATATCGCTTTATCGCTTTATCGCTTTATCATTTTATCATTTTATCATTTTATCATTTTAACATTTTATCATTTTATCATTTTATCATTTTATCATTTTATCATTTTATCATTTTATCATTTTATCATTTTATCATTTTATCAATCATTTTATCATTTTATCATTATTTTATCATTTTATCATTTTATCATTTTATCATTATTTTATCATTTTATCATTTTATTGTTAGGACTGGAAGATTGGATGAAATCTCAGAATTAGATTGCTCTAGAAGGACCATGCCTATTATAGTACAATCACATGCCTTAAATTAGAATCCTTTATAACTTCACTGATCTAGCTTGGATAGTCCAGTAAATAACTGAACAATAGTATTTAGTTGATGGACCAAAAATAAATAGAACAAATTTGTACTTGTAAACAAATTCTTGCAACTGATAATAGCAAATCAGTTAAACGAAAGTATATCTTGGATACAGCATATGTGATGGAGTGGAAATAGGAAATTTAGATGGTTTTATTTTATTTTACTTGAAAATGGTAAAAGAAGCTGGAAAAAGAAAATTTAATCTGGATAGATTGTATGTCCTATTGATAACAGAAATACCATTTTTAAAGTGGAAATGTAAGGAAGAAAAGCAAAAGTTGGGTGTGTTGAGCTGCAAAATATATTTCAGTGTCCAGTGGATAAATAACAAGGCAGCCAACTTCCCAATAAGAACATGTATATGTATCCATAACTAAAATTAGAAATACACTTTGCATATACAATATTATACATACATATACATGTTATAGGTATATTGCTACACTGTAGCAGAATAAGACATTATATAATCAAGTCAATTCAAGAGGATAAAATTGAAATAAATCCTGGGAGCCACACAAGGTAAGAAGATCAAAATCTTGAACAAGAAAGAACTAGGAAAGAAATAAGAATCAATCAATCAATCAATTTTTATTCAGTAACAGAATAGCAAATAAAACAAAAAATCACAGTTAATTAAGATAAAAAGAAAAATACACAACCTTCTAAAATATTTAAGAAAGATTGGAAGAGGTACTAAGGTGTACTGTACAATTTATAGAGCAATACTTAGCTGTGAATAACAAAATGAAATCAGATTGATCAGAGAGTAATAACATAAGATAGAATGAGTCAGGATGTTTAATGAAGAATAGACATAATAATGCAAGGTGAGTACGGGTGGGTTCCTGCCAGTTCTAACCTCTTCTAAAGAAGAGGTTCCACAAATCTACAGTGCTGTTTAGAACCGGTTCCAGCTCCCTCCCCCTACCCGTCTGCACATCATCAAGATGAATAGGGAGAGGAGGAATTCTGGGAGTTGAAGTCCACAAGTCTTAAAGCTGTCAAGTTTGAACACCCCTAGGTTTTTTTTCAAAGGGTTGGGGTTGCAAGGGTCTTGTAACTTGATGGCTTTAAGACTTGCGTGTTTCAAATGCCAGTTTCTGAGCCAACATTTTGGTTGCTAAGCAAGAGCGTTGTTAAGTGAGTTTCACAACATTTTACAAGTTGGCCATGCCCACCTGGTCATGTGGCTGGCAAGCTACGCCCAGCCGGTCACATGGCCAGCAAGCCACTCCCACAAAGCAGGTCACACCTACAGAAGAGGTTCTAAAAATTTTTGAAACCCACCACTGATGGTGAGCATGCATTATAGAGAGAACAATATGAAATAATATATTTCATCATTTCTGTTATCTCTTCATGGATGAACCCAGTCTCTGTTCAAAGTGGATATTTTGATATCGTTCTCCGATAATAACTGCTGGGAGGAAACTATCTGTTCTGAAAGGATCCAAACACTTTATGCATGAATATATATATACTCCCAAGAAACACGATTCTATAAGTGAATATTGTCAAAAGGTGCTTTTTTTCCAAAAGACAACTGAACATCACAAAAGTGAATATTGTTTCACCTGATTTGTACATGAGCATCAGTGTTTTGTGAGGTTTTAATGAGCTTTTGTTTTCTCTGTGTGATTCAACTGTGGGAGTCGGAATCTCATAGGGACGTGATGGTGAACCTATGGCACATATGCCACAAGTGACATTTCTGTCAGCTCCAGTGCACATACGTTTTGGCCATTTTTGCCCTCCCCAGGCTCCTACAAAGCCTCTGGAGCCTGAGGAGGGTGAAAAACGGATCTACCGGGCCCATCAGAAGTCTGAAAATGGGTCATATCTGGTCTCCGGGGGGGAGCCTGTTTTTCCCCTCCCAGACTCCAAGAAAGCCATGCCCAAGGCAATGGGGCGGGGTTCCACACACACATGCTCAGGGGACATGGCGCAGGGGGGGTACTAAATTATGGGGGTGGCCACACAAGCAGGTGTGATAGCTTGTGTGTGTGCTTTTGGCACCCGGGGGGAAAAAGGTTCGCCATCACTGTCATAGGAAAACCAGATCTTTTCTGGCATCTTGAAGTTTCTATTGTGAATTACCAGTTTCCTTTTTGTCTAAGAAGGTGGGGTGTATGTTTGATAAACATACAGTTGAGAAGCACACCTATTTCTCTGGTGGATTGTGGTCTGTGATTCACAAACAAGATGAATTTCAGAAAGACCAGTTTGATATACAGGTAGTCCTTGACTTATGACCATACATTCAGTGACTTCTCTAAATTGGGAAGTCACAGCCTGCTACACAACCAGTGGTGGGTTGCAGGCGATACCCCCTGGTACGGGAGTACCGGTGCCTGCCAGGAGCACCGGCTACCGTTCCAGTACGGTGCTCCGGAGGGCCCACCTGCCTGCCCAAGCTCCTTTCCTGTATTTGAGCTCTCTGGCACTTATGCACACATGCATGGAGCATATGGCGCCTGTGTGACACTCCGCCAAGCAGCTGGAGTGTCGCAGGAGGTAAGAACGCATGCGCGCTCTGCGCGCATTCTGTGTGTGTGCTGCATGCGTGCTGCATGCATGCATGTGGGGGGACACCGGGCCCCATTGCACCATACCGGTTGTAACAGGATCTGGAACCCACCACTGTACCCAAACTTTGCAAACTTTCCACGGCCCAATAGACTTTAGCCTTTTATCTTGCCACTAACATAGGTAAAATGCCACACTTATCTTTGCTCTTTTTCTCCAGCCACTGATAGCCCAGCTCATGAATGGTGTTGCAAAAAGAGGCTTCACAAGGATTGCAAGAATGGAGGCTCTTTGGTAGGCTTTGCCATCTTTTCCAAATCATGTTCCAATTTTGGTCATCTGTCAAGGACTACCTGTAGTGTAAAAACTCTGAACTGAATATTTGGATATTTGGTGCGCAAGACAATAAATATTAAGCCCTTACAAACAATACCATAAGTGACAGGGGTCATTCAGTCAGTTAATCAGTCGGAATAGAGTTGGAAGGCACCTTAGAGGTGTTCTAATCCAACCACCTACTCAAACAAGAGACCCTATACCATTTCAGACAGTGGCTGTCCAGTCTGTTCTTAAAAACCTCCAGTGATAAAGTACCTATAACTTCTGAATACAGTCTATTCCATTGGTTAATTGTTTCCACTGTTAGGCAGTTTATCCTTAATTCCATGTTGCTTCTCTCCTTGATTAGTTTCCATCCATTGTTTCTTGTCTTGCCTTCTGATGCTTTGGAAAATACGTTGACCCTCTCTTGTTTGCAGCAGGCTCTCAAATATTGGAATACTGCTATATGTCATCCCAGTCCTTTTTTACTCTGGACTAGCCATACCCAATTCCTGCAGCCATTGTTTGTATGTTTTAGTTTCCAGGCCTTTAACCATCTTTGTTGCTCTTTGCACTTTTTCTAAAATCTCAGGGTCTTTTTTATGAAGATGGTTTATAAAGTAGTGACCAAAGATGCTTTTATAAAGATGGTTTTATGAAGTGGTGACCATACTGGATTCCACACCTGGAATACTGGATGCAGTATTCCAGGTGTGGTCTTACAAAGGATTTATAAACATATTAATATTTAATGTGATTTTGATTCCATGCCGCTGCAATCAAGGATTGTATAAGCTTTTTTGCTACTGTCACACACTGCTGGCTCATGTTTAGTGATCATCCACTAGAACAGCAGTCACCAACTGGTGGTCTGTGAGAATTTTTGGTAGTCCACAGAAAAAATATTTCCATTTTTTATATTGCATTAAATCAGGGATCCTTAAACTACGGCCCCTAGGACGGATATGTGCAATGAATGTTCGTGTTGCTGCAGAGAGTCTCCCCCTTTGGGATCTTTTTGTATGGGTCAGAGGGGCGCAGAAATTCCAACTTGGGGTCTGCTTGGCCTCTTGGTGTGGGTCTTTGGGTGAAGGCTGGAGGGAAGCGCTGCTGGTGGTGATGAGCTGGAAGACCTTGTTCCAGTGGGACTGCATCATAGCCTGGAACTGGCTGACCATCTCAGCCCGCTGAGCCTCCAGGTCCCGGTACCTGGCCTTGAACTCCCGCAGGTCTTCCATCTGCTTGGCAAGCCTGTGCTCGTAGTCCTGAGTAAGGTGTTTCTACTGAGCCTTCTTCTTGGTTATATCCAATTTGAACTGAGCTGTTTTACCAACTCTTTCTCATGGTGGCTCTTTAGCTTCAACAACTGCTTTCTGTTGGGGACCTAAAGAGCTGAGGCGGGGAGGCGAAGAGTGGCTGGGAGGGGTGAGTAGAGGCTGACAAGGAACCCTTGATGTGAGTGACATTGAGTTGTCCACGCCCACCCAGTCACATG
This sequence comes from Thamnophis elegans, assembly GCF_009769535.1. Lineage (NCBI taxonomy): Eukaryota > Metazoa > Chordata > Lepidosauria > Squamata > Natricidae > Thamnophis > Thamnophis elegans. The sequence goes on from NC_045558.1 coordinate 48,502,311, forward strand.
ACCCACGCCCATCCAGCCAGTCATTGGGCAGATCATATTAGTGGTCCACGGGATTTAAAATTATGAATTTAACAGTCCCTGAGGTCCGAAAGGTTGGTGGCACCAGTACTAGGACTTCAAGGTCCCTCTCACTGTTACTGTTTTTTTAGCCTGATTTTTCCTAATCTTTGCGTTTTCTGCCTAGGTGCAAAACCTTACTTTTATTTGCATTAAATTTCATGTTGTTGTATGGGCCCTATGTTCAAGGTCCCTCTCACTGTTACTGTTTTTTTAGCCTGATTTTTCCTAATCTTTGCGTTTTCTGCCTAGGTGCAAAACCTTACTTTTATTTGCATTAAATTTCATGTTGTTGTATGGGCCCTATGTTCAAGTCTGTCAAGATTTTTTGGAATCCTGAGCTTGTCCTATGGATTGTTCATTATTCCTGCCAGCTTAGTGTCATCTGCAAATTTGATGAGTTCTTCTTCTATTCCCTCATCTAAGACATTTATAAAAATATTGAATAATACTGGGCCTAAAGCAGAGCCTTGTAGTATCCCACTGCTTACTTCTCTCCATGTGGATGTACTACCATTAATCACTAATCCATGGGCTGGTGATGCTGTCTATCCCACATTTTTCTAGTTTACCAAGAAGTAGGTTATGGTCTTCTTTGTTGAAGCCTTGCTTGAAGTTTAAGTATGTGATGTCCACAGCATTTCGCTGGTCTATTAATTTAGTCACTTTGTCACAGAATGAAATAAGACTGGTCTTGTTTATTAATTTTTATTTTATTTTATTATTTATTTATTTATTATTCCCTAAAAATTGAATCTCCTATCATCAAAATGGGACGCATTGGCTCAGTGGCTAAGGCGCTGAGTTTGTCGATCAGGTTCGAATCTCTAGCACCACATAACTGAGTGAGTTCCCAGTTTCTGCCAACCTTGCAGTTCGAAAGCACCTACAAAATGCAAGTAGAAAAATAGGAACCACTTTGGTGGGAAGGTAACAGTGTTCTATGTGCCTTTGGAATTTCGGCCACATGACTACGGAGATGTCTTTGGACAGCTCTGGGTCTTTGGCTTTGAAACAGAGATGAGCACTGCCTCTAGAGTCAGGAATGACTAGCATATTTGTGCGAGGGGAACCTTTACCTTTACCTATCATCAATATTTATCTTTTTTCCTTAGAGAAGTCTATAAGTCAGGAATCTTACATGCCATATAATATAGGGTGATGGCCTGATTCAAAAGTAAATGTGACAGAATGTTGGAATGTTTATGTTTATTCAACTTGTATGCCACCCTATTCCCGAGGGACTCAGGGCGGCTAGCAAACCAAAGGAAAGGGGAATACAAACAGAACACAAGACAAACAAGTTAAAACAAAACAACAGTCACAACAGTTTAAGTGGGGCCAGGAACTCATCAGCCCCAGGCCTGCCGGAACAGCCAGGTTTTAACGGCTTTGCGGAAAGCCTGAAGGGTGGTGAGGGTCTGGATCTCCACGGGGAGATTGTTCCAGAAGGCCGGAGCAGCCACAGAGAAGGCCCTTCCCCGAGGGGTCGACAATCGACATTGGCTAGCGGATGGTATTCGGAGGAGGCCTAATCTGTGGGATCTAATTGGTCGTAGGGAGGTGATTGGCAAGAGGCGGTCTCTCAAGTACCCAGGTCCAATACCATGTAGGACAGAGAGTTCTCGAAGCATGGGTATACTGTCTTTTGGCTCTGACCCTACTTATGTCTTGTTTCAGTCCTACTGATCATGCTATTCCCAGCAAATCATTAGTCAATTTAAAAAGGCTGCTCAGGCTCGGCTTACAGATTCAAAAATTTGCATCTCCTCTTAATCTAAAATTCAGTTTGTTTCGTTGGGCAAGTGGAAATCAGTTAAAAAAAAGGCAGTTTGGTCTAATGGTCAATGCATCAAACTAGAAACCAGGAAACTGAAATCTAGTCCTATCTTAGTCATTAAAGCTGGCTGGGTGATTTTGGACCACCCATTCTCTCAGATCAACTTACCTCATAGGGTTGTTGTGCAAAATAAATAAATAAATAGGGGGAAGGACTTTATGTATGTTTACTGCTTTGAATAACATATAAAGTAATAAAGGCAATGTTTTAAAAATCTGAAAGTAAAGAAAGATCCTTTTTTTTCTTTGTGTTGTTTTATTTTCTGTGATCTCTATGTCTTTCTCTTTTTAGTAAGAGGTTCAGCAAATAGTGACAAAAACACCCAATGACACCGCTTAAATGAAAACTTATTTTTTTTTTAAAAAAAAAAATCAAATGGCAGTACAACAGGCTTGTGCATTTTTACTGATAAAAACAGGACTAAAGTACTTTCCAGCTTTATTCCTGTCTTATTACTTGGCTGGCATGTCATTGCTGACTTGATTTTATCATTCGGTATGGAGGGAAATTGCTAAAACTATATTTATAGAGGTACTTTTAAATGCCCATTACCAAATGAAAGCCACAAATGCTTTCTGGCTAAAGTTCCCATAGTTATGGCACATCTAGCCATTTTCAGTTGGAGTCTCTCTTGACTTAGCAGGGCAGTAAAGCAACAAAGTAACTTTGTTCTTTATTCATAGCCTTTCCTCTTCAGTTTGCATAATAGTCAAATTAGATTTATGCTTTTTTAGAGCTGTTAGTCATTGCATGAGACACAGATGCATTTAACTTTCTTGCATGGATGGTAGGGAAGCATGATAAAGAGAGCTGGGAAGATCCTGCTGAAAATTTCATTCATACTTGCTGGTTTCATGCAACAACCTCTTTCCAGATGGATGCCCTACTGTGGAATAAATTTCAAGCTCTAGGCTGTGCTGTGTTCATGTCTACATTGCCATTTTTCTAGGAAAATGGATATAAACTGGCTATTGTATTTAATTACATCCCAACACATCTTGATTTTATCTCTCCCATCCTCCCAATCCCCCATGTGCAGAATTTCATCAAGGTCCTTGAGGATATAAAGTAAATCTTTATACTTATAGGATGCAGAATTCTTAAAAGGAATGTATGAAGTCATCAAAACAAAACCCATTAAAGCCCCCCATCCCGGTGTCTCATGTTGCAGCTCTAGAATATAATCTGCTGGATAAGATCCAACATTGGAATTTAATTCTCTGCACAATATATGTAGGAAACTGTAGATGTGAAGTATGGAAGTGTTTAGTACTATTTTATTTTACCTTCTGGATAAATGTCATCTATGTTTCCTGCATATGACAAATTGAGGAAAAAAGAGATAGCTAAGACATGGACACTCATCTTAATTTACCTTAGTGTAATGCAATGCAGGTAGTTTATTGTTATGGTCAAAAGATCAGCATAAGGAATATAGAAAAATAAACACACAGAAAAAGAGTTTATATATAACCAGAATGTAAAATGGAACAAATATAGAAAATTTCCGTGTGTTTTAAAATAATTCTTGCATCGCAGCCTGTGGTTCATCATTAGTTGTATTTGTATCTTTTCCAAGTCTTTCAAACCTCAACCTGATCACTATTTTTATTCTTCATATATTTGTAATTGGTGCACTCCTGTGCCAATCATGTCCTGTCTCTAAGAGGCCGTTGTGACATTCCTAATCTTACACTACATTGAATGCTCTATATCAAAAGTCCATAATCCCTGAGCCACATACAAACTTGGCTGCACAGCTGGAGGTGAGTGGCAGCCAAGTGAGAAAACCATCTCCTCCACACCCCAAGTCTGTGGAAAAGTTGTCTTCCATGAAACTGGTCCCTTGGGCCACAAAGGTTGGGGACCATTGGTCTATTTGGAACTGGAAATGATAGAAAGGAATATCTTGCTGCATTTTAGGAGTAGTTACTTGACCTCAGTACTTTAGGAGCAGATGTGGGAACATCAATCCCGACATCCTTCCCTGCTGTCTTGAACCCCTGAGAATATAGTTCAGTGATATTGTACTTCCTGTTCTAACAGTTTGGTTGTATCTGTTCCTCCCTACTCAGGTTCATTTCCATAATAATTCATTTTGGAAAGAATATGTTTTTCTTTTAACTAACTTTAGTCAAATTTAGAAGCTATTCCATTTTTTATTTTGCAGGTGCAGACAATATCTAGATAGAACACAAAACTGTAATACTCTTCATAAAATGCTGCTTATTGCATATTACCAAATTTTGCATAAATTGCATATTACCCAATTTTTCAACATTTATAATGCAGACTGAGCTCCAGGGCAATATAGTTTATATAGCTTTGCAGGTGACTGCTAGAGCCTTCTCAGAGCTTATTGTCAAATTGTATATTTTAATCTAATCAAATGGAAAGATATATTGGAGAATAACTCTAGTAACTATGATTACTTGATTTAATTTTCATTACAATTAATGTGTATAAATCAGATTTGGCTTTTGTTCTAGTCTCAACGGCTTGGGGAGATGTGTCTTCTACTATACTCTCCCTCTCCAGTGGTTATGCATCTTTGATTACATTCAACTGGTACAAATTGCACCAACATATGCATAGTACTATGTAAAGATCTAGCATATATTTTCTCAGTGGACAACTCTTTGTAGATGAAGAACTTTGAACCCAAGGTAGAAGAGATTATTATCAAATGCCATATTTGGCAAGGAGAAAAGAAAAGGAATTCCTAATTGTTTTCTTCTGTCTAATAAATGGTTCTTCTTTTGTTCATAATAAATTTATTTTTTTCAGAGATGTAAAAGCTTTTTGAGCCATAGAGAAAAAAGGCTAACTTGAACTACTAATTTGCTGAACCTATAAGCATGTTAAAAGAGGTCACGTTGCATGGAAAGTGTACTCTGCAAAATGAAGCTCTTTTTCCCACACATGGAAACCATTCTTCTGGTTACACATAATTAATTCCTTGGTTCTGACAGTGAAGGATGGGGTTTTAGTGTAGACACTGTGTACCAAATGGGAAAGGAAGATCTGCAACCTTTAGAAATGCTCTCATTTATTTTACCCATTGGACAGATATAGCCTTTAATCGTAAGCACAAGAAAAGTATGTAAGGAAAGACTAAACAAGATTAAAAAACAAAAGGATTTCAACCGCAAATCTCACTGATATTGAAATTGTTAAGATACGTTTCTTTTAGAGGGTCTTTGATTCAACTACATTTTGTCACAGCAATTGATTCATTTTGTTCTTTTTAGAACTCTAGTGCGGACCATAGAGTTCGTCTGGACCTTGGGCTTTGGGACAAATTCAGTGAACTTGCAACAAAGTGCATTATTAAAATAGTGGAATTTGCAAAACGATTGCCTGGTTTCACAAGTTTGACAATTGCAGACCAGATCACACTACTTAAGGCTGCTTGCTTGGACATTTTGGTATGTAACTTGTCTCTTTACAGTATTCTGTTCACTTTTGCTTCCAAATCAGTGTATTCAGGAGGAGTCTTGCTGATGAATACTGGTAATAGAAAGATAACAGGCACAATAATCTTTGGGGATGGGCATGTGCCATGGAAATGTTTGCATTTTTATATAGCAAACAAGCTAGCAATAATATTTCTACTGTTTTCTCTAGCTTCTTCATATTCATCCCCATTCACTCCAGCATAGTCAGGCAAGCACACTTTTAAATGAAGCAGAGGCATTCTTGGGAACAAAGAAGGCTGTCACTTTGATTCATGTTACAGCATTGCTGTGTGTATGTGAGAATAAGTGTGTATGAAGAGAGAGAGGGAGGGGGCAGAGAGAATACTCATTTGAGGCAGGGAACCTGCTTCACACTAAAATAAGTTCTTGCAGTTAATGGTATTTCTCATACCTTGCTCTAGGAAACAAAAGGTGCTCAAAAGAACTGTAACTAGCCAATTCCCAATTTCCCTGTATCTATCCAAACAAGTTCTAAGGAGAGAGACTGTCAATTTTAAGCAATTGGAAATTGAAACTGAATGCCTTTCTTCTCCCATGATTAGAGGTAAACAAAAGGATCAGAAAGAGATGTATTGCGGAACTGAAGAATGTAGTTTTTCTGTTCAGAATTTGTAGCACTAAGATCCAAAATGTTTCCTTTTTTAAAGTTCAGGGACACTGTCCCTATCTTATAAATTTGTGATCCCTAGTAAAAGTTGTGAGAGTCCATGTGCATCTGATTAATCATTTTTAAGGACAGAATGGAGAGTCTGTGCTCTGCAGGCTCTTAATATCATTAGCTCTAGCCAGTATAGCCAGAACAGCAACAATTGAAGGACCATACATTCCCTATCTTTGTTTTAGGGTAAAGTAGTAATACAGAACTAATTCCCCTAATTGCTTCTTGTTAAGTAGATTTGAAGTTTGGTTTGTATAGGAACATTGCCCACTAAAATAATTAATATTATGTTACCAGAAACCTATAAAGTTTGGTTGAAAATTTCTAACAAAATCCTAGGAAGGGAAATATGGTAAGTACTGTAGCTTCTTTTCCTTTTCTTGCAAGTTCTACTACCACTACTACAAGATGAGAAGAAAAGAGGCAAGAGGAGATTAGCGTGCACCTCAAAGATGCACGTAGAAGAGTCCTTTTTTGCCTAGGCTTTCACATTTGTTAGTCTTCTTTTTATTGTGTATACTCTTTCTTCAAGACAGACACACCTATTGTCAATTACTTGCCTGCCATAGTTAATGCTGCTGTAACATAACAGTGAAGTAATGCCATGAATTATAAAATCTGGCATAGTTTCAAGCATACCTGATGAAGAATTCTGAGAAGGAAGTTGAACTGCAGTTGAGAGGCAAAGTAGCTTAATAAATGGTTACTATATTACTGCTGGTATGGCTCTTTTAAATAAAGATAAGAGGGAATTTTCTTAGCTTAGCTTCTCTCCAACTCTTCACTCTTAAGAGGCTTCTTGCTATTTTCCTGGAAAATTTATCAGCAGCCAGATATAATCTTCTATAATCTTCCCTTGCTTCAAGAACCTTTCTGGATCCCAGACAGGATTGGACCAAGCTTTTGGCACAGATGGTAATATATCTCATATAGATATGTGTCATCTTTAGCATTTTGGACAACTTTATTCTCTGGAGGAATGGAGACATTTCTCTCGTGTATATCTGATCATCATGTGATTCTTTATGTTCTCACTGTTTGGGTGAGGCCAAAAGTAGAAGTAGCTAGGTAGGTGCGGCATTCTTACTTTTTTGAATATCGCCAGGGGTGTCAAACTTGTGGGGCGGATGCATCACGTGCTGGACCCACCACTGCCCAGTTTAGCGAAGGGGAAAAAAAGTCCCAATACATCATGTGACGACGCCTTGACGATGAGAGTTTGACACCCCTGCTTTATGCTCTTCCGATCACTCCTTCTTCTTTTTTTTTCTATGCTTGTTTTCTCTTCCCCTGACCTATCTCTTCTGCTTGCTGAGAAGTCTGAATTGATTGCTATCAGGCAAAAAAACCCCACATGAAATGAAACTATGTCCTGTTTCAAACTAGGGGTTCAAATTGTCCACTTTTGCATTATAGGATTAATTATGGTATAATTCTTTCTTGCAGGACTTTCTCTAAAGATGAAAGATTATTCTTGATTACAGATGAAATGCATTCAGAAAGTATTCAGACTTCACTTTTGTCAATTTTGTTGTGCGGCAGCTTTATTCTACAGTTGTTGAAATTCATTTTTTTCTCATTAATCTACATTCAGTACTCCATAATGACGAAGTGAAAACAGAATTTTAGAAATGTCTGTAAATTTATTAAAAATAAAAAACTGAAATGCCACATTGGCATAAGTATTCAGACCTTTGCAATGACACTTGAAATTTAGCTTTAGTGCCTCCCATTTCTCTTGATTGTTGCTGACATGCCTCTACATTTTGAATGGAGTCTACCTGTGGTAAAATTAAATTGATTGGATATGATTTTGAAAGGCACACACTTCTCTACAGAAGTGTCACAGCTGACAATGTATACTATAGCACAATGATAGCTAACCCTTTTGCTGTCGAGTGTCAAAAGTGTGCGTGCCCATACCCATAATATGATGAACATGTGACCCCCTGCCACACACACCCCTCCCAGTGCATGGACATTCTCCCTGTGCCCCATTTTGGTCTAGCAGGCCTCCCTGAAGCATCCTGGGACAAAAAACAGGCTGTGGGGGAAGGCCACACCCCTGTGCTCCATTTTGGGCCTAGCAGGCCTCCCTGAAGCCTCTTGGGACAAGAAACGGGCTGTGGGGGGGCGGGGAAATGCCACACACCCCTGTTCCATGTTTTGGACCAAGAAGGCCTCTCTGAAGCTGCCTGGGGCATGGGGGAAGGCGCACCGCAGCCCCACACTCCCTTGACCCACCCGTACCAGTGGTGGGATTCAAAAATATTTACTACCGGTTCTATGGCCGTAGCTTAATGGGTGTGGTGTGGCTTGGTGGATATGGCAGAGGAACAATACTGCAAAATTCCCATTCCCTCCCCGCTCCTGGGAGAAGGATACTGTAAAATCTCCATTTCCACCCTACTCCTGGGGAAGGATACTGTAAAATCTCTGACAATAAGCAAATTAGAACTGAGGAGAAATTTCCTGATAGTTAGATAGTTAATTAGTGAAATGACTTTAGTGACTTGTGGATGTTCCAACATTGGAGGTTTTTAAGAAGAGATTGGACAACCATTTGTCTGAAATATTATAGGATTTTCTGCTTGAGCAAGGGTTTGACCAAAGACCTCCAATAACAGCCCTGTTATTCTGTTCTGTTATTCTGAGAGGACTAAGAGTTCAAGCCGTCAAATTCCAGCATCAGTGTGATTTTTCATATAAATTTTAGCAAGATTCTTAGTGTTCAAAATTAGAATGAGTAATCTGGATCTTCAACTCCAAATCCTGTTCTGTAAGGCAACTTTAAGACTTGTGGACTTCAACTGGCTGGGGAATTCTGGATGTTCTTAAAGTTGCTGAGTTTTGAGACTTCTCCTGTAAGGAATCCAGAACAGAACACAACAGAAAGACTGACTAGTTTTCACTTGAATACCTCAAACATTCAATCAGGATACACTTTGCTATAAATTAAATTCATTGCAGTGTTTTGTTTTCTGCTTAATAATATTATTTTACCTGTATTTTTATTACAACTTTATTGGATTTTATATGATTTTATATGTATTTATGGTTTCATTTTGATGTTTGTAAACCATCCACAGTTGCTGCAAGATTGGTGGCAAAAACATTTAACAAACCAACAGAGAGAACAAACCTTGATCAATTTCAACCCTGAATGGACAGGGGTGCTCCATTGTAGTCTATAATACATCGCCTTCCCTTTCTTCACTTGAAAGAAAAATTGCAATAATGGCAGACAGATAATTTTTACCTCTTATTAAGACATATGTGATACATATGAAAACAATTGTTATATAGAAAAGTTAGAGGAAAAAAATGAGCATTTGGCCTAAAACACCTAAATTATTTTATTTCAAATAAGTATTTCTGAGGGAACACAATACTTGAGTCTTAACCTTTGAGTTAACATTTAGTATTTGATGGCATAAGATGTACACTGTTGGATTTATTTAAGTGGTGGTTCCAAAATTGTAGAGAGATTTTGGTTTAGTCAAACCCATTGATGGAGGCAATAACTATAACGATTATTTGCAAAACCCATCCTTTTTAACCTTCCTGAATTGACATAATTTTTCTTTCTTCCTTTCCCTCCTTCCTTCCCAGATCCTTCGCATTTGCACAAGATACACCCCTGAACAAGACACAATGACCTTTTCTGATGGCCTTACGCTAAACCGAACTCAGATGCATAATGCTGGATTTGGTCCCCTGACAGATCTTGTGTTCACATTTGCCAATCAGCTTCTGCCGTTGGAAATGGATGACACTGAAACTGGCCTACTTAGTGCCATCTGCTTAATTTGTGGAGGTGTGTTTGAAAGACATCAGCTTAATTGTGGAATAGGTTGATTAGGCTATCATTGCTCCAGATTTTGCCAACAGGATTTTAATTTTTGATGAGGTTAACATGGAAGCAGGAGGAAGTTCGCTAGCTATTGCAGGATATTTCCTGCCTTACTGAGGAAGTGGACGAGGCCATGGGAACGGTAAGTGCCTCCACCTGCTTACTGGACCCGTGTCCCTCCTGGCTGGTTTCGGCCAGCAGGGAGGTTATACGAGGCTGGTTCCAGAGAATTATTAACACCTCTTTACAGGAGGGATCTTTCCCGCAGCCCTTAAAGGATGCGGTGGTGAGACCCCTCCTTAAGAAACCTTCTCTGAATCCAGCTATCTTTAAAAACTATCGTCCAGTCTCCAACCTCCCCTTTGTTGGGAAGGTTGTTGAGAAGGTGGTGGCCTTTCAACTCAGACGGTCCTTGGATGAAGCAGATTATCTTGATCCCTTCCAGTCAGGTTTCAGGCCTGGTTACTCCACCGAATCTGCTTTGGTCGCGCTGACCGATGATCTCTGGCGGGCCAGGGATAGAGGATATTCCTCTATCCTGGTGCTTCTTGACCTCTCAGCGGCCTTCGATACCATCGACCATGGTATCCTTCTGCGACGACTGGGGAAGGTGGGAGTGGGAGGCACCATCTTATGGTGTTTCTCCTCTTACCTCTCAGACAGGTCACAGTTGGTGTTGGTTGGAGGACAGGTTGACCCCTAGGCCCCTCAAATACAGGGTGCCGCAGGGCTCGGTCCTGTTCCCCCTCCTATTTAACATCTACATGAAGCCACTGGGTGAGATCATTCGCCGGCACAGGATTAAACACCACCAATATGCGGACGATACTCAACTGTATCTGTCTGCCCCGTGCCAGCGAAGCAGTGGAAGTGATGTCCCAGTGCCTGGAGGCTGTTAGGGTCTGGATGGGTGTGAACAATCTGGCACTCAATCCAGACAAGACCAAGTGGTTATTGATGTTTCCTCCCAAGGATAGTCCATACTATCCATCTATTAGCCTACACCCCTCAGAGAGGGCCCGAAACTTGGGTGTCCTCCTGGATCCGCAGTTGACATTAGAACACCATTTGTTGGCGGTGACCAGGGGGGCTTTTGCCCAGGTTCGTCTGGTGCACCAGTTGCGGCCCTATCTGGACCGGGAGGCACTTCGAATGGTCACTCACGCCCTCATCACCTCAAGGCTCGATTACTGCAACGCACTCTACATGGGGCTGCCCTTGAAGAGTGTTCGGAGACTGCAGTTGGTCCAGAATGCAGCCGTGCAAGCGATATCGGGTGTACCTCGGTACACCCATGTTACACCTATCCTCCGCGAGCTGCACTGGCTCCCTATTGGTCTCCGGACGCGCTACAAGGTGCTGGTGATTACCTTTAAAGCCCTACATGGCCTTGGACCTGGATATCTGAGAGACTGCCTCCTGCTGCATACCTCCCAACGGCTGATAAGAACTCACAGGCTACGCCTCCTCCAGGTGCCGTCGACCGGACAATGCCGGCTGGCGACCACTCGGGGGAGAGCCTTTTCTGTAGCTGCTCTGGCTCTGTGGAACGATCTGCCCGCAGAGATCCGGACCCTTCCCACTCTTGCGGCCTTCCAAAAAGCCACCAAAACCTGGCTGTTCTGGCAGGCCTGGGGCTGTTGATCTATAAATCAGGTCCAACCCCCAGCTAAGCCGAATGTATGTTGTGTTTTTTAAATTGTTTTCGTTTCTATCCCCTATTTGTTATTTTATTTTATCTCGTATTTGTAAGCTGCCCGGAGTCCTTCGGGTTTGGGCGGCATATAACCTCATTAAATTACGAATTACGATCAGATATTGAGAAAGCCTTATTGCTAATATATATTCAATTTATATGCTGCCCAATTCTCAGAGACTTCGCAGTTTGGCACATATTTAAAACGTGACAGTAAAAATAAGAAACAAAAATGGGTACTGGTGGTAGAATAATCAACTGGGTTAATAAAGGAAACCTACCTAAGTTAAAAAGGAGCTTCAATCATCCCCACCAAAGGCTTGGATAAGTGCCAGGTGTTCTGGTCTCTTGAAACATTAGTAGGATGGGGACTGTTCAGTTCTGCAGGGGTAAATACATCAAGAGAAGGCATTCTCCCAGAGTTCGGATACGTAGCACTGCTTAATTGAAGGAACCTGAATTGATTTGCTTGGCCAGATACAGTGGGGAGATAGGTAGTCCCTCAAGTAATCAGCTATCTGTCATGTTTTTCTATTTGTTTTGGCTTCTTAATGTTCTAAACTCAAGAGATGAAATCTGGTGGTAGCTGAAGAAGAGAATAGGGGGTCATGATATGGTAACTGTGAAACAGAGAATTCTGTGTAAAGGGATTAGAAAGAAAGAAGGTGGTACTGAAATGCCTTGAAATAAAGTAACTCTAATCAAAATTGGATTGCTATGATAGTTAAAAATGTTTGGATGTTGGAAAAAATTGGAGGAAAGCACAGCCAAAATCTAAATATTTCTTCATATATTCCTTCAGACAAAATCTTGTGATAGATACATTCAGAAGGAAGCATTAGTAACAATTTTCAGTGTTTAGTATGAATGGAGGAAAGCAATAGATCTAGCTTTCCTTTAATCTTTTGCTGACACCTACTGGCACACAAAGGCGATATTGCTCTGGGATCAGGGATACAAAAGAAATAAAAATATAAAAGAAAGAATATACATTACATTAATCTTTGAAATTTATGTTGTTGTTTTATGTTACTGTTTTACAAATTAAAATTTTATGGATACTTCATGTTGGAATTTATATAAATATTTACTTTTGGCAGTTCAATGGTCTACAGCTGGAAAAGAGGAAATAAAATAGTTCATCAGTTGCAATCTCATCAGTTAGAAAAAAACAAGTTGTGCAAAGAATGTTACCACAGGGATGACAAGTAGGAATTGATTTTTAAAAAAAATCTCCAGCACAAAGGAAAGTAATAACAAAGGAAAATAGGAAGCCATCATAGCATGTGTTTATAACGGTTTGATGTTTGAGTACAGACATTTAACAATTATACTTTCTCAGACCGCCAGGATCTCGAAGAACCAACAAAAATAGATGAACTACAGGAGCCATTACTAGAAGCTCTCAAAATATACATCCGAAAAAGAAGACCCAGCAAACCTCATATGTTTCCAAAAATCTTAATGAAAATTACAGATCTGCGCAGTATCAGTGCAAAAGGTAAGTTTGATAACTTTTTAAGGAAGATGATTGTCAACAGGAGATTGTTGACAATTGCAATTGTTGACCCAGCTGGTTAATGCTAAAAGAGTTACAGAAGTACATTTTAAGAAAGGCATTAGTACCTTTTACAGAATAACAGTTGGAGGGGATCTATGTCTTTCCTATTCAGGCAGGAAATCCTATATCATGGGTGTCAAACTCGCTGCATCACATTGCATCACGTGATATATTGTGATGTCTTTTCCCTTCATGGAGCTGGGGTGGGTGTGGCCAGGGCAGGATGCATCTGGCCCATAGGTTGCCACAGTTGGATACCTTTTCAGACAAATGTTTGTCCAATCTCTTCTTTAAAACTTCCAGCATCCACAACTATCAGAGAGAAGTTGTTCCACTGATTATTCTATCAGGAAGTTTTTCCTTAGTTCTTCTCTCCTTGATTAGTTTCCATTCATTGCTTCTTGTCCTGCCTTCATGTGCTTTGAAGAATAGATTGACTCCTCCTTCTTTATGACAATCCCTTAGATATCCTTGTTATGTTTGCATAAATTCAGTTTCCTTAATGAAAACAAAATCTTGATCCTGAACTTGAGTTATGTAAATTTCGGATTTACATAATCATGATGAGCTCATCAATAACAAAAAGTTATCATTGCAGAATCATTTTTTTAAGTTAAGTAGTAACATTTAGGATTAAATGTAAAAAGCCAGGTAAAGAGAACTGCTATCAGGCCATCTTAGTCCTTCTTTTCATTAAACTAGACATACCTAATGCCATCAACCATTCTTTATATGTTTTAACCTCCAATCACCTAATCATCTTTGTTATTCTTCTGTGTACTCTTTCTAGAGTGTTAACATCTTTTTTACATCATGGTGACTAAAACTGGATACAGTATTTGAAGTGTAGTCTTATCAAGGCATTATAGTGTGGTATTGACACTTCATGTGATCTTGACTCTATTAATGTAACCTAGGACTGCTTTGGCTTTTGGCAGCTGCAACGCACTGCAGTCTCCTGTGTCCAGGAACAGAATAGAATAGACTGGAAGGATACCTGGAGGTCTTTTAGTCAAGCCTCCTGCTTAAGCAGGAGAACCTATACAATATCAGACAAGTGACTGCCCAGTCTCTTCTTAAACACCTCCAGGGATGGAGCCCCCTCAATTTCTGAAGGCAAACTGATTAATTGTCCTCACTGTTAGGAAGTTTCTCCTTAATTCCAGGTTTCTTACCTCTTTGGTTAGTTTCCAATCATTGTTTCGTGTCCTGCCCTCTAGTGCTTTGTAGAATAATTTGACCCTCTCTTCTTTGTGGCAGTCCCTCAAATACTAGAATACTGCTATCATGTTGCCGCTAATCTTCTTTTCTTTAGATTAGCCAAACCCAAATCTTGCAGCCGTTTAGTCTCAGGGCTTTTGATCATCTTAGTTGCTGTTCTCTGAACTTTTTCCAAAGTCTCAATACCTTTTTTTGTAGTATGGTGATTAAAATTGGTTGCAGTATTCTAGATATGGTCTTACTAGGTTTTATAAAGTGATACTTAATACTTCAAGTGATCTTGATTCTATGTCTATTTGTATAACCCAGGATTGTATTAACCTTTTGGGCTGCTACTGCACACTGCTGGCTCATATTCAAGAGATCATCCAATAAGACTCCAAGGTCCCTCTCACAGTTACTGTTTTTGAGCCAGTCTCACCTAATCTGTATTTACAACTTTGATTTTTCCTGTCTAAATGTAAAACTTTGCTTTTCTTCACATTAAAATTCATTTTGTTGGATAAGGTCCATTGTTCAAGTTTGTCAAGATCTTTTTAAATCCTGCCTACCTAGCTATGATTGTAATGCCACTCATTCTGATTGCATGATCAGAAGAGGTTTTTTTTTTTTTTTTTTAAATGGTAAGACGAAAAGAGTTAAGTAGGAAAATGAATTACCAACTTCTTTCAGAGTTGTTGGGATGGCTGGAAAAAATTGGTTAATGGACACAGCAGATTCAGGCTTCTGATATGATGAGTTACCAGAGATATAAAGATAAGTTAGTCAGTAATAGATATTGCTAAATCTACTATACTGGCTGAGGAATACCATTATTTCAGGGGGGAAAAAAATCAAAGACTTCTTCTGAAGTGTTCATATGGAAGCTCAAAAAATAAAAATGGCAACTATGCCTGCTTAGTCAAAGCTGTACCCGCTTTTTAAAGAGATAACGTGCAAATGTTAAATATCACATCTTAACCAGAACATGTTTTTTTTCATGACTTGCGCCTTTCAATTGAAACATATGACCATAAGTGGGTATATTTGACTTTCCTTGAAATTTAGGCAGTTGAATTCAACATTTTAATAATCATATCTTTTAGTATAAACTGGTATGTAAACAAAAGTTTTTTGCCATATTTTTGCTAAGATGATCAATTTTGTTGGTAGGCCTGTTTATTCTGAACATTGTTCAGAAAACAAGAGTAATCCAAAAGGGTTCCTAAAGGTTGACTATATTAACTAAAGATTAATTGAATTCAACAGAAGTACTTTTCTGCTAGTTAAAATGAATTGTTGCAGTTTATCAAATAGAAATAAAACAAAATAAAATTGAATGTTCTGAATGACTGCATGATTTTTTTTTAATTACTAATGAAAAAGTTTTAAAAATTCCAAAGAACTGCTACATAGACATTTTCCCTAAACCCTGATTTTCAAGACTCCATGTTTTGAAACCTGTTATTTCATCTTGGAAATATTCCTCTTTCACATTATACTATTTCTCTATAATTGTTTAGCTTTTTTTTTTAGCTTTTTATCATATGGTTTAATAGTTTCTCAAATATGGCACTCAGTTAAATAAAAATTCACAGCTATGATTTTATCATATTTTGAATAAACTTTTGATTTCTTGCTCCTTAACAATAATTTTAAGACTTTGCACATAAGAATCCAGGTGCAGCTTGTTTATGTGGCCATCCAAACAATACATCTAAATAGTACTTTTTAGTTTTACAGATATCCAAAGAAGCAAGATGGCCTTATAATCCATTCTCTAAATTTTGGTCATTTTTCTGTTTATAAAATCTCTACCTTATAATTGTTAATTGATTCTTTTTCCTAGTTACCAGCTCTGAATATATAGGAAACACTCTAATCAAACACCTAAATAGTTTTCCTACTGCTCTTACTCAAACATAGACATGGTTTCTTGCAATAATCCATTTAATAAGTGGATTATTCTATGTATTAGTATTAATAGTACATAAATTTCTTATCCTCTGAGAAAAGTGAAGTATGACTGCAAAAAATTCCAATACTACTAAACATTTCTTTTTTCCTTTGCTGAACAATTCACAAGGTGCTGAACGTGTTATTACACTGAAAATGGAGATCCCTGGATCTATGCCACCTCTTATCCAGGAAATGTTGGAGAACTCAGAAGGACATGAACCATTGACACCAAGCTCAACAGTGACCACAGCAGAGCACAGTCCAAGTATTTCCCCAAGCTTGGTAGATAATAACAGCGTCACTCAGTCTCCTTTGGTGCAGTAAGACATTTTCTCTAATGAAATTCCTAACTCTTGATGCACAAGGATGACATAGCATATTCTCTCTACGGCTGCTTGTTTTCTGGACTTTTACAGACACTACAACCCAAAAGGACCAATAATTGTTCATATGTATCTATATTGTGTGAAGGTATGTGTGTGTGCGCGTGTGCGCTGACACACACAGAGTAAATTCCATTTCTTCTCTACATTTGTAGGACTGTGCTCTGAATCTCTGATTTCATGAAATAAACAAACTGATATGTTGCTATTACTTCTTTTGAATATCCAAAATTGCAAGTGACAAGATTGATCTCAAAGGGGTTTAAAAGTCGTGGTTATACCATTTCTGATGACTTTGTACATATAAAATATATGAATATGTACTTTTTATCCTGGATGTTTGATGCTTTCTCTTTTTAAATGTGTACATGAAATGCCCAAGACATCCCTTAGAAATGGATAACATACTTGTCTGGATAAGAACATTTTAAAAGACAGTCTTAGTTAGGATGAAAACTTATCATTGCTCTTTTTAAAGACCTCAGTGTATTACTTATTTCCCAGCAAAAGATCAAAGAATTTCACTGCATTAGCAGAAGTAACTTTTGTGGGAGTGTAACTGCCAGCTCAGTTATTTGAACATAATTTGTTCTATTGTTAATGTCACTTTAAATATATACAAAGGGTTTCTTACTTTATTGATTTCTCTACTTTTAAAAATACTGAAATTTTACTTCATTTATAGCCTTAAAGGCAAAAACACTTTACAGTGTTATTTTACTTTTTCACAAGCTATTAGGTAACTTGGTGAAATAATAACCAGGCATAATCACTACCTCTGAATCGGTGGCACTAGTGGGGAAAAAAACCACTCTGGAGAAAGTGTTCCTCAGTCCTATCATTCTCTCTGTGGCATCACAGGACTGGCACTGGGACACCTTGAAACAGATGATGGAATCTGTCTCAATGACCTTGCTAATCACCATAAAACAGTGAAAATGTGGTAGAATTGTTACACTTTTTTAAAGTGTCAGGTTTTTTTTTAGGTTTCATTAAAAGCACTAGTGGATTTTTTAAATATATTCTAGCAAATCTGTGATGTACTTTCACTGGCTCTGTTTGTACATTGAGATTGTTTAACAATGCTTTCTATGTTCATATGCTGTTTACTTTTTTCCATGAATTATCTTGGCAAAAAATAAAATATATTTATTTTGACCCTGTATAAACAAAATTTATTTAGAGAAAGCTCTGTACACAAGTAAATGGTTTTATATTTTTAATGTTTAAACTTCATTTCAAAAAGTTGCCGTTTGCAACCATGACAATTAAAATGTGTGCTTTTTGCACAGCTCTCTAGAACATTTCTACAAGCCGGTCAGACACATGACATTTCAATGAGTAAAAAAGAGCATAAAACTGTAAGTGTAAGAACAAAATGTTAAAATGCCTACACACAATAATAAAAACCATCAATTACATCACATAAAATAAGTCAAATGTACAAAAAGTCTGCGACAGAAAAGGACAACATAAGATATTTGTTGGAAGTTTGTGTGCTCTTTCAGCACTTAATTAAAACATAGGAAAATCATCATCTTCATCAGACTCTGCAAAATACTTCACTTCTTTTCTTGCGCGACCTGTCCGTGGCCTGGAAGTTGTTTCAGAAGCAAAGTCAGATGGTAAAATGTCTACATCAGAATCCTGATCAAAGGCTGTTTTCTTCAGTTTCTGTTTTAAAATAATTATTAAAAGTTACTGGTGATGTCAGTTATTTAGCCATTTAAAGCTATTAAGATGCAATTAAAAAGACAATTTATGCAAGCTAACGCATGAATATTTACAATGCTTTCATCATTAAGAGGCACACTGGTTGCAGAACTACAGGCTATTTCTGCTGCCTGCCGGCTGCCTGCAATTTGGCAGTTCAAATCTCACCAGGCTGAAGATTGACTCAGCCTTCCAACCTTCCGAATGGGTAAAATGACCCAGATTGTTGGGGGCGATAGATTGACTCTGTAAACTGCATAGAGAGGGCTGTAAAGCGGTATATAAGTCTAATTGCTATTGCTATTAATAACCTCTAAATGTATCTAGCAGTTTGTTAAATTACCTTGCTCGGAATTGACTTGGGCGATTTTCTTCCAGGGTTATATTCACCTTCATTTTCAGAACCGGATATTTTCCTTTTTTTCGCTCCCCTGCCTTTTCCTATGAAAAGATTAAAGGGAGAATCTACCTCAGTTCATTGTGTTTTACCATAATAAATGGTAAAACTGAATGATACAACTGAAAGGATGTCATAATCATCATAACCATAGTAAACAAATAAAATTTAAAGTTTTAGAAATCATTAAATATAATTTTTTAGAGGAATTACTATTATTTACTATTATTATTAAATACTTACTATTCTTTCCATATAATAATTAATCCAATAGAACCAACATTCCTTGCTATTTGTTACTAGAACCAATTTCTCAAAGCAAGGTCCTTGATTGAATGACAGACAGAAGCTGTATGTTTTTATTCTTGAGAAATTGTGCATACCAATTTAATTATTATATTAATAAAAACAAACTTACCAACTCACTATCCTTAATAGGATATTAATAGATTAAAATATAGACCGAAATCTCTTAAATGCTATAGCAACCAATAGTTACAGGAAACACCTTTTTCTGATTGGCTAAAACTATAATTAATACACCAAAATCTATTATTTGCTATTTTTTTTTTACTTGCCTGGATCTTCAATAATAATAAATATAGTTTTAATTTTTAGTTGTTATTTGTAGCTGGTTTTATTTTGTGTCTCTTAATTCTGCTTTTTCTTTTACAATTTTATACTTTATCTATAGAAATGCTTACAAAGGTTTCTTGGAGTTTCTAAGCATTGGTGCACTGAAGGAAACCCAGGTTTTTCCTTGTCATCAAAATTTAAAGAATATGATCAAATTTTGTTCAAATTAACTAATATGTAAGAAGTTAAAACATAAAAATGGATAATTTAGACAAGACAAACATTCAACTGCTTTGCATATTTCTGCCCATTACAGACTGAATTAATTTGTAGATTTAATTGTAAACATGAAAACAACTGTTTTTAGTGGTGTCCAGAGTACATTTATGAAATTACAATTTCTGCAATAACTGTAATTGTTGTAAGATCTGGCCTTAGGTATATTGTTGTATTATTATCACATGCAAAGTATCTGTAAAGTATTCCATATTTTAATTTTGGAAAGAATGCAAAAACCATATTAAATTGTTGACTAAGGTCAACAATTTCAGTAAATATGGAATACTGTAGAAGTTGTTGACTGACAGATTATTACGCAAATTGAAATTGAGTCAAAATCTGTCTAGTGATCTCCATATTTTCTTTATCTCTGTCATGACAAGAAATTAAGATTTGAGTATTTTGGTGGCTACTACTGGATTGTTATGTGTTGCTATGGGACACAAACTACTTTCTTCTTTTGTTCTTCTGAGAGAAAGTAGATTCAGACAAACTGCATTTAGGTTGACTCCTTTCTGAAAAACAAGCTGATGAAGTAGGCCCAGATACTTGATGGAATTCTTCCAGAATGAACCTTTATGACTATTAAGGATAGCCAAGAAGCACTTAGAATAGAATAAACTGGAAGGAATCTTGGAGGTCTTCTAGTTCAATACACTACTTAGGCAGGAAAACCACCACCACTCCAGACAAATGGTTCTCCAATATCTTCTCAAAAATTTCCAGTGTTGGAATATTCACAACTTCCCACTGATTAATTGTTCTAACTGTCAGGAAATTTCTCCTCAGTTCTAAGTTGCTTTCCTCCTTGATTAGTCTTTACCCACTGCTTCTTGTCCCACTCAGGTGCTTTGGAGAATAGCTTGACTCCCTCTTCTTTGTGGCAGCTCCTGAGATATTGGAACACTGCTATCATGTCTCCCCTAGTCCTTCTTTTCATTAAACTAGACATATCCAGTTCCTGCAACTGTTCTTCATGTTTTAGCCTCCAGTCCCCTAATCCTCTTTGTTGCTCTTCTCTGCACTCTTTCTAGAGTCTCAACATCTTTTTACATTGTGGTGACCAACACTGGATGTAGTATTCCAAATATGGCCCTACCAAAGGCATTATAAGATGGTATTAATACTTCACGTGATCTTGATTCTATCTGTCTTGTTTATGCAGCCTAGAACTGTGTTGGCTTTTTTGGCAGCTGCTGCACACTGCTGGCTCATATTTAAATGGTTGTCCACTAGGACTCTTAAGATCCCTCTCACAGCTACTACTATTGAGCAGGGTAGCACATATACTGTCCCTATGCATTTTGTTTTTCTTGCCAAATGTAGAACATTACTTTTTTCACCATTGAATTTCATTTTATTAGATAGCATCCAATGTTCATGTCTGTCAATATCCTTCTGTATCTTGAGCCTATCTTCTGGAGTGTTGGCTATTCCTACCAGCTTGGTGTCATCTACAAATTTGATGAGTTCTCCATCTATCCCCTCGTTCAAATAATTGATGAAGTTATTGAAGAGTACTGGGTCTAAAACAGAGCCTTTGCATATTCCACTGCATACTTTCCTCCATGCAGATGCAGTTCCATTGAGGACTACACATTGAGCTTGGTTGGTCAGCCAGTTACAAAGCCATCTGGTGGTGATGTTGTCTAACCTACATTTTTCTACTTCATCTAGTAGTAGGTTATGGTCTACTACTAAATGCCTTACTGAAGTCCAAGTAATTTATATGGACAGCATTCCTCTGATCCAATAATTTTGTCACTTTGTCAAAGAATGCAATAAGATTAGTCTGGCATGGTCTGTTTTTGACAAACCCATATTGGATTTTGGTTATTATTTGTTTGCTTCTAGGTGTTCGCTGATTTGTTGCTTGATTATCTTTTCCAGAATCTTCTCTACTATTGAGGTCAGGCTGATAGGTCTATAGTTTCCTGGATCTATTTTTTCCCCTTTTTGAAGATGGGAACTACATCAGCTCTTTTCCAGTCCTCTGGCAGTTCCCTGGTGCTCCAGGATCTTTGAAAGATATAGTTAAGTGATTCTGAGATCTCGGCTGCCAGTTCCTTCAGAATCTTGGGGTGTAATCCCTCTGGTCCTGGAGATTTGAACTTGTCCAGGGTAGAGAGGTGCTCACTTACCATTTTCTTCCCTACTTTTCTACATCTCAATTTGGGATGGCTACATTTTGCAAAATGTGCCATTTGAATTGTTTTTGTACAGGTAGCTCTTGACTTATGACCACAATTGAGCCCAACATTTCTGTTGCTAAGTGAGACAGTTGTGAAGTGTGGTTTGTCTCATTTTATGACCATTCTTGCTACAGTTCAGTGAATCACTGCAACAATCATAAATATGAGTGAAGGGTCTGAAGTTTGATCACATGACCATGGGGATGCTACAATGGTATGATGGTATGAAGTCGCTTTTTTCAGTGCTGTTGTAACTTCGAACAGGCACTAAATGAAATGTTTTAAATCGAGGACTATATTGGTATTATATTATAGGTAGTTTGAATTACTTTTTCCTTTTTATTGTGTCTGTTTTCATTATTGATTTTACATTGTTCTGAGAACACTAAAGAATTCTTGAATAAAATAAAACTATAATATACTTGCTTTTTTGATAGTATAAATTCAGTAAATATTTCTAAATTTGTCATTTTATATAAACATTAAAAATACATATATAAGAAAAAGATGTCTTAACACACTTCAGCTGCTGCCTTTTAACAAGAAAATCAGTTACTGTCAAATAAGAATAAGATTAAAAATGTGTATTACAGCATTAACTCAATTGGAAGTTACATCAGCTTTTTTTTACCTTTGGGAACAATGGACTTCTTTGGAATACCAAATTCAGATTCTGAATCAGAGTTTATTAGTTCCATCTTCTTAGGTTTTGGAGATCTTTTCAGCTTAGAGGGCATATCTGATGATAGTTTTGCTGTTAATTATGTAAATAAATGATAAATTGCAGAAGCATCAACAGATTAGATTTCTACTAATTCTTTTTTCTCTGTCCCATACACTGACAAAATTAAGTGTTAACAAAATTAAATCTACTTCTCGGACAGTATTTTCAAAACTATTACAGAGAGATTGACTTCTTTTATATGCTAGATTGTATTCTGTACCTATACTTCTGTACCATACCAGTGTTTCAGAAGAGATATGCTCTTTACAAGTTTTAATAGAGCAATGTTTAGCATGTTCTCATCTTAAAACATGAAGTTATCACATTTTATATTTTATGCTAATTATCAAAAGCATTAAATTTAGAAGAGAAAGTAAAATAGTAAATGTAACTAGTAAATTTCAAACACTTGCCTTTTTTAGTAACAACTGTTTTACTTGAAAGTGTCTCTGTTTGTTTTGGAATAAAAGTTGAAGAAAAGACTGGTGTTGAATCTTCCTCATCACTGTCAAATTTTGATGTATCTACAGAATACAAAATGTTTTTAATGCCATACATGCCAATTATTACCTTCTAAACACTAAATATAAATTTTGTTTTCATATTAAAATGACATAATACAAGTTAACGAAGATGCTTAAAATATTTGAAAAGGCATACAATTTAGGCATGTCTAAAATTTGTGAAGATATTGAACTCAACAAAATACTGTTCTGATTTATTTATGATAGTGTCACTTCTGCCTTAGAATTAGCAATATCTCACATAAACATATTTTATAAATACTTATTTTCAAAAACAGAATTCCATTTTCTGGCATCTAATGAGTTTTATTAAGAAATAAGAACTTATATTTTTATCATCTTAACATAACTGTCTTATGCACCAAATTTTTAAATGTTTGGATATTTCCCAGGAAGAGTATTTTCTGAGATTCAAGAAGAGGTTTGGTAGCCTTTAGTGACAATGGATTTTAAGCAAAGATTTCTTATTCAATAATGCATTGCCTACTGAGTTGAATATTTAATATATTTTATACATACCAATATTGGCTTTCCGAGAATAAGAAGGAAACGTGAACAGGTTACCAAAATCTTGATTAGTTTTGTCTTGGGAAACCTTCCTATGATAAAAAAAGAATTTTAATTTAAAAATTCCTCTTTCTAATCTCCTAAAAAAAACTGCAGAGGAAAGGCATTTGATTTTATGCAGAACTGTAATGCAATGTATATAATAATACATAGATTAGCTTATACATGAAATATGTAATAATATATAATACATAAAAAGTATGATCAAATGGCTAGTTATATTTCATTTCTATATGTTACCTCACTTCAATAGTCAAAAATACACATACTCCAAATAATATATATTTAACAGGTAGCATCTGTTGACACCTTAGATACATAATATGTCTGCAAATATACCTCATCCTACAGATGTGTAATAATTTACATTTTGTTAATCTTCATACTGCTAGTTAGAGACTAAAAAGATATCGCAAACCTATCACACTTACCGCAAAGATACCGCAAACCTATCACACTTACTCTGGAGAAGGCTTTGTTTTGATTGGAGAGAAATCATATTCATCCTTTTCAAGACTATCTGAAGGCACAAATTCATCTTCTCTGTCATTGATGTTTGAAGATGTTTTTACTTTGAGTTCATTAAGATCATTGTTGTTGGCATCTTCATCATCATCAGCATCTTCTTCTTCTTCCGAGAAATCAAAGGTGTATTTGGGCCTTTCAGCTGGAAAGTAGACACAACCACAATTTTTGTTTTATGTTAAATGTTATATTTTGTATTTCATACTATGAACATTTGAATAATTGTGTGAAGCCTATAGCATTGCAACATATTTTTAGCAACATATTAGTCTAGGACAATAAACATTGAATAATAAATCAATACTGTAATGAACACTAAATAGGCCAACTTTCTGCAAATTTGATTGCATAATTTGTTCCACATTCAAAAGGCGATAATTGTAGATATGGTAAGTGCAGAAGTTTGGATATTTTTCTATTGTAAATTTGGTAAGATCCAAAAGATGATTGACTTTTAGGTCTCATAAGTAACCAGGAAAAGATAATTCCACAGACAGAAAAATACAAAAAAATCACAAAACAAGTTAAAGTATAAAAAATACAAAGGTTTCCAGCTAAATGATTTAACTGGTGAAAAGATCTATTAAAAGGTGTGCTGTATGGAACTGTTGAAGTTGAGACACCAAAAAAAAACCCTTCGATAAAACAGTTTCAAAACAAGCCATATATACAATGAGGGGCAACACATCACTGCAAACTTACTGAAAAGTTTATACTTTTGATAAAGTATGAAAAGTTGACACTGAGATAATTTTAGACAGAATATTATTGTATACAACAATGATCTGCATGATAGGGATGTCAGAAGGAAAACATTTTATCTGACAACACAAAAGCTATTTTCAAAAGCATGAAAAAAGCCTTTTTTGATATGATTTAATGATTAAACACAACAGAACAGTGGTCAATTATTAAAACTTATTTACAATATAAAACTTAACGATTTTGTTCCATTATAGATAGTGGCATTGCTACCTGCAGCTCTTCTAAGTAAAGAATCTCTTGGAATAATCACAGGGTCATTTTCTTCCAAGTCACTTTCAGATTTTGTTTCATCATCTGACCATGGATTTCGTTTCTTTACTTTTTTTGCAGAAGTCTTTGTGGCAGACGGTGTTCTTCTTACTCTAGTACCTAAAACAAGTGAAACATTAGCAGGGTAAAAAATAATCTTCATTATATTTTCTCTCATTTAGCATTGATAACTTCCCAGATTAATGATATAGAAATTAATAACATACAGGTAGTCCTTGATTTATAACCATTCTTTTAGTGACCTTTTGAAGTTACATTGGAACTGAAAAAAGTAACTTTACACTTATGAGCATTGCAGCATCCACAGAATCACATGATCAAAATTCAGCCACTTGACAATTGGCATGTATTTATTATAATTGGGAAGCCAGATTCACTTAAGAACTGTGTTACTAATTTAACAACTGCAGTGATTCACTTAATAACTGTGGCAAGAAAGATTATAAAATGGGGCAAAACTGTCTTGCTTAGCAATTGAAATTTTGGGCTCAATAGTGGTCATAAGTACAGAATTCTGTAAGTATATGCTATATATATTCACCATCATTTTAACCATTGCCTATCCACTGTAGGATGAAGGACTTTTCCTATATGGTCCTGAGCTTTATTTTGCCAATTGGGCCCATAATTCTTGCTGATGTCAATTTATCTGGTTTCAAGTCTCTCTGGTGGATGCTTTTTATCAAGTAGGACCCATTCTATAACTGTCTTTGTCCATCTGCCATCAGTTCTTCTTGCTGTGTGACCAGCTCATTTCTATTTCAATTCTTTTATTCTCTTGATGATATTGTATATAGTTGTTTGTTCTGCAATCCAGGTGCAGATCTTTCTATCATAACTTGTAATGCCAAGCATGTATCTTTCCATGGCATTTGTGCCTCTTGTAGCTTTTGTATCGATTGAGGTTAGTCTCCATATTTCACCAGGATATGTTAGAGTAGCACACAGTGATTGAAAAATGTTCTCTTCAGGCATAGGGGGAGGTTGTTCTGCTTAGCTTGCTGAATGCCTGCCAATCACATTTAAACACATTTATTGTATTATCTGTTGGCTAAGATATATATAGTGGCCTACTACATCTAGTTCTTCTCCAGATATTAAAAAAATCTTTCTTTAGTGAATTTATTAAACACAACCTGGCTCTTTTACAGGTTTATTTTTAAGCCAAACAGTTATCCTGCTTCATGCAGCTGTTGTATGTGTCTTTGTAGTTCTTCTGAATCTTGTGAGAAGAGAACAACATCACCTGCGAATCTTAAGTGATTTAAAGAAGAAACATTGATTTTTATTTCATTTTTTGCTTAATCTTCAAGGCAGACTGGGAAAGGATACAGTGTGTGTGTGTGTGTGTGTGTGTGTGTGTGTGTGTGTGAAACATGGAGACTAGCATGTCAACTTTGAGTATAAAAATGCAAAATTTAAGAACTGTATTTTTTGCATAATTTTTTCATTATATATATACACACACACAATATTTCAATGGAATTTCTTGGTCTCATGATGATATGTAGCACTGTGTTTGAATTATGGTAACTTAGCTTAATATAAAAGCAGAGAATCAGTTATTCAGTTATTCACTCAGCAGTTTTGAGCTGCTGGTAAAATGATCCACTCCCGAGAATATATTAAGTAGTTATTACTTGATCTCCGTTTGCCTATTCAGCAGGATTGTAGCAGGGGTGAGTTGCTGCCAGCGTTTCCGCCGGTTCTCTGTGTGCGCTGTTTTGTGCGCATGCACTCATTTCGCTCACACATCAGAAAAATTGTTCTGCACATGCTCAGAACATAAAAAACAGAGTAAAAACCATGCTTGTAACGGCATGGGAGACCGGAGAACTGGTTCAGGGGTGTGGCCAGCCTGCCGTCCCTACTAGTTCGGTGATCCTGTGGCAATTTTCACTAACGGTTCGGCTGAATTGGTGTGAACCTCTGGATTGTAGGTGGAACCCACTCATGTAATCCTCACCTTCTCTGCTGTCAACACCAGTTTTATCTGACACTAGCTGATCCCAATACAATTGGTTCCCTCAGAAATAGCCTGATGACAAGGGAGGTGACTTGTATCAAGTTTGAGGTGGTAATGATCAGGTTGGATGCCTCCTTGATTCATAGATGTCTTGTGATTTGTACAATGTGATTTTTCATTATGCTAAACTAAATCAGAGATTCAATTTGGTGTAATGTTAAGGCATAGGTTTAGAAATCACGAGGCAGTAATCCTGATTTAGGCACAAAATAAGCTGGGTGTCAACTTGTAAAGCGTTTCCATGATTACTATCAAGTCGACATAGAAAAAGGGAGGATAGGGAGGAGAATTCCATGCATACCTTTGGCCAGAGTCAGGTCTCATATTCCTACAGCTGGTGTGTGAAATGTGCATGTTCATAGCCTGCCGTAGCACCTTGTTGGTGTATATGATTTATGACACAGACAGAAGGGAGAGGATACAGGGGTAAAGTTCAAACGCAATTAAGCGAAAATCAGTTTCGGCTGATTCGGCCACAGAAGTTTCGGCCACAGAAGAATATGCCAAAATGTTGATCCTAATAAATGAATGGATTTCTTTTGAACTTTGTCTCGAGGCTCGTAAATTAATTAGGTCATCCTTTGGAAACATCACACTGGGTGACCAGGCACTTTCTCAGTCCCAGGAAGAAGACAATGGCAACCAAAACCTTGCTAAGAAAATGATAGGGACTTGTCCAGACAGTCTCTAAAAATTGGACATGACTGAACAGAGATGAAAAAATTAAATCAGGATCTGCAAAATTTTAAATAAAATTACATATTGCCTTTCATGTTTATGATTCAACACATATGCATGTTAATCAACTCCTTAATGCTATTTTAACTATAGTATTGGTGGATCACATTAAACAGATAAATCACTGGTCAGTGCAACTCCTGTAATTTGGGGATCTTGCACAATTTTTTACTATTATGTTAAATGCCACTGGTGATATGTTTTATTTATCTAATAGGGTTAAAATTAAAATATGGTTCACTTTTTCCTCTGGCTAAAGTTGCAACTGAAGGATTGCACCCTCTATGACTATACAAATATGTACTTTGTACAGAGTTCCTAAAAGATAATACTCTTTGTCTTTATTATAAAATACCAGGGCAATTCAGTTCAGGGCCATATCATTCCAAATATAAATACATCAGCTGCTATTGTTTCACCATTTTTCCTGAGGTAAGCACTCTAGCTATGATTTTGAATGGTATTCCTTCTGAAAGCAGATCCCATGTTCTATTTTTGTTTCCAGTGCCTTTACACCTTAATTTACAGTCTCTTCTTGCTTTTGCATTAATGGGGAGCAATTATTGGACCCTGATTCCTTTCTACATAAACTGTCACAGACGCATCTTCATTCCATTTTAATATAGCAATAATTTGCACCAGTATTAATTAATTTATAGGACGTTGATCATTTTCTCATCATTATACATGGTAATGAGACTTAAATTGAAAATCGTATTGTATTTTTCTGCCATCTAGCAGGTTAAGGATGCAGAACTAATGTGTAGAGTTGCAATTTTATAAAATTCAAATTCTCTATAGGGGTTATTTGATTTCACATATAAGGGTCAATTATTTCAGGGGATGGGCAGGGAAATTATTTTGTGAATGCCACCATCTACTAATAAAAAATAATTGTACTCTGTTCTTCACATGGTGGGGTTTTTGCCATTTCTGAAGAACAACTTTGATTCTCAAGTTCAATTATTATAATGATTGAGGCTCTCTGATTTTGGTTGTTTTATTGCAGTTTAATTATTCAAATCAGGTAACATCATCAGTGCTACAGAGTACTAAAGAGAATACCAAAGACCCTGAGCTAGAAATATTTCCCTTTATTGGTATCCATTATTTAATTATTCTTTAAAACTGTTAGCTTGTTATGCCATCAACATGAGGTTATGTCTAGCCTCTGGTGTAAGGAGCCGAGGTGGCGCAGTGGTTAGGGTGCAGTACTGCAGGCCACTTCAGCTCACTGTTATCTGCAGTTCAGCGGTTCTAATCTCACCGGCTCAAGGTTTACTCAGCCTTCCATCCTTCCGTGGTGGGTGAAATGAGGACCCAGACTGTGGGGGCGATATGCTGACTCTGTAAACCGCTTAGAGAGGGCTGAAAGCCCTATGAAGCGGTATATAAGTCTAACTGCTATTGCTATTGCTAACTTGTTCAATCTCATGATTATTTTTATTCAGTAATATATTAGTAGTCACATTGGATCCAATTGCACTGATATTTCCATTTTGTTTCCATGTTGAACAACTTATTGCCTTCTTAGTCCACAGCCTGTTGGGAATTGGGCCATGCAAACAGTGGGCGAGCGCATGAAACTCCAGGCAATCGTGCGAAATAACAGCCACCCACCCCTATCGCCACCACCACTGCCAGTCCTTTGAGCCAGAAAGAGTGGGGATGCTGTATTACAGGACTGCCCTCACTGTATTTGTTCTTCACATAATGGTGACTCTGCTATCTCATTATGTTGCCTTGTCCTTAATTGCCCAGTAGCTGGACAAATTGAAAATAAAATAACCCAATAAATAAATGCATCTTAATTTCATCTTCTACATACATACCTTATTTTTTGGAGTATAAGATGCACCTGAGTTAGATAGAGGGATAGACAGGGATAGGAGTAGGGATAGACAGGGGGAAGGAGAGAGGGAGGGAGGGAGGGAGGGGGAGGGGGAGAGGGAGAGAGAGAGAGAGAAGGTGTTGGTAGGGAGAGGGATATATATAGAGAGAAATAGAGAGAGAGAAATACAGTAGATAGGTAGGGAGAGCGAGAGAATAGTTAGGTAGGTATGTAGGTAGGTAAAGGGATAGAGAGGGAGAGAGATAAATACAGTAGGTAGTTAAGGAGAGAAAGAGTGTGTGTAGGTAGGTAGTAGATGGAGAGAGAGAGAGAAATAGAGGGAGAGAGAGAAATACAGTAGATAGGTAGGTGTTTCTGCTGACACAGCACTTGATCAATGTAATTCTCATCAATCAGTTAAAGAGCTTTCCAAAAGAAAAAAAGGTTTTTGTACTCTGCAAACCTCCCCAAAACCGGCCCGTTTTTCACGAAAACGAGCCCGTTTTTTTTTTTTTTTTTTTTAAAGGCATGAATAGCCTTGGGGAGGATTGCAGAGTGCTCCGGGGGGGAAAGGCAAAAACGAGAAAAAAAATGGCCCATTTTCGCAAAATGGGCCCACCTTTTGTCAAAGAAATTGCATGCATAGCCTTATGGAGGCTTATAGAGTGCTGCTTGGGGGGGGGGGGGGGAAAAACAGCCAATTTTTTGCTCATTCTGCCCTTCCCAGCCGAGTGCACGGCCATTTTGGTGAAGGGGCGGGGCTTCGGGAGGCAAAAAAAATGCTGTATTCGGTGTATAAGATGCACCCAGATTTTCAGCCTTTTTTTTTGAGGAAAAAAGGTGCGTCTTATACTCCGAAAAATACGGTAGTAATGGAAAAGGTATGGCTATCAAAATATTTATTTTTTTCAATATTTATATAATTATTTTATTTTTATCAGAAGATTCAAATGTTATAGTTTTAGCCACTTCTTTTTTAATGTCAGTGCATGTGAGAAAAAAATTGTTTTAAACACTGCAAACATGATAGTGGTAGTACACTTTTGTAATGTTTGAGCTTGAATGATGGTCTATGAGCATAAAATCTACTCTGGGTCTCTACATGAGATTTCCTTCTGTCACACAATTACTCACCAGGCTCTTTCTTCTCTCTCTTGGGCTTAGGGGTCTTAATCACTGGACCAGGGGTATTAAGCAACTCTTCTCCAGCACCTTCTATTGGTGTGCCACCAAATTCTTCATCAAATTCCAATTTTATTGCTGAAGTATCAAGGTCCCCCTAAAAATAAAATTAAAACAAGTGAAGTTACTATTATGGTTGGGAGAATGATGCAAACTGAGAAACATGCTCTATATATAGCTTTGGAGATAAACCTCAATCTTTCAAATTCCATTTGCAACTTAGAATTTGAAATTATATACATATATTGTCTTTCCATTTCACAAAGATATATAAGGCAACTAGCAATAAATTAAATTATTCTAGTTAATTTGATTAGGTTAATATTAAAGAATGTTAAATATTGCTATTGTAAGGAAAATCCAAAAATATTCAAATAGTTTAGAACAAATAGGATAATCATTTCATAGTATTGCCCTCCCCTTTTCCTTTTTAATGGTTTAATCACATTGCCAAAGGTTTTAGTATAGTTTTTTAAAAATATATTTGCAATTTTGTATTTGTTCAGTAGCTTTTAAACTGCTTTTAATAAAAAAGATGTATATTTTTCTGGGGAAAATTTAAGATATGCTAACCAAAACATTTTACAAGATTTATTTACCTTCTTTTTTTTTAGTAATTTCTTACTGGCATCAGCTTTCATAGCTGATGTAATCTGTGGAACTATTCTCCTACCAAAAGGTGAAGGCATGGTCTCTTCTAAGTGAAGTTTTTTCATCTTGGGTTTACCAACTTTGCCTTTTATGGGTTTGCCAGTCATTCCTGCCAGTACATCCTCTCTTTCCTGAGCTTCTACTTTCTAAAATAAGTATGAAAATAAAAATTAGATATAAGCTTCTAAACTCTGTAAAATCTAAACATATAATCTATGTATTCTAATGTATATTAAAATATTACCCATTTTTAAATAATTCATGTAATTATGAGAGTATTTTAAATATAATGTAGCTGTATTCTTTCACTACTATTCCCATAAACATTTAGATTAGACAATTACATCAAATTACTTGGCAAATAAAAAATTAAAAGCTCATTAGTGTATATGTGAATAAATATTATTAAATTTTTCAAGTTGCAAAATACAGTGAGAAGTTAAATATGTAGAAAAATTTAGGAACAATTGAGGATCTCGAAACAAGTTTCAATCAATCTAAAACTGTCTGAATACATTCCAAGTCCCACAGACACCAGGAGCCTACTATTTCACTGCAAAATTTGAAAACACAATTCAAAAATGAAATTGCACAAATTCCATTCTCTAATAATGAACTCAGTTATATGAAGATAATTAATTACCACCAAATAATAGCCTAATATAAAAGTTAACCGTATACATGAATTTTAATATAGGTCAGCGTACTTCAAGTTCTTCTACAAAAGCTGCCAAATCTTCTTTCCAAAGGTCAGAAGAAGATTTTTTCTTGAGTTCATTGAGTTCCTTTCCCTACAAGACATAAAAGAATAACAAAATAATTTGTATTAAGAGATGTTTTGAATATTTAATATAAGCCAATATAAGAACATAAATATAACTGTGCTGGATAAGGCCATTGTCCCCCTTAATCCAATGTTTTGTTGCTAACAATGGCCAGAG
Organism: Thamnophis elegans; assembly: GCF_009769535.1. Taxonomy (NCBI): domain Eukaryota; kingdom Metazoa; phylum Chordata; class Lepidosauria; order Squamata; family Natricidae; genus Thamnophis; species Thamnophis elegans. The sequence continues at coordinate 48,534,898 of NC_045558.1, forward strand.
TCTTGAAGTACTCAGAAGTAGAAAATGGAAATCTATCTACTTCCTTCTAATTGTCCTACAATTGATATTTGGAGGGCAAATTTCCCTCAATTTGGAGGTAACATTAAGATTTCAAAGCAAATAGGATTTGACAGACCTATCCTGGGTAAATTTATCCCAGGCACCTTTTATAATCATTCAGATTAGTGGCTATCACCTTGTTTTGTGGCAATGGTTCCACACAATAATTATGAACCATGTAAAGTTGAGCTTTAATCTTCTACATCAATATTATCAAGGCATGTAAAAATTAGGTACATTTTGTTATATGTTCTTCATAAACAATATAAATGCTATTAAATTATACATTTTGAGAAATACACATAATTTAAAAATTAACATGTGTAACTTGTAATTTTGAATTTTTTTTCAACCTAAAACAATATTCTCAATACCATATTAGGAAATACTTTCATATTCAAAACTCAGAAAATACCTACTTTTGAATCTCGCTGCTTAATGATTTCCTCAACTTTCTCTTTAGTAAGACACCATAAAGACATATTTAAGATGTAATTGAAATCTGGACCTGAAGTAGATCCTGAAGAAGATGAATTATCATCATTCAGATTTTGCATTTCTTCCTCTTCTGCAGCCTATTTAAAGATAAAATTAGTTAAAATACTAGACACATAAATAAACTGTGAAACATTGTAAAAATTCTAATAAAGATGAAAAATAATTTTAATATATTAGGTAGGAGATTATCAAAACATGAATCACTTTTTTAAAACAGTAAATATAATAGCAATAGCACTTAAGACTTATATACCACTTCATAGTGCTTTACAGACCTATTTAAGCAGTTTACGGTGTCAGCATATTGCTCCCAACTATCTAGGTTCTCATTTTACCAACCTTGGAAGGTTGGAAGGCTGAGTAAACCTTGAACCAGTGAATCAATCAAACTGCCAAATTGCTGGCAGCCAGCAGTCAAGCAAAGTAGCCTGCAATACTGCATTACAACAACTGCGCCATCAAAGCTGTTGCAAAAATGCTCAAATTCAAATTTTCAAAAATACTGGCATGTAGACAGCTCTTCAGAGAAAAGCAAAATTTATTACAATATGAATAGCTAGCTTGTTTATGGATAGATATTAATAATAGATACAATATATTGTAATAAATTATCTTGAAGACTGCTACACCCAGGCAAGGCAAAACTAAATCTCAAAGGCTAATCACACCTATACAATTGTTAAAAGTAACAGTGTGACTTGGACTGAATTTTTATACATTGTACAAAATTCTAAAAAGGGCCTTCAGTTCTATATAATTAATAGTATTTCTTCCAAACAATCAATTTGCCTAGGCTTAAACTCGTTCTTTAAATTCTTTAAACTATACTGAAGAAATCAATGTATTTATCCTTTTGAAATGCATGACTGTAATTTTCTCAACCAAATAAATTAAAAAGACCAATGGTGGTATTATGACTTACTTTTTCTTGAGCTTCCTTCCAGGCTTTGACAGGGTCAGATTCATAACCTCTCTGGACTAACATCTGAATTAAATCTCTCTTTGATTTGTTTTCTATGGGGAAGGGGGGGGAAGAGATTGCAATGAAAAATATATATTATATATATAATCAATTCAAGAGAAAATTATAAATTTTACAATATCCTTTAATTCTGTATTGTTCTTACCTATGGCAATTTTCCCTTGTATTTTCTCTAAAATAAAGCGAGCTTGATTGTTAAGCTTTGTAGATTCTGCCCCTAACATTCCTGCAAGCCACTCCTTACGCAAACCATAATAATTTAAACGTAAGTCAAAGAATTCTTTTAAGATATCTTGCACAGTTTCATATTTCTTCAGACAGCCCATATGATCGAATAGTACCTGCAGAAATGTAAAAAAATGATTAAAAACTATTTCCATTATTCCATAATGTTAACTAAATGCTATTATTTCTAAAGAAAAAATATAATTATAGAAAACTAAAGTCTTAAAATTTCTCAGCTTTAAATTCAAAAATCAGATTTCACTTGTTTTTTCTGAAATTTACAAAACTGGTTTTTGGGAAATTAATAAGAATGCATTAAGAATGTTAAATAAGAATGTTAAATATACCCGAAGTTTTTTTTAATTTTGATTTTTTCAAAAGTATCAAATATTAAATTAAAGTCAAATAAGCATTTGATTTTAACTTACAATCAGTCATTTTATTTACATATAGTATTACAATATTATTGCTTGTGGCCGGCATGTGTGCAAAGGTCCAGGGAAGAATGTGCAGGTAGGGAAGTCGTAGTCCTGTGACTTGCCACCTTCTCTACTGGCTTCAGGACTAACTTTCTGGAGGAACTGAAAGGGAGGCTGCAATTGGCAATTACATAATCCCAGAGTGCTGCAACCACTCAGAAGTGAAAACTATTTGCTAAATGCCCAAATCATAATCATATGGCTATGGAGGTGCTGGGAGGACTGGTAATCTGAGGACCAATTGTAACCACCATTTATTCAGTGGTGTCATAACCTTGAATGATCTTCCAATGAATGGTAATAAGCAAAATTAACCAGTAGTGCAAAACCCAGTAACTATCCATCTCTCAATAATATCTTTTCACAACTTGGACAGAAATTCAAACAATTTTATTGCAGTCATAGACCAGCATAAGACTAATAACATAACAAATATGCTAAAATAGAAATAAAAACAATGTTATATTGATAGAATAACATAAACATGAAATTATTTTATAATAACTAATTTATTGTTAGAACAAATAAAATGCTATAAGTAATACTGGAATTTAAAAAGAACACTATGAGAATGTAAAGCTTTGCTAAATTATATTAATTCTAATATCTGCTGTAGCCCTGCTTGGGTTTGTTAGCATTATGGTCATTATATTCCAACCAACTTTAACGAAGAAATAGCAAAAGAAAACAGAAAGTAGCATGTGCATATTTAAAAGGAGAAAAGGAGAAAAAAGTGAGGGAAAGGAGAAAGGGGGATGAAAGGAAGAGAAAATATGTTGGTCATGTAAGTCTAGTAAGGCTTAGAATCACCTCACTTGGAAGACTTGTAAACATCATTTTTAATTATAACTCTGACTGAGAATCAGACTACATTGTCTGAAATTTCCACCATCTGGTCACCTAGAAAGACTAATTAGCTTGCCCTGCCCAGATATTGTGTTATACATGAGGAAATATGAGCCATAGTTTCAATTTCCCTCACCACAAGGACTGAGCTAATTTTAATACACCCTTTTTTCCCCCAAGAGAACAGCAGAAAACATTATAGTGAGCAAGAGTAAAAGCTCTTGATGTTTTGGGGACAATATTGTAGAAGTAAAATGCAGAAAATATTTTGGGGGTTCACTGAATATATGGTGCAGCCTAGTTAAGTTGATTTTGCAGAGCTATAACTCTGGCACATTGCTTGAAAGATGTTTTGGCTTCATAAAATCCAACTGGATTTAACACAGCAGCGTAGAATCCATAATAACTTAAAGTGGCAAAGAAATCTGAAATTGATCTTGAAAAGTCAAGGAAGCTAGACCACAAGGAACAGAACACAACAAGGAACCAAAACTAGGTTCCTTAGGAATTCCTTGTAACGCTTCTAAGGGTTCTATGTTCTTCTATGCACATTTTGGAAGCCTAGGACAGCTGTGATATTATTTTATCAAATACGTTTAGTCCATCTGTATGAACAAAAAGTTTAATATGGAAGCAAAGAGAGAATATTATTTTTTGTATAAAATATACAAAGATAAACATTAGTCACGTGCTGCACAGAATATATTATTACTAGTGTAACACTGAAAAAAGGTAAACAGCTACTGGTCTGAAGGTCAAACATAGAGGAAAGTTACCATAGAATTACAAGTTAAACTTGTTTGAAGCTTAAAAACTTTGTGGAGTCCAGCAGCCTCTGCTTGAGCAAGTTTTTCTTCTGTCATTTTTACAACAAATTTCACAGTTGTATCAGTGTGATATTCTTTGTAATCAGAAATTAATGCTGGTGTTTTTTCAGTCCCATTCAACATTGGTTCTAATACTTGTTCTTTGTAAACCTGTAAAGACATTAAAATGAAAATAAAATGCAAAGAAAATAGTAGACATATTTTAAGTCTAAAATTGCCTCAAAAATATTTACCTGAGTCCATGTTCGAACTGGAAGTTCTGTAATTTCTACCGTGTTCCTATCAACCACAAATATTTCTCCACTCACTACATATTGATTTTGACCAAGTTCTTGGATTGCTCCTTTAAAGTTTTTGTAATTTGGAAGCTACAATATTAAAAATATGCATTAATTATACACATCTTTAAAAGTTTCATATATTTTTTATAATTGTAGATAACAAAAACATTCAGTTAAAATCAAACCAGTATTTAAGTTAAAATAATATTTATATAGAAATGGCATGTTATTTCTGTAGGAAACTTCATACTATTAATTATTTTATACAAATGAACAAAGTTGTATATAACCACAGAGAAAGGAGAAAAGTGAGTGTGAATCAGAGTATATACACAGGTGCTTAAAGGATAGTTTTATTTTTCAATATTTTTGCATAAATATGACCTAAAATGTGATCTTATTTTAAAAAGTCATAAAACTAGATAAACAGAACCCAATTAAACAAATGGATAAAAATATTATAGTTGTTCATTTATTTATTGAGGAAAATTATCCAAAATTACATATTTGTGTGGTAAAAGTATGAGTTGCATTGTAGGAAAGTAAAACTGTTATTCCGCTTGCTGAACAGAGTATGTTTTTGGTTGAGTGTTCTTATTTTATTATTTCAACACAAGTCTTGTAGTGTCTTTCTCATGCTTGATTGGGCATGTCAAGGAAGAGTTTTCTTAGTATTGCTGATGGTTGCAGTCTAGGTGGCGCAGTAGTTAGAATGCAGCACTGCAGGCTACTTCTGCTGCCTGCTGGCTGCCTGCAATTTGGCAGATCGAATCTCACCAGGCTCAAGGTTGACTCAGCCTTCCATCCTCCCAAGGTCGGTAAAATGAGGACCCAGATTGTTGGGGGCAATATGCTGACTCTGTAAAACCAGTTAGAGAGGTCTGTAAAGCACTGTGAAGCGGTATACAGGTCTAAGTGCAATTGCTATTTTGCTGTAAAAGCCCATACTGAATAATCTCTGAAAATGTTAGGGTCTATAAGATGTTGTCTTCATCGTCTTGTCCTGATCTGACAAACAGATTCTTTCTGTTCACCTCTTCTGTTGGTGAGAACGTGATTTCTCATTTGATTGTATAAATTGATTGTATAGATTTATCTGGTCACATGTGTTCTGTATGTTCAGCCATGCTACTTTGTCATTATCAAGGAGAAGAAGAGAGAGTAGGGGCACCTTCACTGCCACTTCTGAGCTGAATAGAGAGATCTGGGATGGAATGTTGGTTTGAATAAAAGAGAAGTAGAATGAGAATGTAAAGCCTTACAGAGAAGAGATTTATACTCTGGGAAAATATAAAGCATGATAAAGAAATTCAACTCTGATGTGAGGATGTTAGGTGTAAGTTGAACTAGAAAAAGCTTTTGACAGAATGGAAAATGTCCAATTATTAAAGTAGATTCTAATATTCCTAATAATTTCATTTCCTGACCTTTCCTATCTTGAAGGAATAAGAAGGTATATAATCCGATCTTCTCCAGTGGGAAAACCAGCAACACCACTGCTTCCAGTGAATTATTCATCTGCATGTGTATCAGTTTTTCCAGCTTGGAAAAAAAGGGAAGATAGGGAGTCGAAAACGACAATTCTCCTCAAGCCATTTCTTGGGCAAAACAAATGGAGGTCAGCTATTTCTCCTGCTTGTACTGATTGTTGCAGCTTCTTTTACACGCCATGTTCCATGTGACTGAAGGTTCTTTGTTCTTTGTTAAAAAGAACAAAGCTCAGGTCTACAGGAAATGTTTATGGTTATATTTTTATCTCTCTCTTTTCCTTCATTATTTTGTTTTCTTGCTTCCTCCTTCCCTCCCTTCTCTGCATCTTTTTCTTAAAGTCTCTACCTAAATAGGTCTGAATAGAAAAAAAAAACCAAATCCTACCACCTGCAGAAAGTAGGACTAAGATTGGAGATGACGGTTTTCCTCTATGGGATGGAAAAAGCAAGCATTGGAAAGGATGGATTTGATCCTAATGCTTTCCAGGCTATAGATAATTGCATGTTCATTCAAAACGATGCCATGTTTTGGATATGGTTTGAGTATCCGAAATACTAAGTCCATACTTTGGGAGAATATATAATAAAACTTAAGGAGAAAATCCTAAATAAATGCAATATTTCTGTGCATTTAACACTTTTATGAATAGAGGTAAATTGTTTTATAATTATACTTAAAAATGAGGCCAAACTGTCCTCAACAAAAGATTTTAAACCATTACTAGTCAATCAAAAATTGATGAAAGAAGCACCAAATAATATTATCTTACTGCACTGATTTTAGCTGCTCAATTTCTTCTGATTTACTTGTCTTTCTCTGTCCACAGTTTCTTTACTGCGATTGTGAACCAGATTTGTTTCTCTTCTAACGAAATCTTAAAGCCTCTGTTGATTTTTGCTTTCTGATTTCTGTCTTAATTGGAACATTGCACATAGACTATTAAAATATTCAATAGTTTTCTTAGTCTCATCTTCTTGTAACCATATTTTTTATTCATTGATTTATCCCTCTGTAAATAACCACAGTTAGCCTCTTTATGAAAAAAAATATATTACATTAATCTGCAGTGAATATTGCATTACCATAGGATGAGGATCCAATCCATCCAACATTCGTCTGACATTGTTCACAATCTCTCTGGTATCATAGTTTGGAATCTTACATGCCCATCCTGTACCGATGCCCTCAGCACCATTTATTAGGACCATAGGAATTATGGGAATGTACCATTCAGGTTCCACACGCTGATTATCATCATACAGGAACTTAAGAAGATTATCATCTACTGCAGGAAAAAGTAATCTTGCTAAAGGGCTTTAAGGAAAAGACAAAGAAAATTTTGAGGTTATTTTGGTTTGTAATTCAATCACTTGCTAAGTTGAATTGCTGTATAAATTACAATTTATTAAATTATACAATTTATTTATTTTGCAAATTTACATAGCTTCCCATCTCATTAAAAAGTGTGTGTGTGTGTGTGTGTGTGTGTGTGTGTGTGTATGTGTGTATGTATGTATGTATATATATATATATGCACATATATGTATGCATGTATGTGTGTGTGTATATACATACATACATACATACATACATACATACATAAAACATATATACATATGTGACACTATTATTCATACTTATTCTTAAACACTTCCATTTTTTCCCTTTCATTCTAATTTCTCCCTATAAAACAAAAGCCATGATGTACAGGGGTGACAGAATTATTGTCTAGAAAGAAAGTGAAGATATAGGTTTGGATTAGGACTTAAATGTATTTACATTTTAGTTATAAAATCAAAAGCTGAATAGTAAATAAAGCTATGATTTTTTTTTTTACTTTATAAATTGAAATCTCTCTGTCTCCCTCTCTCCCTTAAAGTCAGTGTTGACTCCTAATGATTGTTTTAACTGGATCCTGTAGTTTTCTTGGCAACATTTCAGAAGTGGTTTGTCATTGTTTCTTTCCTAGGACTGAAAAACAGTGATTGATCTAAAGTCTTCCTGCCTAATAAGGCAAATCTATAATTCATTCTGATTTCTAACCTGGTGCTTTATACTACACCAACTTGGCTCTCCCTTTCTCTTACAAAAATATCTAATTAAGTCAAGGTGTATTTTTGTTTTTGTTTTTTTGGCAGATTATGGGTTTTGTGTTTCTTCCACACTTCTGAAGGACAATTTTCATCATTGTGCTCTATCCTATAGCCATTGAGTTGACCAAAATATACTTCTGGAGTAAGGAATTGAAATACTTATGTATTTCTTTCTAGTTGCCTTCCACAATAACATACTTCCCAATTCTGTATTATTTAGATTTCTGTTTTGAATTACACTTTACCTCAACATGGTGAAGATGTAACGAGGACTTGCAGCATCCTTGCCACCATGAAGTCTAGTACCAAACTGACCAATAGGCTGTAGCAAGCTGACATTATTACTTCCAACAAAATTCTGAGCCAAATTGACAATTGTCATCATTAAAGCTTGCTAGAAGAAAATATTAAAGTTATGTTACTACCAAAAGGAAAAATCCGATATTATGATCAGTGTAAATTGCTGAGAAAACCACTTAATCTAGCCTATTTAACAAGGCTAGAAAAAGGAATAAATTGCCACTCCATAATAAAGACATTTATTATCAAGTTATTATCATTTTATACATTATTCATTACAAATAACAATGTTAATGATGATTATGGTTATGATGAATTTGGATTTCAATGGAGTATTTTTTTCTCTCAAAGTTACTACAGGTGAAGCAAAAAGATCTAACTTTTCAAATTTGTCTACCTTGCTTTGCAAAATTATTCTTCCAAAATAATAAAGGTAAAATGGATACTTTTTTTATTTCTATACCCACCTCTCCATGGTGATAAGCAGACATTTCTGCCACAGAACCAGCCAACTGAGCAACTTTAACTTCACGTTTATCATTTCTCTTACAGCAAGTATACAAAACTTTACGCTGCCCTGGTTTAAAGCCTTCATTAAAACAAAAAAATTCAAAAATTCAAAACTGTACTCTTTCAAAATAATATTAATATAACACAGGTCTGCAAAAAAACTTTTTTCGAGAGCTGTTTTGTTATTCCACATAATCTTTATGTTTTTTTGTGCACTGAATCCGAAAATGACCTCCATTTTGTCATAGGACATCACGTTTCCTGACAATTTAGGTAATTATGTTAAATAAGGCAATACCTCAAAATAAATGGAAATAGACTTTAATTTTATATTTTCATGAAAATCCTTTTTTGAACTGAAATGAGCTCACCTACACACACTAAACTCAATTCTTCTTCCTTGTGAGGCTCCTCTTGGTGCATTTACACTTGTGAGTAGCATCTGGAATGTCTCTCTGAATCATCCAACAGTAGTCTGCCATCATTGTAATGCTTTATTTTCCCTGGTATCTCCTTTCCATCTCTTTAATGTCTTGGTGGAATCATTCACCTTGTTTCTCACTCACAGCTCCCAAATTTTCAGGAAAGTAGTCAAGGTGGGACTGGAGGAAATGCACTTTCAAACTCACCAGACAACCTAAAGCTTGAAATGCTTTCAGCATTCTTCCGACAATCTTTTTGTAATGAGGATCTTTGTTATTGCTAAAAGTTTCTGTACAACTTCTTTAAATGCAACCCACCCTTCTTTTTGAGGATCCGTCATTGACAAACTCTTGATCAACTATAAGTCTTCTAATGTCTGATCCGACAAAAATACCTTCCTTCAATTTTGCCTCCAACAGGCATGGAAACTTGGTGACCAAGTATTTGAAGCATTCTCCATCTCTTGGAAGTGATTTTACGAATTGCTTCATCAATCCCAATTTTATGTGGAGAGGTGGTAGAAGAACTTTATGGGAAAGTACCAAAGTTTCTTGGAGGACATTTTTTTGCCGACTGTTAGCACCCTCGGCTGCCAATTCTTCTTGGTCCAGTGATTTTGTTGGTCTCGACTGTCCCGTAGACACAGAAAACAAGGGTATTTGGTATACTCAGTTTGTTGCCCGAGCAGCATGCACAAGATCTTCAAGTCCCTACACACTTGACAACCATGGTCTTCATATTTAAGTTTACAAAGAACCAATTCCAAGTTCTCGTAGGTTTCCTTCAAGTGTATGGAATGACCTACAGGTATGGAAGCGTAAAAACCGTTGTGGAGTAAAACTGCTCTGAGACTTCTTTTTGAAGAATCTATAAAAAGACGCCATTGCTCTGAATCATATTGGATTTTAAATTGATCCATCAGACCTTCAACATCAATGCAATAAACCAACTTGTCTTCCTGGGCGAAGTAAGGAACAAACTTCTTTTCATGATATCTGAACCATGAAGATGACACTCCTGACAACAATAAATTCCTGCTTTTCAGTCTTGATCCGAGTAACTCAGCAGCATCTTTGGGAAGATTCAATTTCTTACCAAATTATTCATCTCCTCCTGAGAAAACAATTTTGGTCTTGTATCATCTTCAAAGTCAGAACTTGATTCATCATCTGGTTCAGGTATGACTTCACCTTCATCGGAGCTAGGTATCTCTTCCAAGGTAGCATGGGGCTTGGATACTGATATATCTGTGCCATGGGGAATGGGATGAATTGCTGAGTGAAGATTGGGGTATGAAATGGAATGCTTCCATTTGGAATTAAACCCTTTCACATTGCATGAACAAAAGTAACAGTCATCACTATGGTTCTTTTGCTCTCGCCATACCATAGGAATCCCATAACGGAAAGATTTTTTCTTATCCTCAACACACCATTTGCACACTTTATGAGACGCCCAAACTTTATCTTGATCTCCAATTTTTAGTCCAAAGTATGCAAAATATACTTTTTTCAAAGTCTGTAATATTCTGCTGTTGCTTCAACACTGTATATTCACCACAGATGAAACAGAAACTGTCTGGCAAATTAATAAAATTTCGCAGAGCCATAACATAACGGTTGAAGAATAACGAGCTAACATGAATTGCGATGAAAAAGTGTGAACAGCCTAGAACCAAAAACCTGATGATGATTCGTGCACAAGTGTGGCATGCAGAAGAGAACAGCTCTGTGTCTGTACACAAGACGTCACAGTGCTGGCCACGCCCCCTGCACTGACAGGAGATGTTGCTATCTGCCCTCTATCACCCTCCCACTGGATTTGTCAGGAAAGATTAACCCCTTCTACCATTAGAAGCACAGACTTAAAACTTGCTTAGCTTATGTATATATTGCTGACCATCAGATTTACAGTGCTATATTTTTTTTACATAACTCTGACAAACCCTTTAAGGTTTTTTTTGGCATTTTATATCTTAAATGCACTTATGTGAATTAATTAATAGTAATTTGGACTTTAAATTTGGTTAAAAACCCATAATATAAAAAAATACCAAAAATAAAAAAAATGATAAATTTGAAGACAATTTTGCATGTTGTGGCAAATCATGACGTCTAGAAGTTTTTTCAATATTTTATTTGTTTTCAGCACACCAAAATACATGGAAATTAGATGAAAATAATCAAACAGCTTTTTAGTCGCAGACCTGTGTAATAAGAGATACTTAATTAAACTGCACATTTAATCAGAATAGCTAAGTAAATTTATATATGATGAATGCAGCAAAAATTATCTAATAAATATAAGGAATTGTAAATTTATGCGTTTGATTTCCTGATACATACCATAATAAAGTTAGCAAATTTAAGGGTAGTTTTATTATAACTTCATTTGTAAAAAAGACGGTAAAATGAAGGTTGGTAAAATGAGGACAAAAATTGTTGGCGGCAATATGCTAATATTGTCAACTACTTAGGGGCAGTGCTATTGCTATTGCTAAAGCAACTAAGCTTCTTCTATATAGAAGGCTAACAATGAAAAAAGAACAGAAAAAATGCAAACAACAGTATTCTATGTTCCAGTATAATTACATATTTATATCACAGAAAGAAGATACTATACATCATAAAAGTGCACTCACCATCAACAAGAGATGGGATGGATCGCTCGTTATCTGAGTTGGAAAAGAGAATCAGCTCCTTGTTGATAAAGTCATTATAAGTGAGATGCTTTGTTGCAGTCCCATACAGAAATTGCTAAAATAAATAACAGTTATTATTACTTTGTAACAAATAACATCATTTGTTTCTCCTTAATATTCCAACATTACCTCTGGTAATCCATGCAGCCGACGTTGTCTTCTATCTTCCATGAAATTTGTCAACCATTCTTTTCTGTCATCTATTTTTTTCTTACTGAAGGCCTACAAAAATATAACAGATTGCTCACGACTTTAAAATAGATTAGAGTGGCTATAAAACACCAAGTTTTAATCAAGGTCCAACAATGACATAAACTAGAAATAGCTTATAACTATAAGCTACATACTGAATAACTGTATACATGAGCAGAGGTCATAAAATATTGTGTCTATCTATTCCATGCTACATTGCAAAATATGTTAATAGATGGCACATTTCTTTTAGAAAAAAGTCCCAATTTGAAGGCAATTTAATATCCTGTGTATGAATTGTACATTTAAAATATGTGGTAATTATTTAAATTAAATTTCCATACTTTATTAATGTTTATAGTTTATTTTTATTCCCAAATAAAAAAAGAGAAAATGGCTGTTCATTATTCTCTTTTTTTTCCAAGTAAAGAAAAATAGTAAAAGGAAAAGGGACTAAAAGGAAAAACACCTTTAAAAAACATTTTTAAATCTTGAGTCCCAGGAAAAATATTGCTCATACTTTCCATTATGTTGACAAGAATTAAGATTATAAAGCTAGAATGGCAACGAGTCTATGGAGCTTCTCAGTCATCCAGGTCATGGTTGCCCTAAAAGTACTTTTTCAAGAGGTAACTGAATCAATCAGAGCTGAAGAAGCTTCTTGGATGAGAAGCAAAACATCTTCAAAGAAAAACAAGAAAGTCCAATTGCCTCTTGAAAAAATTCAAGACATTTGGGACTAGAATGACAACATTATTCTGCTGCACAAAACACTCTACATTCATTCAGAGATCCATCTACTGTATTTTTCAGACTATAAGATGTTATGGACTGTAAGAAGCACCTAGCTTTTTGCGGAGCAAAACAAGAAAAAAAATCTGCCTCTGCCTCCCAGTAATTTGCTTCCTTGCATCAAACCGCAAACAGCTTCAGCACAGCCTGATTTAGCACAAGCAGCTGATTGCAGTGGAATCGGCCTTCCGGAATACTACCTATCAGCTGTTCCAGCCTATGGAAATCACCACCCATTGCTGCCACCACCTATCACTGCCTCTGCATGCCCCATTTTTGGCCTCCACGGGTTCCATTTTTGGCCTCCACGGGTTCCATTTTTGCCCTGTTCCTGGCGGTGGGTTATGGGGATCATCTAGGCTGAAAATGGGGCACTCGGAGATGGTGATAGGGGGCAGTGACGAAGGGCACTGATTCCCACAGCCTGGAACAGCTGATAGTGTGAAGTTTCCAAAGGATGACCTAATTAATTTACAAGCCTCGAGACAAAGTTCAAAAGAAATCCATTCATTTATTAGGATCAACATTTTGGCATGTTCTTCTGTAGAGCCGAAACTGATTCCTGCTTAATTGCGTTTGAACTTTACCCCTGTATCTCCTCCCCTCTGTCTGTGTCATAAATCACATCCACCAACAAGGTGCCTACGGCAGGCTATGAACATGTGCATTTCACACACCAACTGTAGGAATACGAAACCTGACTCTGGCCAAAGGTATGCATGGAATTCTCCTCCCTTCCTCCCTTTTTTTATGTCGACTTGATAGTAGTCATGGAAACGTTTTACAAGTTGACATATAGGTGGTATTCCGGGAGGCTGATCCCACTGACAATCAGCTGCTTGTGCTAAATCAGGCTGTACTGAAGCTGATCAAGCTGTTTGCTGCAAGAATGCAAATTGCTGGGAGGCAGAGGCCAAAAAAATATGGTAATTACCTATATCAGTATTGAAATAATCTTCATTTAGCAGGATCTAAATTTTATTTAGATTTAAAATATCTAAATCTAAAAATAAGGAGATAATTTATGAACAAGAACAAGTGTGATAAAGTCACATATATCGAGGGGCGCTTCGCCTCAATCCCCCTCTCATGATCGTGGGGATGCTGCAATGGTCATAAGTGTGAAAAATGGTCATAAGTCACTTTTTTCCGTGCCCTTGTAACTTTGAATGGTCACTAAATGCCCATTCCATATGTTTTAAGTCACTGTTGTTTTGTACAAGCTTACCTGTATAAAAATACAAAAAACTTCTTTGCTTGCAAAAAGCTGCCCTAAATACAGTCATTAGAAATGGGGGGAATACACACTGAAGATCAATGAGTCATAGCCATCATGGAAAACTAAACCATTTTGTCTGAATACCTTCCTTTTCCTCAGCAACACCTGCAACCCAGAGTTACACATCAAGCAGGTTGCCAGAACACATTGAGGAATTAAAATAGTTAAAATACAAGGATAACTATCAGTAGCAAAGTTACTCTTGCTCATAAAGTAAAACTCTTTAGCAGAGAGGTCATTTAAGCTCTCCTGAAAGTGAGTGGGCATATTTGGGCTATAAAATGTAAAAAATTAACATCTTGAGTGAGGGCTAATCTCATTCTGCCTTTGTTCAGACCTTGCTTCGGGGAATTTTTGCCTTTGAATATAGCTATCTATCTCTTTATCTCTAAAGTGCTGACATCTTCTGTGGACTATTAAGGAAGGTGGGGGCTGTTTTCTCCTTCTAAGAACACGTTTTTCAATTTTTCATTCAGGGAAATATATTCTTCCTTTTTAATATTTCTCAAAATATTTCATTCTTCTAGGAGAGGGGTCGATGCTAACTTTCTACAATTGGTGCCATGTTACTATGCCATATTATCATGAGAGAAAATTAAAACAAATTGGACTTATGGGCTAGAAATACAGGCATACCAGAATGTTTTGTTTCTTGCCTCCCTTGCAGGATTAGCCTTGTAAAATGGAAAAGATTTCTTCCAACAACCGGTTCTCTGAACTACTCAGAAAATTAACATCCGGTTTGGGAGAACCAGTGCGAACCAATAACAGCTGACCTCTGGGCATATTCAAAGCAATGCTCTTTTAAGATTTATTTTTTAGATTTTTCCCTTTACCTAATTTGTTAAATTTAAACAGATTGACAACATGCAAATACAATTTCTCATCCCATGAAATTTTATAGGTGGCAGGAATCAATCTTAAGACATTTTATTTTATTTTTGTAAGGTTAGAAAATCACCTTCATCAAGTTTTCTTTTACCGTGGTTTCTTACAGATTTTTGCTACATAAACATAGATAACATTGCTTAATAATCAGATATTACAATGATTTCAATATGTTTTAATAATGTAAATAATTATAAATAACAAAAAAAGATGTTCAGCAGATATATACCAATGTAATGGCTGCATCATCTTCAGGACCAGCATATCGAAATAAAATCCGATGTCTTTCCATATCTGCAAAATATTCTTTTGCTTCTTTAGCAGTGCTGGTGCCTAAACCTAGTTCAATTGGAAAAAAGCTTGACATGTCAAACTATAGTTTTTTTCTCAATGTATTACAGAATAATTTAATAATCACTCAGGAAGACTTAAAAAGTACAGCCAAAAGTTTAATATTAATCCAATAGTGATTATATAAATATTTTTAAAATGTTAATCTAATTAGTATCGTAAATGACAAATCAACTAAATTTCTATTTCAATTAATTCATTTTAAAGTGCATTTTGGATTAAAAATATTTTTGAGGAAGGGGAAAAGGAGTTCAGCACAAACCTTTGTAGTATTTTATTTTCCATGCTTTATGATTTTCCATATGTTTTTTCCATTCATCAAATTCAGGAATACTATAGAAGGAAAGTTCCTGCTTATTTTTACTTGCCTTTAAATAAAGAGAAATTCAATTAGATTGTAGTTCATAATTTTTCCTGTGTTTTATAAAGATTACATATAATATTTTTTATGGTTATTTCGAGTATGATATGGGCCATCTTAACACAACCTCGACTTATAATAAGTTAATCCAAATACAGCTCAAAATATTTCACAGGTACATATGCTTGGCCATATATGCCATGTCATTAGAATGAATAATAAATTTATTTCAAGATTTTCAAGGACTGGATGTTGAAATTAGAACACTTGAGAAGGTTAGAAATTAGAATACTTGAGAAGGTGGAAATAGTGTCATACAAAACTTTCAATGATTCTCTAAAAGATTGCTATTTCATATAATAAATTCTGACATTATCCTAAGAAATAAAAGCAACAAGTTTATATAAAGCTTTATTTCTGGGCAACAAAGGATTGTGTCCATGATATATAATCAAAGTCGGAAACATAAATGGTAAATGTTTTATATACAACTTTTGCTGAAGAAAAAAAGTTCTTTTCTTAAATCTTGAATCATTCTTAAATGTAAAGAAATATGCTTGAATATTGAAAATATTATATTCATGCTTCATTTCAAATATTAAATGACATAAAATTTACCTCAGGTTTATTAGTTATAGCATGTACATTGACTATACTAATTACCTTTACAATTGGAGTAATAAATTCTTCAAGGAAACCATGTTTCAGAAGTGAAGGCCAATTGTGATGAATAAAATTGATAAGCAAACCCTTAATATGTGATCCATCTTGATCCTGAATAAAAATGGAAAAATGGCCAAATATAATGAATTCTGAATAAAAATAAAATATGACTGTACCACAGGGGATAACTTTTACAAATGATTCCATTTTTACTATTTAAATAGTTCAATTAAGATTTATATATCTATGACTACTTAGAAAGCTACTTAGACTATATTCAGATAAATATGCTTATACAGTATTCTATTATTTCTATATCTATCTATCTATCTATCTATCTATCTATCTATCTATGGAAAGTTTAGAAATATAAATAAATATTTCTTCTGCAAGTCATGTAGAATTGAATGAATGTTACAGTTTTAATAGCAATATAAATTTATATACCGATTCATAATGCTTTTCAGCCCTGTCTAAGCCATTTACAGAGTCAGCATATTGCCCCCCTCCCCAACCACCTGAGTCCTAATTTACCGACCTCAGAAGTATGGAAGGCTGATTCAACCTTGAGCCAGTCTGGATTGCACTGCCGGCAGTTGGCAGTCTGCAATATTGTATTCTAACCACTACGCCACCATGGCTCTTTAAGTACAGCTTTTTCTTTATATAAATACAGGATTCAAGCAGCATATACAAATTTCTTTTTTAAAAAAATAAAATATATAATATGAATGCTAAAAATACAGTGTGTAACTGAAAATATATCAGAAAAAATAATGGCAGAAAACTAAATACATAAACTATTAAAAACTTTGAAAAACTGAAAATCGAAAACTGAAAATTGGAAATCTTCTTAAAAATGATTGGAAATCTTTCTATCCAGAATCAATCAATTCAAAAAATAAAATCAATGGAAAATTGTTTATTATATTTATTTTAATAAATAAAAATAATATCAATGTCACCAATTAGTATAAAGTACACAGGTTGTCAAGAAAGATATCAGTAAATTAAACAAACTCAGAAGGATAATAAAGAATGTAAATTTAAATGAGAAGCAATAAGAAAGATTATAAGCAAAGAAGGGATTGCATGATAAATATTTAATTTTAGAATTTCAGCTGACCTGATCAGTCATAATCATAATTTTGCCATATCTTAATGTTTTCAGAGACTCTGGATCTTCATAACTTTTCTTGTATTGTAGACCAACTATTTTTATAATGTTATTAATTTCTGCATTTTCCATAATCTGTGTAGAAATATAGAATTAAAACAAGCTATATTAGTAAATACATGCATATAATTATCTATGCACTCAACAACTCTTTAAATGACATATTTTACCTGTTTATGAGATGCCTCACGAACGTTAAGAATTTTTCCCCTGAGTGGAAATACCCCATATCTATCTCTTCCAATAACACCTAAACCAGAGACAGCTAAAGATTTGGCAGAATCTCCCTCAGTTAAAATTAATGTACAATCCAAAGAATGCTTGCCACCTACAACATAATGAAAAGAGCCAAAAAAAAATCAAAGTAAGGGGATTGAAGTAATCTTCAGTTCAAACCTAAATTCTTAAAATAGAGAATAGCACATTTTCAGGAAAAAAACATTTTATTAAAAAAAATACAGATACCTGACATGAATTTGTTTTTTAGATAGCATGGCTCTTTAACTATGGTATAACTACTATGTTCAGTATTAATCCACCTATGCTGAAAAATACTATTTTCAACAAATACGTTCAACTTAGCAAGAATATTTACCTGAAGCATGTCCGTAGTCATTAATTAATAACTTTGGAGGCATTTGTATTGTTATAAAAAGTGATTGTTAGCTCTTACCAGCATCATTAGCATCATCAAGTTTTGGAATGCCTTTAATTTTACTATGTTTCACTGATGAACATTTTTTGTTCAGCTGTATCTGTGCCTTGAATTTCACCCAATTCAGTATACTTTCTACAATGCCACAGTTAGAAGCCTATAAAAATTGAATTCATATTTAAAAATACTACAAAAAAGAGTTACATTAAAAATATATCAAAGCACTAAAATCCATTTTTTCTTTAAAAATATTGCATGTCAGAGTTTATTTTTTACACAGCTTGATATTTCCTTATTTTTATTCTCACAATTAACAGCAATAGCACTTAAACTTATATAACACTTCACAGTACTTTACAGCGCTCTCCGAGCAGTTTATAAATGTCAACATATTGACCTCAATGATCTGGGTTTTCATTTTACCAACTCAGAAGGATTGAAGGCTGAGTCAACCTTGAGCCGGTCAAGATCAAACTCCTGGCTCTGAGCAGAGTTAGCCTGCACTACTGCATTTTAACCATTGTGTCACCAGGCTCTTTCATATACCACTCAAAGAGCTACAAATTTTATGAACTGAATTTTGTATTATATTCCCAAAACTAGATAGCATTTTGCAAGACAGTTAATAAACATCAGTATTTGTTAATTAAAAAGAAAATGCATTTCAAATATTAAAGCATTATTCTTTTATTACTTTTTATTTAATCATATTAAGAATAGTTTCTGAAATGTAAACCACATCAGGGTTTTTACTTTCTTTAAAGAAATTGGTCAATAATTCTTCAAATCATTATGGTTATTAAATAAATATGAAATACTTACTGCTTTAAAAAACTTTTCTGATAATTGACATTTGGACCCAAAACTTTTCGGTTGGAGTGTCATATTCTCTTTCGTTTGAGAATCGAAAGAAGGATTTTCAATAAGACAATTAATAAAAACCCATATATGGTTCTTTACCTGTTCAAAATATATATATATATATATATAAATAAATATATACAAAATATACATATATAAATATGCACACAAGTGAAAATAAGAAAACAAAGATATAGAAATAATGAAGCAATCTTTTTTTGTGAAATTATTTCAAAATATGAACATCAACTTACCTGGAATGGTTTTACTGAAACACCAGCTTTGTTTTTTTTTTTTACTACCTCTATCAATTTTCCAACAATTTGATCTACCACATAATCGACATGCCTACCTCCCTTAAGGTAAAAAAAAAAAAAAAAAGTTAGCAACAATAACAAAACAAAATTGTGTTTTAGAACTTCTAATAATGAAAACATTTTCACAGTAGGAACAAAGAAATATTAAATAATCAAAAGAATGCCACACATCCTGAACACATTAGGAATATTACTACTCTCATATTGAAGTATTTTTTAATTTATCTGTGTGTACCACATATACAATTTATATGTGGTACACACATATATGAACATATTTTCATTTTTAAAAGTATAAACTGCACAGTAGAGCTTCACAACTACATTGAAGAAACTAATGTTGGGAATATTTTTGTAATATCATACAGTATAATTAAAAACCCAGGTTTTTTTGGCAAAAATTAATGAAATGGTTTGCCATTACATTTTTCCTAACCTGGCCCATGGTCACCTAGCTGGCTTCATGCGGAAAGTGATACAACAAGTCATACTCTCAACTACCATACCAAGGTATGTCTCAAGAATTGCAGTAATACCAAAATAATCTAATTTTGCAATCTTAACTACTTATCACTAATGAGATTAAAAAATGAAAAGTAACAATTATACTGAAAATATAATATCTGATATGCTGACCAGCATCTTTGAATTGGATGACTTGTGATTAAGAAATTACTAACAATAGAATTTTTAAGGCAAACTATTTTTCTAAGCAGTCTGCTCAAAAATATTCAAATAACAGTTTTAGAAATAATTAAATGATGTGCTATATACAAACATATTATAATTCTAAGGCATGTAGGAGATATTGATACTGATGCCAATATTTTACAAATCATATCCAGTAACTATTACATTTGCTTATATGAAATCAATAACCTGTTTGACATTACTTTCACAACTTATTTTAAAATATTTCCATTACTTGTTTCAGGCGTATATATGAGCAATATCAAAATTAGCCCAGTGATTTTCTATCATTTCATTTTATATTGTTGTGTATATAATACAATTTATAAAATTAAAAATCCAAAGTACATTAATCCCAATTCAAAGATTGTGCTAGGTTTTGCAATAGTGGAAAATATCTGTAGCTCAGGTGTAGGATGAGGTTGAAGGTTCGTTCTCCGAGGTTGTGGGTTGGTTTCCAAACATTCTGTTACCAAGCTAGGTAATATCTTCAGTGTAGTTTAGGGGATGTCAGTGTCAATGTTCTTCTGTTTATAAGGCCTTAAGGTTTGGGTGTGCCAAGTGAGGGTCTTGTGAATTATCAGTGGGTCTTGTGATAGGTCTTGTGATAAGGAAATTATATCAGATCACGGTCATTGGGAGGTCAACTGCTGGTGGAGGGTTGCGTGGGTGGGTTGAGGGATGTTACTGTCTTTGGTTGGCTGTGCAGTTGATTTGAATTCTGAGGGGTTCATAGATTGGTTGTTGTGTTGTGCTGTATATTATTTTAATCACTTAATATGTAAAGTAACTCACCTTTGTGGTAGCAATACTGTTCACAAAACTAATTTGCTGAAATCCCTTTTCACTTAAAGTAAGACAGACATCCCAGCGTTCATTAGCAAGTTCATGAGTAACTTTTAGAGCAAGTCCAGTTTCATCCAACTTATCTTTTACATAAAGATCAACATAACTACGAAAGCCATTCACCTAGGATTTAACAAGAATAATTATTTTCTGCTTTGAACACATAGAATTTCATTATAGAAATATTTTACTAACGTTCTTACAGGTAGTTTCTTTCCATTAAGCATTACTTTGACTCCTTTGCATGCTCCTGCCAAATCATAAGCTCTTCTTGTCATAAGAGCTACTATATCTTTGTCAAGCTTTTCCATCTTAAACTTTGAAAGATCTGGTTGGAATGTCACACATGTGTAGTCATCTCCTTCAAAATGTTTAATCTTAGGATCTGAAGTCTTCATCATATTATTCATCCAGGTCTTCATTAAAAAAAAGATAAAAAACAAGCATATACATTAATAGAAAATTTCTGACAAAAACACAGCGCTAAACAAATTTCATTCAGTCATTCTAAATTAGATGTTTCTTTTTTCAGTTCCCATATAAATTAAAATAATATCATATTTATTTTATATTTCTCTTTAAAACATAATCCATATGTTCATAATATGATATATAATCATTAATGCATTGAATATAATGTGATTATTTCCCACATTATTTGATTAATTTATGATATGCTGACTGGATGCTAGTAAAGGGGGGAAAATTATTCAGGGTTCTGAGCAATAATATTTTTTAGTTCTCTATTAAGATTAAGACTGTAAAGGTATATACTTCTACAATTACATTCAATTGAATAAATTCTATTGTTCAAAGTTTCAATCAGAGAAATCCCTTGTAAATATCTCTGAATATCTTGTCCTATCATCTTTTTAATAACTGTGTTAAAAAGTTTAATCACATAAGAAATATGTTAAGAAAGCAAAGGGAAACAATCATACCTGCTTAAAACTATGTTTGTATTCTTTGCAAGCAGTCTCAACTGTAAACTTGGTACTGAATATATTACAAAGTTTTGCACCATAGCCATTGCGACCACCTGAAAAGGTAGGGAACATGAATACCTCTCAATATGTTTTTGTTTTTACTATGTCTCCCCCACTGATACATGATATGCATCTGCAAATGGTATACAGGTAGTCCTTGAATACAACAGTTCATTTAATGACCATTCATAGTTAGCACTGAAAAAAGTAACATGACCGTTTTTCACACGATCGCTTCAGCATCCCCATGGTCACATGATCAAAATTCAGATGCTTGGCAACTGACTCATATTTACAACAGTTGCAATGTCCTGGGATCATGTGATAACTTTTTGTGAACTTCTGACAAGCAAAGTCAATGGGGAAGCCAGATTTAACAACTATGTTACTAACTTAACAATTGTAGTGATTCACCTAACAACTGTAGCAAGAAAGGTCATAAAATGGTGCAAAATTAATTAACAACTGTCTTATTAGCAACCTAAAGTTTGAGCTCAATTTTGATCACAAATCAAGAGCTATCTGTATTTTATTTTAACATACAAATACTATAGCACTTCATTTAGAATTTTGCAGCAGGAATGTGAAATTAATGAATTTAAAATCTTCCACTTAGTTCCACTTATAAATCTCTTAACTTCCACCAATTAAAGCATCAAATGCCATGAAATTGTTACTACTATTTAAAAATGATAATTTAGGTTATGCTGTAATAGTATATTTACCTGTAACTTTTTTTTCATCATCATCATAATTACTGGACGTTAATAGCTGTCCAAAAATTAAGGCAGGAACATACATCTTTTCTACTTTATGTTCCACAACAGGAATACCTTTTCCATTATTCCAAATACTTATAATATTTGACTCGCTGTAAGAGAAAACAGTAAATATTTTAACCACAGAAAAGTACAGTTGCCTTTACAGTTTTCAACAATGCAATACAAATGCTTCAGGCTGGCAGTTTACAAATTCACAAGTTACCCAATTAGCAGTAAATCGCTGCGGCTACCAATATCATAAGCTGCGGTAGAACAATTAAGATAACATGCAAGACAAACATAACAAAAATTGTATCGCTGGTAGAACACCACACAGTGCATATCTTTTCTCCAATGCTGAGAGAAGTGGTGGCTGCAGTTTCAATCTTCCAATTAGAATCTTGCCTATATTTTAGACTATATCTTACTTAAAGCAATATTAAGGTTACAAGCCTTTCCAATCCCCACCACATATGTTCTACAACTATGCTGAATCTTCTTCGATGCAGTGGGATTCCACAACAGACAGATGAACATGATAACTCCGCCTTGTAGATAAAAAAAATTGAAAATTAAAAAATGGGAAATTAAAACATCTTTTACCTGCACTAACACCCCTGATAAAATATTCAAATATTTTACAGATACAAGTCTCTCTATTGTCTTAGTATTAGGAAATCTTTGTCACACAGTTCAGCTTGCTTTGTATCATTGTACTACACATTAATGTAGTGTGCAGTGATTAAATCCTGATCTTGATCTAAAACATACAATTAATATTTTTCTTGGTATGCTATCCAACAAACACTCATCCATGTCAATAGACCAATAACATAAAGATCAAAAAGATTGTCCAAGATTGCCAACTTAAAGCTGCAAACACCACAATAATATTTATATACAATAACATTGCCTAAAAGATCTATCTAGAAAATATATGAATTGGAATCCAGAAGATTTAAGAGCATGAAATAAAAAAGTGGAAAATGACATTGAGAATGATTATCTATAAAATGTGACATATACCTTGCACAACAAAATAGCATATTTGAACTCTTATCATTTATATTCAGAAATATCATGACAACCTTTACAATTTAAACAATCAAAGGAAAAATCTGGGCATTTTGATCACATACTTAAATTATTATTTTTGTTTGAAGCACTTTCTTTTTATATATATTCAGTTCATATTATTTTATTATGAAGTTAAATTCCTGTTTTCATTTTAATATTTAATACAAAGAAGCATTTTAACACTTCTATCCCCAAATTAATTCTAACAATAAAAACTTTATATTAAAAAAAATCAAATATTAACCATCAGGAACCATAATTCTTTTTTAGACAACCAAATACATATTTATTTAAAATATTTCTATACTACTTATCATGCTATGCATATTCAATAGTACAAGACTAGGCAACCATATGACTTATTAGATCATCCTTTTGAGAGAAAAGTAGTACAGTGTGATTGACCAAAATGAACATTAAATTTTAGAGTGACCATATTTTTTTAACCCCAATGCTAAAAAATTCCATGATCATCTAAGAAGACATATATCATAAATAGAAAAATAATTATAGGGGCAAATGAGCATTAAAAATAAGTCAATATTTAGTTACCTAAATAGAAAAACAGAATGACTGTAGGTGGGCAAAAAATCAGTGGGAGCGGAAGTGGTGTTGCTTGTGGGAAGGTAGTAAGGAGTGTAGGAAATCATGATCATATTACTGAGAGAAGTATGGAAACACTGCAATAATCACAATTTTGCAAATAAAACTGATTTGAATATCATGGAAATTTCAATTACACAATAATGGGTACTGGATTTTTTTTATGCCTACTTTAAATTAATTTATTTTAGGCAGCTTGATTCAAAAGTTGCTGTATAATACACTGTTTGAAATAACTTGACGGTACAAGCAAGAAAACACAATCAGAATTTTAATAGTATGTTGTCATTATAAATGAACAAACATCATACTTACGGATCAATTGATATTTTGATACATGTCATATTCTTATCTCTTTGCTTATTGTCAGCTGCATTTACTAGAATAAACAAGCATTTATTAGCAGCAATAACTTGTATTAAACAATTACAAGTAAGACAAATGCTATACCTTTATGCGGTAATTACAACAAATCTCAGAATTGTGCAAGAGAGAGTTACAGGCCCAGAGTTCAATTGAATTTTCTTATAGAATGATTTAGAATAGTATCATCATTTTATATTTTGTAATTAGCTTTCTATTATTTCTATATAAAAACATACACTAAAGTGCACCTTGTATGTCAGTTTATGTCAGTTTTCCAAGATGAAAATGTTAACAATCAAGTTTTGAAGTCATTTTGTGCTTAGTTAAAATATTTTAATCTTACAGATTTCCTATACTTCTATCAACTGAGATATTTCAATATCTATTTTCCTTTTATTATATAACCATACAGAAAAAGTTGAATTTCTAAGCAAGATTCATTGACAGTAAAGAAACACGCTAAGAAAATTTAGTAATTTTCTTGATGAAACTGCAGGAAATAGCCTGTGTTCTGCTTTCCCTCTCCATCCTTGGTCATCATAGATCTTTTCCTCCTTTCTTCAGGTCTCTGTAGGTTTTTCTCTCCCTACTGATTACCCACAGACTACTTTGCCTTCTTTCAGGCTAATCCTCCCTCCCTCAACGTGTCAATGCATAACGAATTGGCCTGTGGGGACTTGGTGAGGGATTGGGGAGATAGGCGAGAAGGGACTGCAGTGTGTCTGCAATTGGATGTAAGACTGAATCACTACTGGGGTGCTGAAGGGGCCATAAATTTGGGAACAAGTTGTAAATAATTTTTGGGAGATCCAATATAACTTCAAATGCCATTAAACATTAAAGAGACTGGTTGTAAATCAAGGATTAACATCTGAATTTATAATACTTATGAAAATTCATAATTGATTATCAGGATATTATAAATATTTGATAGCGAATTAGGTAGATTCAAATCAACCTGCTAAATATTTTTATAAAACATATGCTGATATTTGACATGAAATTGTAATAAGAAAATATGAAAGAAAGATGTAATACAATGTTTTGCCATATTAATAGCAGTTTTGATTATATTACTATTGAATTAATTCATGTTGTAAAATTATCATTGATTGGTATAGCTTCCCCCGATTAGATACCAGGATTTTCATAGAAATGTTTTTTTTTAAATTCTAGGTCACAGATAAATAACATGAGTATGTTAATATGTGTATAAATTAGGAATAAATTCATAATTAATTCTGAAAGGAAAGAAAACATGATACCTTGGTTTATTTTTATCTCTTTAATGTTAACACATTTACTATTAATAACAATGTATCTACAACATGCCAAAGTATACCTGAATTCTTCGACTTCAAAATAATTTTGAAATGCTGTTAATATATCATTGTTATAAATACTTACCAAGAATTTCATCAAATATTTTATATAAACCAGGAACAAAAGTGACATCTCTACAATTCATTCCCGTATCTTCATCAAACACCCACATCAACTGTAAATAAAAAATTTTGTCATGAAATTTTATAGATATATATTACTTTAAAATATGCTTATTTCTTTTAAAAGAATGCTCATTATATTTTAGAGATTTTTAAAATTATATTATCACTCGCCAAATGACTCTGAACAAATGTTAAAAAATAAGGAAAAAAAGTCAAAATTACCATTTGTACCATCCATACAAGCAAGATTTGATATATTCAATGATAATATTAAAGCTTCAAATAAATAGAAAATGGAAATTACCTGAGTTAAAGGTTCTACCGAACCAATGTATGTATCAGGACGGAGAAGAATATGCTCAAGTTGAGTCTTTTTTTGATAAACTCTCTCAACAGACAGCTTTTTTGAATCATTTTTATTGGTGTGTTCAGGTTCTTCTTTTTTTGAAGCATTGTTTTGATTATCAAACAGTGTCTGTAATATAGATAAAAATAATATAAATTCTAGTTTTGACCTACTCAAAAGCTTTGGAAAATGTGTTACTAGTACAATACCTATAATCTGGAAAGTAATCTACTATGATATATGTATGTATGTATCAGGGGTGAAATCCAGCAGGTTCTGAAGAATCGGTAGCAGAAATTTTGAGAAGTTCAGAGAACCGGCAAATGCCACCACTGGCTGGCCCCTGAGAGAGGTGGGAATGGAGATTTTGCAGTATCATTCCCCTGGAATGGGGTGGGAATGAAGATTTTGCAGTATCCTTCTCCTGCCATGCCCACCAAACCATGCCCACCAAGCCACACCCATAGAACTGGTAGCAAAAAAAATTAATTTCAGTGTGCGTGTGTGCCTATGTGCGCACGCATGCGCCTAGATGAACTTGGAGTTATTTGTGGATAAAATTGTTAGCGGCTGGTATTTTGCTTACAATTTATTCATTTATTGTTGTAAATAAAAAGATAAGGTAGGAGTCCAGCAATGTCAAGAGATGTTGCCTACAATACTATTTTTTAATCTGCACAGGAATTTGTATAGTCTCTTCAGTTTCACTAAACATATCATAGACGGCTAAAATCCCATTCAAGAGGAATGCTACAGAGGATAGTTTCTGAGGTAATAAAATAACATTTAAAATTATGTTAATAATGCTTGGATTCATGTATTTCATTGTCTTTAGTTTGCCAGTTTACACTGACCATAGTTTGTTGTTTAACTATAGGAACAACTAAAGCTTTGGCACAAACCAGGAAGACAGAGAACTGCGTAATAAAGAAGATAAGGCTTCTTTAAGGTTCAAATAGTTTAAAATCATATTTTATTTATTATCCAGTGTATATTTAAGATGATTTCTAATTTATCATAAGAATCTGAGAATTTGTTTTTAAAAAAGAGAAGTTATTTCTCTATGTTATATTAAATGTTAGTCTTTTGCTATATTAAGATATTAGGATTATTATTTGTGAAATGTGGATGTGCACCTATGGATTAGAGTGGAATATTCATGTATATTTGAATGGGAAATATTGTGTATTAGAGTTTGTCTTTTTGTAAAGGAGATATTATCTTTGTCATGTCAAGCCTAGGTTTTCTTTTACAGACGGTACAAATATTTCAGTTGCGAACCTTTGTCTAAACAAACCTCTCAAAAACCTACTTCTTGGTAAGCAGAAAAATGTTGGATATACAGCATCGCCACCAGATGGATTTATAACTGGCTGACAAACCGTACTCAATGAATAGTCCTTAATGATACTTACATTTACATAGAGGGAAGCAAGCAGTGGGGTACAATAATGTTTTGTCTTAGGTCCAGTACTCTTCAATATCTTCATAATGACTTAGAATAGGAAATAGAAGGGGAATTCATCTAAATTGCAGATGATATTAAGTTGGCACTAAAAGAGAACGGGGGTTGGTACTTACCTGATACGCCTCTTCTAAAGTCTATGCATGGACTGAGTCTTATTAATAATTAATTAAATCGTATATAACCCACTTTCATGAGTGACTCCAGCAAAGAAAACACATAGACTCATTGTGTTATCCAAAAAACCAAACTTTAGTAATGAATAAATGCAAAACTTCAGCAACGTAACACAACACCAAGTCAAGGTACTTTACAGAAATACAGACAAATAATCATACCTGCTTTTCCATGAGGACCAGGTTGCCTTCAGGGTGGGGCTGGATGTTATCTCCACCTTATTAGAAGAGGCATATCAGGTAAGTACTAACACCCTTTCTCAATAGAAGTGGAGATAGCATCCATGCATGGGATATACCTAAGCTGGTGTCCTTATGGGAAGGACCAAGACTGGTCTGATTTACCTGTCAGAATGTATTGATTGCAAAACTCTATGGACAAAAGCCGTATCCGCAAATTTATCCAATTTGTAATTATTTATAAAGGGAGAAGGCGATGCCCATGCGGCCACCCTTCAAATTTCCTCCAGGGAAATTTCCTCCAGGGAGGTTTGAGTTGTCCAAGCAGCAATAGTGGCCGTGCTTCTCATTGGGTGAGCGATGACCCCCCGAGGAACCATTTCCTGGTTAGAATGGTAAGCTGCAGTTATACATTTCCTGACCCACCTACCTATGGTAGACACCAAACCTTTCGTCCTAGTGATGTGGGATGAAAAGATACGAAGAGAGCCTCTAAGCGTCGGAATTCTGACGTTCTGTGTATGTAGATCTTCAGGGTACGCCTAACATCAAGCTTGTGCCACTGTGTTTATAATGGTCAGGTCGGGGATGGACAGAAGTTCTGAAGGACAACCTCTTGTGCCCGGTGGAACCATGAACCAATCTTGGGTGTAAAGGAGGAGTCTGTTCTCATGGAAGGTGCACAAATCCTCTCTAACAGATAGGGCATGCAATTCCGAAATCCTCCTGGCAGAGGTGATGGCCACCAGGAAGGCTACATTCAATGTGAGGATCTGTAAGGATATAGTACGGATGGGCTCAAATGGTGGTTTGGTGAGAGTTGTGAGCACCTTAAGCAAGCACCTTAAGCATGTGGGGTACATGTGAACTGCAGGTTGCTTGAGATTGGTAGCCACTTTTAAGAACTTCCGTACAGTGGGATGTTGGGATAGTGATTGACCCCCTCCCCAGGTCAAGATGGTAGTGAGAGCTGCCACCTGCCTCCTGATTGTATTGGGAGATAACCCCTTATACAAACTTGGAGGAATTCCAGGACCTGAGGGACAGATGAAGAGGTAGGAATGATCCCTTTGGCTAAACACCATGTACAGAAGATTCGCCAGGTCGCATTATAGATACGGTCCATGGAGGGCCTTCGAGAGACCTGAATAGTGTCTATGACCCTGGGGGAGAACATGTCCTGCACCAGAACACTCCACTCAATTGCCAGATGGTCAACTGGAGCCATTGAGGGTCCAGGTACTCCAGAGACCCCTGACTGAGGCATACCCTGTCCAGTGGGATTCTCCAGGGTCTCTGCTCAGAGGTCTGTGAACCACAGATGCAGCCAGTGTGGGGCCATGAAGATGACTTCCACTCTGACGGAGATGACCTTGTGTATGACTCTGGCTATCAGTGGGGTAGGAGGAAAAGTGTATAGGAGCATCCCTCACCAGTTGCTTCAACCTAGTGCCCCCCTGCCTGTTCACATGTGCCTTAGTAGTCATGTTATCGGTGAGAATTAAAACATGCTGCCCCCTGAGGGAGTGGATGAAGCACAGGAGAACCAGGCATATGGCCTAAGTTCCAGGAGATTAATTTTCTGAGCTGCTTCTTCCGAACTCCACTGGCCCTGCACTATCTGACTGTCAAGATGTGGCCTCCAGCCATAAAGACTTGTGTCTGTTGTAATTGTGACCCTATTCTCAACCCGGAAATGACATCCTTTAGTGATCTCCACCGGGGATCTCCACCAACGTAAGGATTTACAGACCTCCCCAGTTACAGTGACCTTAGCCAGAGATGTACTAGTCCGTCTCTTCTGAAAGGGTAAAAGGAATCATTGCAGATCCCTGGTGTGTAACCTAGCCCAGGGTACAATTGCAATGGCAGACACCATTTTTCCCAGTAGCTTGGAAAGCATAGCCAATGAGACTCTAGTCTCCCTCTCGACCTAAGTGACCAACTGCCTGAACTGTCCATTCTCTCCTCAGAGAGGAATACTTGTTCTGCTATCGTGTCAATCCAAACCCTCAGGTGCAGAATCCCAGTGGCGGGGTTAACATGGCTCTTGTCCCTATTAATGGAAAAACCATGGAATTGGAGGACTTGTATAGTGACGGAAAGATCAAGTCTGGCACTATCTAGTGAGACTGATTGTACTAAAATGTCATCAAGATAGCATTGTACCCGGATAGGTACGTTCCTGAGATGTGCTAATGCCGCTAAAATCTTAGTAAAGGCTCGAGGAGCCAAAGAAAGACCAAAAGGCAAGGCCCTATATTGATAATGACAATTGCCATAACAAAACCGTAAAAATTGATGATGATCTGGGAGGATGGGTACATGCAAGTATGCCTCCACTAAGTCAATAGAGGTAAGAAAGTCCCCTCAACATAATCCAATATTATTTGCAATGAATGCATCTTAAACTTTTTATACCTTAAATAACGATTAAATTGCTTTAAATCCAATATAGCCGTCCATCCTCCTGAGGACTTGGGGATAACAAATAGGATGGAGTAAAATCCCTGATGACGCTGGTTTACCGGCAGCATTTGGATGGCCTCGATGTCCAAAAGGTGCTGGATTACCAAGTGCATCAGGAGTTGCCTCTGAGGGTTCTGGGAAACTGGGGACCAAATGAAGAATCTAGGGGGGAGGAGATGAACTCAAAGGCTAAATCTGCCCTAACTGTGGATCTAACCCAACTGTCGGAAGTAGTGGAATCCGCAAAATGCAGCAAACGACCACCAATGGGGAACCGATCCTGAGATTGATTATTACTTAAGATATATCGGTCCCCCTCACATCGAAAGGGCTGCTTAGCTTGATTGCCCCTTTGCTGCTTATAAGATACTGTCGTTGGAACTGGCCAAAGCCTCCCTGCAGTCGGAACTCTGGGGAAGGGCAATCTGAGCCGCGAAACAAACTCCCATACTTTTGCTGCCTAAAAAACTGCCTTCTGGGGTAACGGCCTGGACGGGAAAACCCCTTCTTATTGTTAGAGGGGAGAACCTTATATTTGTCTTTTCCCTCAATCAATAGTAGAGTAAGGGAATCCCCCAAAATTGCCCTCCTTTTGTAGGGTTCCGAAGTGCCACATATCTCTTGCCAGTCTGCCATTGGCGCAGCCAAAAGAACCTGCGGGATGCCACCACCGTGGCCCTAGATGCAAATCTCATGGTACTGAGGGTGGTGTCTGAGGAGAATTGCACAGCTGCCACAATTTTATTCAGGTCCTGGTGTGCTCTGGAGTCCCTGGCTGGAATACTCTTCTGGAGTTGTTGTAACCAGAAGAGGCTGGACTGGGAGAAAAACAACGTAGCTGTCGATGCATGTACAGCCCAGGCCACTGCCTGGTGACCCTGCTGGAGGGTCTGGTCTGCCCTCTTGTCCTCCGGCTTGAGGACCTCCTCCTGTGACCCCAGCAATGTGGTGGTGGAATAGAGGGTGGCAATTGGAGCATCTATGGTGGGCCAATGGAGCAATTTATCCAGCCCTTCACCTACATTGTAGAAGTGCTTGCTGGTCATGGAAGGCAAAGGGCCAGATGTAGGTGCAGACCATTATCTCTGGACTGTGTCAATAAATAGCTGCGGGGCAGGTAGGGTGTCAGCCTCCAGCTTATGTTTGGTGAACCAGGCGCTGGCTGAAGTGGTCGGCACAGGAATCACTGGAACCTCAGCTTGCCTCCCAAGGTCTGCTGCGACTTTAGCCTTAGCTAAATCAGATGGGAAAAGTCCCATATAGGCACCTCCAGAACTGCACCTTCCTCCACAGACAAATCAGCCTCCCTGATTTCCCCTTCTTCAGAGACAGGGGATGGGCTGCAAGGTGAACAATCTGAAGACCTATCTCCCACCAGAGGCGGACATGCTTCCCTCTGTGAAGGATTCGAGGTAGGCTCACAGATGCCTGAGAGCGTTCCTGCAGCTCAGTCACAATGCCCTGTTTAATGGCTTCCATTATGATGTCCTGAATATTAGGGTTTGCAGAAGGCAAGGCAGGCATGGGGGCTATGCTGCTGTAGGTGTGAAGAGGGCCTCAGCAAAATTGGGCTGAAAGGTCCAGATTTGAGTCCATCCTCAGTGGGAATTGGTGACCTGGACATATGCTTGCTGGCAGCGGATGGTCAGTCATAGAAAAGGAGGAGTGCCTCTGCTGGTCAACCTTGCCCAGGTGTTTGGCCCCCTTTGAAGTTGACTTTGAGCTTGATTTTGAGCTTTTCTTGAGCTTGGAGCCCTTGCCACCCTTATCTTGGTTCCTGTTCCCCTCTCTCCCTTGAGAGGTAGATGAAACTGCTGGAGAGAGGAGAGCCTGAACTACTGCTAACAAGCCTGGGCCGCTTCTTGACAGTGCCTGCCTGCCTCAGGTCTTATCTTGGTTCCTGTTCCCCTCTCCCCCTTGAGAGGTAGATGAAACTGCTGGAGAGAGGAGAGCCTGAACTACTGCTAACAAGCCTGGGCCGCTTCTTGACAGTGCCTGCCTGCCTCAGGAAAGGGCCCAGCCATGCTACTATCCGTCATTATGTGCCGGTGTGGAAAGGTCAAATCAAAATGGTGGCAGCGCCTCTGCAGCAGGTCCTCCACTTCCAAAATGGCGCTTCACTCCCTTTTTTCACACCCTCAGTGACACCCTGGACCTCAGGAGCAGTTGAAGAAAGATGCGTCTCCCACTGATTGCAGCGCCCCTCACTGCCTAACCGTCCTCTCCACGGCCCGCAGCGCTCACCCAGTGGCTCTAAAGCTCTCTCTCTCTCTCTCTCTCTCTCTCTCAGCGCCGCGACTGTAAGCGGGAATGAAAGGGAGCTGATCCCACTCTCCTCGCGCCTCAGCAATCAGCGACCCGTCAAGGATGAAAAGGAGTCAGTCGTCTTCATGCCAATGGCTCACAGCTGACAGGCGGGTGTGGGCAGACAAGCCTTGCAGACACAACTGCAGAAGCGGCTATCAAAGGCACCAGGCAGAGCTGGTGAAATCATGAATTTATGCAGAGAGAAAGCATGATGGAGGCAGGCAGCTCAAGGGTGCATAGTCCTTCACCCTGAGACCCAAAGGCAATGCTTCCCTGAGGCACAGATCATCAGGCCAAGGCTATATGGCCCAACACAGCCAGGAATCCGTGCCACTGGTAAGATTCCTTTTCCAATTGAAACAGCCTGATACTTTTTAGAGAATAATCACCAAAATTGTCTATAGAATGTAGGATAACACATCTGTCCCAGAGTGGACTGAGTCGGAAACTGGGTGGAGTCACTCATGAAGGCGGATTATATATGATGTTAATTAATTATTAATAAGACTCAGCCCAATCAGAGATCGGACAGTGTCAACCATGCATGGATGCTATCTCCACCTCTATGAGAACACCCCAAAAGATAAGCTCAGGATCCAAAAAAATCTTGACAAATTTGAACAATGGGGCCTATCCAATGTGGAGAAAAGCAAGGTTTAACACTTAGACAGGAAAAACGAAAGGTACAAATACAGATTAGGTGAAACATGGCTCAAAAACAATAATTGTGAGGGACTTTGGAGTCCTAGTGGAGATCCAGCAGTAGGTATGCAGCAGCATCTAAAAAAACTAATACAATCCTTGGTTGTATGAACAGAGGCACAGAACCAAAGCTACATATAGTTATTAGTATTGCTTTATAAAGCCTTAGTATGGCCATATCTGGAATGCTGCATCCAACTTTAGTCACCACATTACAAAAAAGATATTGAGTCTTTGGAAAAGCACAGAGAAGAGTAACTAAGATGATTAAAGACCTGGAGACTGAAATATGAAGGTTCCAGGATTTGGGTTTGGCTGGTCAAGAGAAAAGGACTGAAGGGAAATGATAGCAGTATTCCAGTATTTGAGACTGCCACAAAAGAGGAGGGAGTCACCTTATTTTCCAAAGCATCAGAGGGAAAGATAAGAAACAATGGATGGAAATTAATCAAGGAAAGAAACAACTGGAATCAAGGAGAACCTTCCTAATAGTGAGAACAATTAACTAATGGAACAGCTTCCCTTCAGAAATTGTGAGTGCTTCATCACTGGAAGTTTTTAAGAAGAGACTGGGCAACCACTTGTCTGAAATGATGTAGGGTCCCGTTTGAGAAGGAGGCTGAACTAGAAGACCTCCAATGTCCCTTCCAGCCCTAGTCTGTTCAATTCAAATATCCAACCCTAAAAGATCCTGAAGTTGAAAAAGGTGGGAAAGAGTTAGTTTCTAGAACTGTTATATAGGTGATGCTCTGGAAATTAATCCTTTCCAGTTTTCTTTTTCTGCCTTCTCCTGGCTTCCATTTGCATAATGCTCACAGGTCTGCTCGCATAGGGCAAAGTAAGAACTGTACTGATCACTTTGAATTTGCAAACAAAATGGACCTCTTGGAACATAACCTGCTCATATTGATAGAACAATATGCTTGTTTACGTTGGGATATTTGAACTATTTTCTGCCTTATACTGTTGAAATCTGGATGTTGAATTTTATATATGTTAACTATTGTTAAAATCTTAGATCTTTCTTTGGATTTTTTGCTGGTAATTAAATTGAAGAATGAGGAATTTATTTATTTCATTTGCCTATTATGGAATGGGTTTTATGGTTTTTAGTTAAGAGGAGGTGAACAGATTATAGAGTTGTTTATATTTGCCACTTTCTGAGGAATGAGAGGAAGTTATTTTTATTGCATTTTTTTCTTTTTTAAGTTTGTATCTATTAGTGTTCAATTTCAAACCTTTAACAAAATTATTAAACAGATATTCATTTAAAATTATTAAAATAGTAATTAGATTACAAAACCCACCACTTGTAAAAATTGAATTACTAAATAATCGAGCTATCACAGAATGCCACAAATTCCTTGCATGTCCAATTACACTTGGCCAATAAAGAATTCTATTCTATTCTGTTCTGATTCTATTCTTATTCTATTCAAATAAATGGGATACAGAGGAATTTAGAGCCGAGAATTAATTGTTAGAATAACTCAGTATTTCAATTGCTACAAATGGGGGGGGGGGAGGGATTATTGTTTCCCTTTCCAAACCTGATATAGTTTGCATTAAATGGTTGTTTTCCTTTTTAAAACAAAAGTCAGACATTCAATATATTAAATCTTTGGAATGCATAGCAATTCATTTCTGAATAATTTCTCCTAAAAGTAAAAATGGGGCAAAATATTATTTTTATCCACAATGAGTGATATCTGTATATCTAACTACGCCTGAAATTTTGAAAAGCCTCCCAAACACACAAATTATCTACCTCTTCAAAAATACTGTCCATCCAATATACAATTAGACTTTACTTGTAACATATTAGCAGCAATTCTGAAAAGCAATTATTTTTTTTGCAGAAAATTGTTTTAGACAAAATTATTCATGTTAACATTGATTAGTATAAAGCTGGATTCAACTAGTACGAAACTTTTTATAGAATGGAAATAATACTTAAAATACTTGGCACATAATAAAATATCAGTGGCATTCTTCAAAAAAATCTTGCTTTTTCTGGAAGGTCCTCATTTAGTTATAAAAGATAGGAAACTGGAATGATTCAAAGCATATTTGGAAATGGGGAAGCAAGTTGGAAAACAAACTTGACAGTTAACCATCTGTTATCAACCATAGATGGATATTTTGTAACTTAACACATCCATGACAAACATATCTTAACACAAACACATCATTTCCTTGACATTTCTGTCCTTTGGAATGACCATGTAAACTTGAAAAAAAAATAGACCTGGTTTAAGGTATTCCTAACAAGTATTTTACATTTACCTATACATACTCTGAATCACATTTTTTAAAAAAAAATCTTGCTCAAATCAAGAAGGTAAGGTAGGTAAGCAATACAGGCGTGGGAAAAAGTCAATGTAACATTTAATTTTAATGGGAGGCAAAATGGATTAAAATCATGTTTACATTAATATTCACTGCTTCTGTATTCTGTATGTAGATTATCTTAATCAAACTGACAAAATTTAATGGATAGTGTTGGCATATAAATTAAAATTTTTAGATTGGGAGTAGGGCACAAAATAGTTTTATATATGCATAGTTTCAGATTTTTGGAATTGAAGCCGTTTTAGCTTTGTGAAAACTAATATTTATATACCTAAGGACTATATATTATTAAGAGTGGCAATTTCCAATCACTTTCCTCAGATAGATTGCTAGTGACAATTTTAGGAAGATATAAAAATGAATGCTATCAAAATATAATTATTAAATCATATATTAAGTCAAATAAACACCAGCTGGTAAAATGTTTTGCAAATCTCTTTCAATTTAAACATTAAAAGTATTAATTTAAGGAATATCTGCAAATTATTCAGAAAGGATATTTTGGGTCAGAATGTAGCTATTAACAAATACACACAAGAAATTACATGTGCATTAAATTATCTAGGGACAATAAACTTTTAATCAGTAAATACAATGTGTTTTTATAGAAATCAAAACTTTTATTGATTTACAGGAATTATCTAGAAGAAATGCTACAAGTTATATGTAGTTATATAATAACTACTGTAGTTATATATATAACAAGTTATATAATATAATAATATTATAACTCATAATAAAAATGTTATTTTCAAAAATATGTAAATAAAACTTATTTAATTGAAACTAACATTTATTTGCTTTATTCAAAATTTAAAATTGTGATTCCTATAAAATTCAGGTACAGGGATAGAAAATTAAAATGTCTATTAAATCCACAAATTGATCAATTTGTGTCATTCCCATCACCTTTTTACTTGTATTTATACAAATAATATATTTTTTCACTACTTTGTATCGATTTACATCAGTGACAAAAATTGTCACAAAAGATGCAATTTATATGAATGTCAGATACAGGAGATTTTGTCTATTGTTTTGGGATTATTTTAGGAAAAGATTTGGGGATTATATCGAGAGTCCTATATACTGACAATCTGTTGTAGTTTTTAAAAGCTAATATTTATCATTAAGGTACACATATGTGATAGAATTTTATTTAGCTGCTATAAACTATGAATTTAAATATTTATTTGCTGTTCTATTTTTCATTATATGCAAAATCAAATTTTTATTTTATAGAAAAATGTAGAAATAATGAATCAAAATGTTAATTGATTGCTTTTAAAATAACTTAATTTTAATAAGATTATTTGCTTATATTAACCTTCCTCAATCTTACTATCTTCCAGATATGCAAGTTTCAGCTGCACAAATTCTTCGTCTTTGTTAAGCCATTGTTAATGACTTTAGAAGGCATTTAAGACTGAGAAGTTAAAAGTTAGCAATGTAGTACTAGTAAGCTAATAACATTTTATGACTGAAAATGGAAACTAAGATTAATGGCTTCCAAATAATAACAGTAATAACAATAAAATGCCATCCATCAAATTACACATTGCTTGGATCCACAAATATGTCAACAAATTATGAACCCTAGATTCTTGAGAAAAACTTCATGTATATATATGATGGCCAACTGGCTAAAGAATTGGCAATTGTGATTTCACATTATTATCTATATAATACAAAGAAAGCCAATTTAAATCATGAGTGTCTGTATTTCCTGTTTAGAAGCCATTGTGGATAATATTTGAAATATGAACTTTTGCCAATTCTAACAAATATGTCTATAATTACAACCTAGAAGTTACCAGAGAAGATATACCATAAAATAACCCTTTCCCATCTTCTCAAAACTTCACTTGCATGCAGTCTGCTGATGTGCATAAATACTGTTCACTGTTTAGGGATGTGTGCATGCCTGAAATTAATTATGATTTTTATGTTTGTTTGGACTTATGAACAAAATGGATTTACAGTCCCCTAGAATATAACTTGTTTGTAAGTAGGGGAATTTATATCTATATTTGTTTAGATATAATAAGAGACTATAAAAATTGTGGATTCCTTGTTTATTTCACAAAGGAATTGATATATGTGTGCATATTTCATGCCTAGCTGTTTAATAATAAAACATTTCAATGTTGAAATTTGTCTGCAACATTATCCAAAAACAGCTGGAGGTCTTTTCTAGGGTATTTAATGTTGGCAGTAAGTAGTTTTTGAGGTTTGTAGGTAATACATTAGTAGTTATAATGTCATTATCCTTTTGTGAGTTGCTGAGTCTACAATTCCAGAGATATAAATTTGATTAAATAAATAAATAAATAAATTTGGTCAGAGTATCTATTCTAAATGTTTTGTTGAGAGTTTTTAAACATGCAAGAAAAGCTTACATTTACATATTGTACCATCTCAACTATACAGGTAGTTTTTACTTAATAATGGTAATTGAATTGGCAACTTTGTTGCTAAGCAACACAATTGTAAAGAACAATATCATGTGACTGCATTGACTTAAATGATAGTTGTAGCAGTCTCAGTTGCCACTGTTAGACAAATCCTATGAAGTCATGTGATCACCATTTGTGAAGTCTTGCTGGCTTTTCCATTGAATTTGCTTGAAGATGGCACTGAAGTTTGCAAGTTGTAAAAGGTTATAAGCAGTGATCACACGACTAAGACGAAATGCAACAGTGTAACTATAAGTATCAAGTATGAACTGTAATCACACGATCTCAGGGACATTGTGATGGCCCCAACTATAAAAAGCTATCATAAGTCCTGTCCCTTCAGCACTGTCACAACTTCAAATGGTTGCTGAATGAATGGTTGTTCAACAAGAATTATTATGAATGTTAGAACCTTTGACTTGCCTGGGCTACAGAGTGAAGAGGAATTGTCTTGGCCACATCTAAAATATGTAACTGTATATAAATCAGATAATAACATTAAAAGTTCACGATCTTGTGAGGTTGCATTACTTGCTGTCGAGAGCCACATGTAGCCTGGGCCCCTGGGTTGAACATGCCTGATCTATACTTAAAAAACATCCACTTTTAAATATCTCTTAAAGAAGACAATTAAGAAAACTATCAAAAGAAATACTTCTGAAACATTGCTATCCTGAAGAATAAGCTGGAAACATTCACTTGCAACTTTACCTACATGTCTGTAATGTTATTTTAAAAAACAATTGGTTTGCTTATGAAAAGATGGTCATTACTGTCATAAGATACAACAGGTTGAAGCACTTCCCAAGTTACAGGCCCACTTATACAATCAATTTTATTGCCCCTTCTGCACTTTGCAACTATAAATCACTTCTGTATGAAAAGCAAAAGAATGAACTTTGTAATAATACATTATTTTTCTATCAGTCCAATGCTGACATAATCTTAATTTATAAGACTGTCGTCTCAGTATCCTTTACTTTTAAGATGCAGCTGCTTCTGTAAAAAGACATTCTTCAACACACAAAAAACATGTGACTTTATTAGTTTTACAAAGAAACAGCAACATTAACATGAAAAGTAGATTTTAAATATTTTTTCCAGTACCACTTCAAGTTCTAACATTCTATTTGTTCATGCATCTGTAGAATAGCAGCAAGCCCTTTTGATAAACACATGAACTGCTTTGCTACTGTTGTGCTATGTTGCCTTTTTTATGGTCAGTTACAATAAGGAAGTGACCCTGTTTGAACTTTCTGTGGAACAAGAGAAATAGAAGTTAGTAATAGACTAAAGAAATTACAGTATCCATTCTATTGTCTCTCTGCCAGCCCCACAATCTTTGAAGAAAAAATGATTACTCTTAATTAGCCTAAAAGAACATCTAACTGTCTAATTTTCTCTTATATTGCACCTTAAATATTCTCGCCCAACTAACTCAATTCTATTCCACTCTTAATATTGAAAAGGCTATAATTTCATGATTTTATTATTTTGTGACAGGAGATATGGAGAAAACTTAAATACACATGTAGGTGTACAAAAACAAAAACTGGACTGGTTTTCATATAGGTGAAACTAATGTTCAGAAAGCTTCCTCCTTTGATCTAAATCTAAACAAAGCTTGCAGCTTTACAAACTCGGAAACTAAAAAGGACAAATAACTCTTCTCAAACGAGCAATTCAGCGAGAGACATGTAATTTAACTGCATGAATACGAATAGCAAGGCCCTCCTGCTAAATAAGTGGATGAATCCTCGCTGAAGTAGAAAATCCTGCAGGCCCAGACCAAACATGTCAGCCTTTCCATGCCATGAAATCCACAATTGCCGTTGCCTCCATCCCTTTCGTGGGCCAGGAATAACCGCCCCCCGCCCCAGTTCCTCGTATTGCCTTCCCGCATCGCCATCCTAATAAGCATCTTTGCTCCTCCATTATTCCCTTGGGGCCTTCCACCTCTCGTTTCTGTCTGGACCTGTTAGAAAAGCATCAACAGCGGGAAAGGGATAAAGAAATAGGGACAAAATGCCAGGCAACTTACCACCCAGGTTAGACCCCCGCTGCCGCCGCCGCCAGCGGCTCCTCCACTGCCATTGCCGCCGCCGCCTCCACCTCCTGATTTTGCCATTATTTTATAGTCGTTTCAGTATAGTTATAAATAGTTATAAATATAAAGGCCTAAAAAGGGGGAGATGGAAGGGAGGGGGGTAAAAAAGCCACCGCGGACCGGACTTGAGCTACAGCTACACTCACACCCTCGTTTCCTACACCGCAATTTCGGGTGGCGGGAGGAGGTGTTCCCGATCCAGAGAGATTCTTCCCACCCAGCTTGCGTGCGCGCCTATACACACACCACACAAACAAACAAAAAAACACGGATACGGAACCCAAGATTTCCTCTCGTGCGAACGTGTGCCCACCCTTCCCAGCCGCTAACTTAGCTCCGAAACACACGCGTACCTAAGCGGCGTGAGCTACCACAGAACAACCCACCCACCCCCACGTTTCACTGTGCACGCGCCCCTATACAATTCCCCTCAGGGGCTTTATAGAGCGCGCCAACAGCTTTGGTTCTTCCTGTTTCTCTACTCTGGATTCAGATCACAAGTATTTATTTCATATTTGAGACAGAGCTTTTCTTTTAAATACCGATAAATAAAAAACGACTAGAAATCAGCACGCGAGGGCCCAGAGAACGCCGCAGATGGGGGAGGGGAAGTCGATGACGCTCCTGACACCAACGTTGGGCGGCGGCGGCGTAGCAGATAGGCCAGCTTGGAGTCTTGTGCGTAAAAAGGTGTGGGTCACCCTTTTTCTTCGAAGTAAGATCCAAACTGCCAAGAGCCCAAATTAAAAAACGGCCTGGCAAACCTCCGACCGATTGTCCGCCCGCAGAAAGGCCCTATCTTCAAACAATAACTGCACTGCCCCCGTCCGGCATAGCTACCGCAACCTCCAAATGCCTCATTTCTCCTCTCCTCTCCCCACCCCGCCAAGGCGCCATCGGCCAATTATAATCAAATGACAGCCGCGCAGATCTCATCTTCCACCAATCCCGAAAAAGCCATTCTGAGGGCGGTTCTACATCACCGCGGGTGGCAACGGGAGAACTCTATTTCGGAATGAGGATTTCAGCGAACCGAGGCTACCTTGCTGAATTAAAAGAGAAACAGAAAGAGAAAATTCTTAAGTTGCGAAGTTCCTGGTACAGGCCACGTTCGTTCTTTCAGACGCAGACGGTTAGCAGTGCCTAAATTAAAATTGGTTTGTTGCTCCTGATTTTGGATACTCTAAGCGCTGTTAGATTATTTGAAAAAAATACTTATAGAAATAAAATCTTACTGATATTTTTTATAATCATATTTAAATCTATTTAAATACGCTAAATAATCTGCCTTAAAATTTTGTATTGTAGCTCCTCACCTCATTTCATTAGTAACCTTGAGAGACTAACAACCATTAAAGTTTAATAGGACGTTGGTAAATAAGCTAAAAAAGGGATCGCCAACCTTTCGGACCACAGGGACCAATAAATTCATAATTTTAAACCCAGTGGACCAGCAGTAAGAATTTTTTTAAAAGATAAATAGTATTTAGTGCAATATAAAAAATGCAAATAATTTTTCTGCGGATCACCAAAAAATTTTCACAGACCACCAGTCATCCACAGATCAGTGGTTGGTGACCGCTGCACTAAAACACCATCCAACTCAAGAAAACAGTTGATTTCTCCAAATTTTAAAATATCTGACTGGAATACTTACATGCTTAATTATTGATTATTGTCACTTTTATGGCTAGTTTTGCCCAAATAAGAGATTTTCTAATATAAAAAGATCTGGTGTTTTTAGGGTTATTCAAATTTCAAAATAATTTTCTGGTCATAGTAGTGTACATTAAGTAAAAGTTGATATTATTTATTTCGGGAATGGCATATCGTACATGATCTAGCAATATAAATGAACATTTCAACTAGATTAATAGAACCCAATAAAATATAAATATTAAAAATATTATGTTCAAATATAGTGCCTAGGCCATCTAGCCATTGAAGTACAGCATTGTTTATAATAATAAAAAAAAGCTACTGGACCAGTATAGGCAGTATAGTTTACAGTCAGTCATGATGCGATCTGTAGTTTGACCTGGGAGTCTGCAGCCATACTGAGGGGAAGATACTATGTCCATTTATAGAATCCCAGGTGAAGTCTGAATTGTATTAAGGATTGTTCATTGATGATGTAGTGCAAAGCCTAGCACCTTTTTTGTAGGGTCATTTATATGTCTTCCTAGAATATTTAGCAACCCATTTGGTTCTCCATTATCCAGAATTAAACATAAACAGCAATTTGTAAAACAGAAGTTTACTAATATGTAAATAACAATAGATGATCCAATTTTTTCTTTCCTTTCAATAGGATATCTTGAATCACTCCCTGTGAGGTTCCTCTTTTGGACTATTAACATGCATGCTACCTAGCTGAAGTTTCTTAACCATATTTCATTATAAAATCTATAATACTGTAATACAGGTAGTCCTCACCT
The DNA here is from genome assembly GCF_009769535.1 of Thamnophis elegans. Taxonomy (NCBI): domain Eukaryota; kingdom Metazoa; phylum Chordata; class Lepidosauria; order Squamata; family Natricidae; genus Thamnophis; species Thamnophis elegans. Next base: position 48,577,925 of record NC_045558.1, read on the forward strand.
TACCACCTCAATGGAGCCCAACATTTCTGTTGTTAAATGAGACATTTGTTAATGCGTTTTGTCCCATGCTTCTTGCTCCAGTTACTAAGCTAATCACTACAGTTGATAAATTGACTGCTTATCAGGTCATAAAATGGGATCACATAACCTTGGAACACAGTAATGGTCATAATATGAGCCAGTCACAAAGTATCTGAGTTTTGATCATGCGATCATGGAGAAGATACAAAGATTATAACTATAAAAATAATCATGTCATTTTTCAGTGTCATCATAAATAAACAGTCACTAAATGAACTGTTGTAAATCAAGGACTACCTGTATAATCTCAATATTGCTGTTTTAGGTCTATCTACCTGTGCTTGATAGTGTTACACAGAACACTGGATTACAGTTTTATATTCTTAAAATATAGCCAATCACATTAACATTATCTACAATTAGAAGTATTAATACACCAGCAAGATGAGAATGTAATCTTTTAAAGGTTGTATAGTAAACTATATAATTATCAATGTTGAATTTTGCCTCTAAATATTGACTTGAGCTTCCACAGTATGCAGATTCTAAAAGCATTTAAAATGCAACTTTCTTTGGAACTGAACAGAATAATACCTCTTTGGAGATCAGCAGTTGTTAGGATGTTTGGTGTCATGATGAACACAGGCTAAAAGCTAGAAGACTGAGTTCTAGTTCTAGTCCTGTCCTACACACAAAACTAGTTGGTGGTCTGTGTGTTTCTAGCCCTAAAAAGCAGGTATTGGCAAACCACTTCTGAAATCTTGCAAAGAAAACTGCAGAATTAAGGGTAGGTATCAAGAGTCAATGCTGCCGAGAAGGCATGTGCACATACAAAGATGATGACTGCCATGTAGAAAGAAGATAAGGCTAAAATGAGACCTAAATCAGTATGGTGGTTTAAGGCAGTGAGCTGGAAGTGGGTGATCCTGAGTTCTAGTCCTGATAATTTAAACAAAACTTGGCTATAATTTAGGTGGATAAATTATCTTAAGTTCTATCTGCTTCTAGGCATAATAACTCTAAATTTTTTGGAAACACTAGCTAGCTAACAGAACACATTTCACAGTCTAACAGATAGGTAGAAAATTTGCCTATTGAATTCACAGCAATCCCTACCTACATTTATATCTATCTAGAATTTAAATCCTGGGCTTTTTCTACTGTTGTTCCAAACCAACTTATGCTTTGCCATTGTCCAAAGCAAAGTGACCAGAGGCATTTGCAAGTGAGGTACTTCATAGCGGTATATCATAGCTTTCCACCTTGCCAGCTTTAGACTTTTTAATCTGAGTATTAGCCCACAATATATCCACTATGTGTCAAGTACCAAGTTGTCTACCCCTAAATTACATTTCAGTATGTCTATTGTAGTCCAGCACGTACAGCTAATCCTTGATTTACAACCATTTGTTTAGTGATCATTCGAGCTTACAATGGCAGTGAAAAAACCTGACTTCTGACAGATTTTCATTTACAGCTGTTGCAACATTCCCAAGATCACATGTTGAAAAATTGGGTGCTTGGCAATTGGCAAATATTTATGACAGTTGTACTGCATTGGGGCATGTGATCACCATTTGTAACCACCTCAGCTGACTTTCAACAAGCAAAGTCAATAAAGAAAAGCCAAAGTTGCTTAACAAATGCACAATTCACTTAACAACTGCAGTGATTTTTTTAACAACTGTGGCAAAAAAAGTAAACTCAGGCAAAACTCACAACTGCTTTGCTTAGCAACAGAAATATTGGGCTCAATTGCATAAGTCGAGGGCTACCTGTAGTTAATTCCAATCTAAATCATCTCACCTGATTCATATAAAAACAAAAAAAAATAGTAGAGTATTTTCAAATGTTTTCACTTTTAAAGCTTTTTACTAGAAAATAAAATTGTTGTAGAAATATTTACTTATTCATGATCACAGCCATAATGTTTTTTAAAAAAATAATTATATGAGAAAGAATAGAAAAATCTGCATTAAAAATCCTTTTTTTACAGGCAATTGGGATATTATTTAATTGTATATTTTGAAGATTTTCTGCAGTAATCCATGCTCTGTCGAATATGCTCCCCTCAGAGATTGGCCCAAACACTGATGTGAAGCTTCAAAATTCTGGTGTTCCTGAATCTGGGACACTGAATATGTTTCCTGGCTTTATTTGTAATTGTCCAAGTATCTTAGCTATTGAGTATATTATTATTCAGGAGATTTAGTATCTCCCTGATTCCAAAATGATTCTGGGTGGCCTAGATAAAAAATAAGAATAGAAAAACAATAAAAAGGTAGTTCAACGCATTTAGAACCATACTTCTCTAACAACAATAAAATCACCAACAGGATGCCACAAACTTCCTACTCAAGCTTGGAAAAGACTTTTTTTTGCCATCAGCACGGAAGTGCTATGGATCTTTGGGTGGTAATCATTATTAAATGGCAGATACCGTGACAAAGAAGGCACGTCTCCTGAGTCCTACTAGATAACATTCTTTGATTGAAAAGACCCAACATGTACCAATTCTGCCCAATCTTTCTGTATAGGAAAGAATTATGGATAGGCGATCCCTCAAGTAACATGGTCCTAACAAATAGATAAAGAAGTTTCTTATTTAACACTAGAAAATAGGAAGTTCAGAATATAATTTTTTAAACACAACACAAATATCTAAACATGAGACTGGATCTGGGCTGCATTTACTTTTGGGCCCATTGAAGCCTTAAATTCTGGGTGAGGCAAATCCTTTAGAGAATTTTCTTGATCCATGATATCTTGAACAGGTTCATTTCTTTTCTAAAGAAACAAATCAATAAAGATACAGAGTACTGTGGTTTTGATCAGAAAAATATTTTACATTATTAACTCTTTCAGGCTTGTCTTGTAGCCATTCTATATTTTTAAGTTGCGGTATTTGATGTATTTTTATGATTTTCTTGAATCATACCAAATGAACTGAATATATTCAGAGCTTAACCACCATGTAATACGGACTTTTAAATTTGAATTCCCAAACAAAGCTGTTGGTTGGCCCCAACCAACAATGGCATAAGTGATCCCTTCCAAGAGTATGATTCTATGATTTTGTTTCAGTAGAACTTAGTTCAAAATCAATAACTGCATTATAAATTCAGCAGTTACTATCATGCATTTGATCCAGACGGTTGGAGGCAGCTCACTTAGTAATGATCTTGTTCTGCAGGCTAAGGTAGTTCAACAGTAATACAAAAAGGGAATGAATGAATGAATGTGATGAGACATCCTCATGAATGTGTAAGAATCCAGTTCTAGCTGTGACAGAGCACTTTGTGAACTTATAGATCTGAAAACTATAATACTCGTTTGGCAAGACAACTTAGAATTGAGTAGTTGGATAGTTACAAAGCTGCTATAATCCAACAAATGGAGCATAAATTCTCAAATTCATGAACGTGTCTCATCACATTCCCTTCATGACCTGAGGTGATAGGCAAGTTGATTGCGTTTTGAAGCAAGACTTGTCTAGCAACTGGAAGGATTGGAATTAGTCTGGCCTTATCTTGCCTTTGATTTAGAATGCTTTGAAACTGAGTTTTGATGCTTAATATTTCTACATTCTAGCAATAGCAGTTCTTATATATTATTAGCTTAATGTTAAATTGTAAAGCAAAATAAACAAAATTGAAAACTTTAAATTGGCTCCATGCTTCCTTGTATAATGGTGTAAATATTAATGGAACTGTAATTTCTTAAAGACTAAATCATAATGTGTATATATAATAGTACTAGGAAAAAAGATGTGGGTAATTTTCCCACTAAAGTTTATATAAACCTAATCAAGAACTAGCAAAACTAGTTGCACCTAGCTTAATGATGTCCTAGTAGATTGTGAATATGTTTTGTACAATATTTGAATCACAGTATTTAATACCTGCAGATAATTCTTATTTAACTCTTATGTTAGTACCATACCATCAGTATATAATGTGATGGTATTGTATTAACATAAGGGTTAAATAAGTGATGTTATTATAAATAGTGAAGTAATTGGAATGGACAAGCAAAGGCTATTTATACTAAAATTCCACAGTGAAACTTGATGGATAGTTAATAATTATGTCATAAAAGAAATCATTGTTCAGAATAAATTTCTGAAAGTATTCTTATGAGATGTCTGATAGATTCAGTTCCGATTGTTCCATAGAGAAAAATGCTACCAGAATAGCTGATTCTAGTTAACCTTTTCCTTGACTATTAAATCTCATATAGAAAATTAGTGGAGGGGAGGTTCAATACAATGTATCAAATAATGGGAACAGTGTTGTTCAATGTATTAGGGCTGTCAGCTATTTTGGTCTATTTCAGTTTGAGCAATTTCAAAAATGAGGTTATGTTTATTAAATATTCATTGTTTTATATCATACATTCCATTTCTATGTTGAGCTGTGTGTTCTTTAGGTGTCCAAAGTGTTTACAAACATCATTGTCATTATAATCTCTCTCTCTCTCTCTCTCTCTCTCTCTCACACACACACACACACACACACACACACACACTGGGGCAAAAAAGTATTTAGTCAGCCACTAATTGTGCAAGTTCTCCCACTTAAAAAGATGAGAGAGGCCTGTAATTGACATCATAGGTAGACCTCAACTATGAGAGAAAAAATGAGAAAACAAATCCAGACAATCACATTGTCTAATTTGGAAAGATTTTTTTTTTTGCAAATTATGGTGGAAAATAAGTATTTGGTCAATATCGAAAGTTCATCTCAATACTTTGTTATATATCCTTTGTTGGCAATGACAGAGGTCAAACGTTTTCTGTAAGTCTTCACAAGGTTGGCCCACACTGTTGCTGGTACGTTGGCCCATTCCTCCATGCAGATCTCTAGAGTAGTGATGTTGTGGGGCTGTTGCTGGGCAACACGGATTTTCAACTCCTTCCAAAGGTTTTCTATGGGGTTGAGATCTGGAGACTGGCTAGACCACTCCAGGATCTTGAAATGCTTCTTATGAAGCCACTCCTTCGTAGCCCAGGTGGTGTGTTTGGGATCATTGTCCTGCTGAAAGACTCAGCCATGTTTCATCTTCAATGCCCTTGCTGATGGAAGGAGGTTTGCACTCAAAATTTCATGGCCTCATTCATTCTTTCCTGTACACGGATCAGTCGTCCTGTTCCCTTTATAGAGAAACAGCCCCAAAGCATGATGTTGCCACCCCCATGCTTCACAGTAGGTATGATGTTCTTTTGATGCAAGTCAGCATTCTCTCTCCTCCAAACACGACAGTTGTGTTTCTACCAAACAGTTCTACTTTGGTTTCATCTGACCAAAGTGGAGTTTGGAGTGTGGCTGTTTGAGGTTGTGGACAGGTGTCTTTTATACTGCTAACAAGTTCAAACAGGTGCCATTAATACAGGTAATGAGTGGAGGACAGAGCAGCCTCTTAAAGAAGTTACAGGTTTGTGAGAGCCAGAAATCTTGCTTGTTTGTAGGTGACCAAATACTTATTTTCCAGCATAATTTGCAAAAAAATTCTTTCCAAATCACACAATGTGATTATCTGGATTTGTTTTCTCATTTTGTCTCTCATAGTTGAAGTCTACCTATTATGTCAATTACAGGCCTCTCTTATCTTTTTAAGTGGGAGAACTTGCACAATTGGTGGCTGACTAAATACTTTTTTGCCCCACTGTATATTACATATACATACATACATACATACACACATACACACACACACGCAAATATGCAGTAATGTATAAACAAATATGCGAAACTATGAATCATTTTTATAACATATACTACCATTATAGTATCGATTGTACAGCTATGAAAATATTTACTTAGTGGTTTTTCTTTCTTATGTAGACCATATTTCATCCAATTCCACTCCTGTAACCTTAATATCTGTCATTTAACCATTTGTATAATAGTTCCCATGTTATAAAATAATCCGAATCTTCTTTTCCACCTATCCATCTCTACACATCCCGAAAATTTTTTATTATATCTGGAGGGGTTTCTGGGTTTTTCCAACATTGTATATATGCAACATACGACTGCTGTTGGGATATGTAAAACCAAATATGTGTTACCCTTATAGTTTCCTGGAAGCATGCCCAACAAAAATGTCTCGGGTTTCAATCTATGTGTTGTGTTGTCATATTTTCCAGCCATATGTGTATTTTCTTACAGTATTTTTTGGCTTTGGGACATGTCCACCAAGTGGTAGTATGAGCCTAGTGTTTGATTGCATTTCCAACATTTGACAGATTTATTTTTATACATGTCCGCTAATCTTGCAGGTGAGTAGTGCCATCTATAAAACATTTTATAGAGGTTTTCTTTATATGCTGTTGACATTGAGTTTTATGATTTCTATTCCATAATTTCTGCCACCTGTCCAAATCTATTGTGCAGCCAAAATTCTTAGCCCAAATTATCAGTTTCTTTTACTTGTTCTTCCAATTTGCAAGTTAATAATAATAATAGTATATCCTCCTGATTAATTTTTGATCTGTTTCCATTAAGATCTCATCTAGCTAATTTGGTTCATTATAAAACCCATAGTCCTGCCTGTCTTTTTCATACTTGGATTGTATCTGCAACTGTGGCCACCATGATAGGTCAGTCCCTAATCTTTTTAGTTCTTGTTTTGTTTTTAGTTCTCCCTTCATTTAGGGTTAGGGTTAGGGTTAGGGTTAGGACTAAAGCGCGCTCGACGAAACCGCGTACCTGACGTCATCACAGCGCGACGAAAAAAGCACACTGTGAGCGGTAAAGCTAAAATTAACGTGTAAACCTAAACCTAACCCCCCCAAACCTAAACCTAACCCTTAACCTAAACCTAACCCTTAACCTAACGCTAAACCTAACACTAACCCTTAACCTAACCCTAACGCTTAACCCTAAACCTAACCCTAACCCTTAACCTAACCCTAACCCTTACCTTTACGTGAATCGGCTTGCTTTAAAAGCGCTTTTTAAAGCGCCCTTTTTCTCAGCGGTCGTCGTCGTCGCGCTGCTGATGACGTCAGCGACGCGCTTTAATTGGGCGCGCTTTAGTGGACCGCGGTTTTGTCGTGCCACGGGGAATACAAGCTCATGATCCAAAAGGGTCTTGACAAACTTGAACACTGAGTTCTATCCAATAAAATGAAATTTAATGTGAAAAGCAAGATTTTACACATCATTCATCACTTTAAAAAACATAAACCAGGAGGTGTGCTTCAGCTCGTACAATCCAGTAACCATTAGAGGAGAACGCTGTAACTTCTCTCAGTTAAGCTTTTGGTGACTGATTGCTATGATGCTATGATCAATTATCTTATGTCTCTTTTGTAGTACTCGTGTTTTGATCCGTGACCATAAATAAGGTAATATTATTATTATTATTATTATTATTATTATTATTATTATATCAGAATTATTATAAAAGGAGATGATGTAATCATGGCTTTTAGAATAGAAAATGATAATTAAAATAATACAATAATAATTAAAATCTACTTTTTCAAAATTTCAGTTATTGGAGTGTGGTGGTAACTTGTTCAATGCCATCTCAATTGCAGTAAAGGCAGCAGTCTTTAATACCAGGTAAACATATCTCTTCAAAAGGCAGTTTCTAGGGTATTACCTGCAAACTAATTATTAGTTTGTAGATCAGCATAGGAATAAAAGTGAATATAGGCCTGAATATTTGCATTTTTCTTTGGGTTAGTTTTTTTCTTGTACAGGGATTTTCCTTTTCATTGAACTGTTTGATGAAAGAGATTTATAAAGCAATTCTATACAAATGAGAGGGTAACTGGCAAAAAGCCAGCTATATCTCTTGATCATGGTTGCCAAACATTGATAGCATATTTTTTGTTAATTTGAAATGAAACACAAATTTATTAAATAGCAGTGTCAACTCTAAAATAAATATAATTTAGACTTTTTTTTAAGAACACATGCAACATTTCCCACAAAAAACAATACAAGTTTGGAAATTTAGCCATGCCTATGTGTGCAGGCCAGATACACCCACAGGGTATCATCTCCTCTACCTACTTTTTTCCTTTCTTCCCCCTTTTCTGTGAATTGGAGATCTTCTACCCTTGTAGAACATTTGGCTCAGCAATGTTTTCTGGTTGCAGAAACTACAACGAGCATTCAGCTCCAGCTTGATAGAATAGTACTAAACTACTTAGTCTCCTGGACTACCAGTGGGTGTTCTGGGATGATAGCCCGGCAGTCGGTGGCGGCGACAGGGTGTTCCCTGCCAAATCCTAGGAAAAGCTTTAATAAAAGCACTGGCCAACGAAATCTTGGTCAACGAAATTCTACCAACAGACTGAGTTTCGCATCTTATAATGCGAATAGTCGCCTGGTCTTACAGCCAAAACAGGTGACCCTCATCATTAATCCCATTAACAGCAATTTACCTTACTGGAGTTCAATACAGCTGGTGAGGGGTCATCTATTAAAGTTATTGGGACTAAAAGCTGATGATTTGAAGAAGGTCGAACCTTTACTCTCCCATGAATACTGCACCAGAGTGCTACTTACGGTAGTTTTGACAATTCTAAATTCCAAAACTACTGTTCAGAAGAGGATCCTGGTTAAGATCCTTTAGCATTTTGCCAAGAAGAGTATTCAAAGATATATCGATTAAGCCACTTTTGAGTAATTGACAACTTGTGAGTGGCTGATTTATTGCCTCCAAAAATCCTCAGTGGCATATATTAATGCGCCAACTTCGAATGCTATTCCAGATATTGCACCATGTATTAGCTATATATACCTACTTCTGTAAAACCCTCAGCTGGCGTTCTCTCTACAACTGGCCAAATCAGCCCCTCGCAGCATGTAACAACTTACCAGGAAGCTTCCCTTGATCTGATCAACTGGGAAGAGGTGGCCCCAAAAGAAGCGACATCAGCTCAGGGCACCCACGGTCTCTTGGTAGAAGGGTCCCAGGCCAATGTCTCTTGGATCCACCTATCTATGTGACTGATCTGTGTCAGGATGGCTTTTGGAACCAGGAGGAGGCACGGCTCTTTGGCTCCTTTAGTGCACTTCCTCAATCAGAAAGAGCCCAAATCATAAAGCGTCTGGATGGAGTTAAGTTCAAGCTTTGGAATCTATCACTCTCTGACAAGGGTTCCTTTGGACCTCAGGGAGTTTATACTGATTTACCAGGGGAAACTCCATTGGCGTTTTCTCCAAAATGTTTAATTCGTAAATCTGGAGAAGCAGGGCTAACTCAAACTCCACTTGATGATACTGCTGAATACCTTCCAGCTAAGCAACCAGACAATGCCACGAGTACAAACTGGAGTGCATTTAGAGTCTTACAACCCCATGAGTAAGGCTCGCCTCCCCTCTTTTTCCCTGCTTTTGCCTCCCAAGAGGATGACGCTGCCATCTAATGATGTATTTTTTTGGATCCGAAGGGCGCTCTGGAAAAAATTAACCACACAGAATGACTAGTAAACCCGGTTACCCCCTCCCCCTGCATACTCAAGTGCCTTTCGTGGAACATTACAGACTTGGGGCGAAGGTGTGGTACTACAGAATTTGCTAACTATATCCACTCATGCGATGTGATCCTGCTCCAGGAGACCTGGGCTTGTGATAAGATATCCTTTTCAGGGTTTATAGCCATTTCATTGGCCACTATTAGGCAATCTACGGCAGGGAGCTCTAAGGGTGGTCTGGCTTGTTTTGTCTCTACTTCTTTGAAAGTGAAGACAGTGGAACGGTTCCACCACAAAACTGCGTTCGACTAAAGCGCGCTTGACGAAACCGCGTAGGTGACGTCATCACAGCGCAACGGAAAAAGCACGCTGCGAACGCTAAAGCTAAAATTAACCCTTAAACCTAACTCCCCTAAACCTAATCCTAAACCTAACCCTAAACCTAACGCTAAACCTAACGCTAACCCTTAACCTAACCCTAAACCTAACCCTAACGCTTAACCTAACCCTAAACCTAACCCTAACCCTTACCTTAACGTGAATCGGCTTGCTTTCAAAGCGCTATTTAAAGCGCCCTTTTTTCTCCGTGGTTGCTGTTGTCGCCCTGCTGATGACGTCAGCGACGCGGTTTAATCGGGCGCGCTTTTGTTGTGCCACGCAGTGGAACTACCCCCCTGTGACTCTTTAGCTATGGCGCTTTTAATTAAGGAAGGATGCAGCAAACCGTTAGTGTTCAATGTTTATCTTCTCCTGACGAGGAGGCAAGCCGATATCAAGGCTCAGTGGGGCCCGCTGGAGAACTGTATTACTTGCATGGAAACTAAATTCCCAGCGTTGTACATCCTTATAGGGGGTGACTTTAATGCCCGTCTGGGAACTCAAGTCCCCCCAGTGATGGAAGCACTCTACCCCCAGGAAACCCTCCAGGCCGTGTTTTGGTCTGTGACTGTAAATAAAGTATACCTATATACTTAAAAAAAAATACTGTACCCAGTTTTGATCACCACATTACACCACAAAGATATTGAGACTGGAAAAAAATGCAAAGAAGAGCAACTAAGATGATTTAAGAGTCTGAAGACAAAAAACATAGGAAGAACAGTTACAGGAATTGGGTATAGCCTTCTAGAGAGAAGAAGGGCTAGGAGTGACATAGCAATAGCACTTAGGCTTATATACTACTTCACAATGCTTTACAGTCCTAAGCAGTTTACAGAGTCAGCATATTGCCCCAAACAATCTGGGTCCTCATTTTATCCACCTTGGAAGGATGAGTCAACCTTGAGCCTGTTGAGATTTGATCTGTCAAACTGCAGGCAGCCCGTGATCAGCAGAAGTAGCCTGCAGTACTGCTTTCTAACTAGTGCACCACTGCAGCTCAAATGATAGGAGCATTCCAGTATTTGCCACAAAGAAGGGTCAACTTATTTTCCAAAGCATCAGGGCAGGAGAAGTAGATGGAAATCTTAGGTTTGTTTTGTTTGTAGCTATACAGTTGTATATTTATCTCACTCAGTACATTTATATATCCAGAATTACTAAGAGTCAGTTGGTGGAAAAGAATTAAAGAAATATTTGGTGGTTGGAACAGATTGAAGGTTGATTCTCTAGCATAAACTAACATAAGATGCTCTTCAGTAACTATAACAAAATGAAGAACAGTAGCAGCTTTATATAAAAATGTGAGTCAATCCAAATTTATACATTATAACATGCTTATCCAAATATATCTTTATATTGGAATTGTCCAAATTTTAGGAACATAATTAATGTATTTAATATTTTTCTAGATCAGAATCTACACCAAATTTGGAATAATTAGGAATAACACAATATACATAAACATTATCTTTTATCAAAATTTCATTTTTAAAAACTAAAGTTTAAGTAAATTAGAAATTACAAGCAGTAGTACTATACTTCTACTAGTTTAGTTTAATAGTGTTAATGCAATAAACTGTCTACTATAAAATCACAGTAAACAGAAATGTTAAAATATCACACCTTGGTTTTTTTAAATGACATTCCAGAACCCAGATTTAAAACACTAAAATCTTCATTCAAATTTTTCAAACTTCTTTTACAGATTAAAAAAATTAACTTCTATTTTAAAATTTGAAAGAATATGCAGGAGATGCCATGCATGATTATTTAGCATCTTTCTCAATTGTTTCCCTCTGTACAGGTATTCAGAGAATTGCTTTCTGAATTAATAAAAAATCATATCCTTTTCCCCTTTGATATATATTTTTCATTTTTTTCAAGAAAACAAAGTAATATAGAATTTTACTGCATTTCATATTAGCGAATTCTGATTGTTTTCAATAGTGATACTGAAAATACGAATATTGAGGGGTTTTTATACTATCCATTTACTTCTAAAAATATTTTGCCTGGAAGTTGTTGTTTCATCAGAATATTAATTTAACATTCAGAGTTCACTGAATTTTATAATTATCTCAAAACAATCTTCAATCTCTCTTAAACTTTGTCTAAATAGCTGTGCATGTTGCCATGCAATATTTCCATCTCCGCCACTTAGTTCAGCTTCTAACATAACATTTGTTGTGTTGGAAATGTCAGGATAAATATGAAGCCTTTTATCTATGAAATGGAAACAAAAAAATCCTGTTAAAACAATGTTAATAACTATATATACATATACAGTGGGGGAAAAAACTATATATATACATACATACATACATACATACATATATATATATATATATATATATATATATATATATATATACACACACATACATATACACACACACACACACACACACACACATACAGTGGGGTAAAATTTAGTCAGCCACCAATTGTGCAAGTTCTCCCACTTAAAAAGATGAGAGAGGCCTGTAATTGACATCATAGGTGGACCTCAACTATGAGACACAAAATGAGAAAACAAATCCAGACAATCACATTGTCTGATTTGGAAAGAATTTTTTTTCAAATTATGGTGGAAAATAAGTATTTGGTCAATATCAAAAGTTCATCTTAATACTTTGTTATATATCCTTTGTAGGCAATGACAGAGGTCAAACGTTATCTGTAAGTCTTCACAAGGTTGGCACACACTGTTGCTGGTATGTTGATCCATTCCTTCATGCAGATCACCTCTAGAGCAGTGATGTTTTGGGGCTGTTGCTGGACAACACGGACTTTCAACTCCCTTCAAAGGTTTTCTATGGGGTTGAGATCTGGAGACTGGTTAGGCCACTCCAGGATTTTGAAATGCTTCTTACGAAGCCACTCCTTTGTTGCCCGGGTGGTGTGTTTGGGATCATTGTCCTGCTGAAAGACCCAGCCACGTTTCATCTTCAATGCCCTTGCTGATGGAAGGAGGTTTGCACTCAAAATCTCACGATACATGGCCCCATTCATTCTTTCCTGTACAGGGATCAGTCGTCCTGGTCCCTTTGCAGAGAAACAGCTCCAAAGTATGATGTTGCCACCCCCGTGCTTCACAGTAGGTATGGTGTTCTTTGGATGCAACTCAGCATTCTCTTTCCTCCAAACACGACGAGTTGTATTTCTACCAAACAGTTCTACTTTGGTTTCATCTGACCATATGACATTCTCCCAATCCTCTTCTGGATCATCCAAATGCTCTCTAGCAAACTTCAGACGGGCCCGGACATGTATTGGCTTAAGCAGGGAGACACGTCTGGCACTGAGGATCTGCAGGCGGCGTAGTATGTTATTGATGGTAGCCTTGGTTACGTTGGTCCCAGCTCTCTGCAGGTCATTCACTAGATCTCCCCATGTAGTTCTGGGATTTTGCTCATCATTCTTGTGATCATTTTGACCCCATGGGGTGAGATCTTGCATGGAGCCCCAGATCGAGGGAGATTATCAGTGGTCTTGTATGTCTTCCATTTTCTAATTATTGCTCCCACAGTTGATTTCTTCACACCAAGCTGCTTGCCTAGTGCAGATTCAGTCTTCCCAGCCTGGTGCAGGTCTACAATTTTGTTTCTGGTGTCCTTTGACAGCCCTTTGGTCTTCACCATAGTGGAGTTTGGAGTGTGACTGTTTGAGGTTGTGGACAGGTGTCTTTTATATTGCTACCAAGTTCAAACAGGTGCCATTAAAACAGGTATTGAGTGGAGGACAGAGCAGCTTCTTAAAGAAGTTACAGGTTTGTGAGAGCCAGAAATCTTGCTTGTTTGTAGGTGACCAAATACTTATTTTCCACCATAATTTCCAAAAAATTCTTTCCAAATCACACAATGTGATTGTCTGGATTTGTTTTCTCATTTTGTCTCTCATCTGTTTAAGTGGGAGAACTTGCACAATTGGTGGCTGACTAAATATTTTTTTGCCCCCCTGTATACACACACACGCACACACACATATACACATATACACATATATACAAATACACACGCACACACGTTTTGATAAGCTCTGCAAATTATTATACAATAATAATTGTTTAAATCATTTTCACAATTTGCTTACATAGAACAGGCAAGAAAATACCTATCAGCTTACTATCTTGTCATGTACCACATTTTTCGGAATATAAGACACACCTTTCTCCTCCCTAAAAGAGGGTGAAAATTTGGGTGCGTCTTTTACACTGAATGTAGCCCCACCCACCCATCGCCCCCAACCCTATGGCCTCTGCCTTCCAGCAATTTACCTCTTTGCAGCAAGTGGGGGGCTTGCGGAGGCTTAATAAGCTATAGCAATCCCTGCATCCTGTAACAGCTGATGATCTGGAGAAATTGCAAGTGAAACTTGCTGTTTGCTCCATGTGGCAAATTGCTGTGAGGCAGATTTTTTTTCCTTGTGCTAATCAGGCTGTTTACTGCAAGGAGGTAAGTCAACTATAAATGCCTATAGAATGTTCAAATTATTAGACTGATTTTTTAAAGACTGCTTGATTATTATTCTAGACAACTTAACAAAACGTTTTAAAAAGTGCTATTCTTTTAAATAGCAGAGAATAACTATGCTTCCAGAAAGCACATCCATTTTAACAGCATCTGAACAAGTATAGTCTGAAATATAACACTACAAACAGTGTATATTGTCTGTACTGTTTGTTGCAAGGAGGCAAATTGCTGGGAGACAGATATTTTTCCCTTGTTTTCTTCCCGAAAATCTAGATGAGTCTTATGCTCTGAAAAATATGGTATTTAAAAAGGCTTACACATTCTCTTTTCTACATTTTTTTTTGGACTCTGTAGTACATATATTACATCTGATATACATTACATATATTTGGAAACTGGCATGTGTATGGTAATACTGTTCCAAAAAATGGTTCCAGAAAATGAGTTTAACTAGTGTCCACAGTCTCTATAGCAGAAAGTAACTTAGAAAATGTAAAACACATCCTTAAAGCTGATCAAGTTGCACTAATGGACATTAATAAAAGATTTGAGGGGAAAAATCATGAAAACAGAATGGGTTGTAAGTTCTTGAGGGGAGATAAACCATAACTTCAAATGGTCACTAAGTGAACTCATAACTCAGGGATTACCTGTACTTGAAAATACTTAAGTGAATCACTGCAGTTGTTAAATTAGTAATATGGTAGTTAAGTGAATTGGCTTCCTGATTGACTTTGTCAAGTCACAAAAGAAAATCATGCGACACCCCCACCCCCCCTCAGGACACTGCAAACAAATATGAGTCAGTTGCCAAGCTTTTGAATTTTGGTCACATGACCAGGGGGATACTGCAATGATTGTGTGAAAAACAGTCATAAATCCTTTTTTCAGTGTTGTTTTAATTTTGAATGGTCACTAAATGTACTGGTATAAGTCAACAACTGCCTGTATAAAATAGCAGGGATTTTGCTATGCTTATGACCACAGATATGCTGCAGCACCCTACGCTTTTCTCGCTCCTATCTCATCCACTAGGTCCCCACAGGGTCTAGGCTTGCTTTTGGGTTTCACACACACTTTCCCAGTTCCATCACCAATTGCTCACTTTTACAGTAAATACCCTTCTGGAACCTCTACAGATTGCATTGGGGAAGAACAACAAAGTGTTCCATCCCTAAGCTGGCTCAGAGCAAGCACCCTTTTTGAGCAGGCCAGATATGCTACCTACTAATGCAACTCAGTAGCGTGGCCTAGGAATGCAACAGCCTCTCTTCTGCAATGCCTTTCTTTCTACCCCAGGCATTCTAGAAGCTCTGGGAAAGTCAACGTTTTTAGGTAAAAGCTCTTCAATTTTTGGGGGGGCACATGAGATGCTAGAAGCTGCAGGAAAGCGATGTTGGGACAAAGTTTTCCTACATTTGTTTCCATACTTGCAGTATCTAGCCTCTTTTTTTATCCCTTTGTAATCTTTTTCCCAATGCTTCTCATTAGATAAACAGACAGACAGCTGCGCAGCAGCCATGTGAGCAAGTAAGCAACATTGGCAAAGAAGAAATGTGTGCAGTTGCCTTTGTCAGTTCTGCCATTGTTATTCCCAGGACAAAAGACAGCAGTAGAAACAGCAAAAGTAACCATGTCCAGCATTGTCCTCCAATGCTTCTCACTCAAAGGCTGTGCGGTGTTCATACAAATGAGACTTACTAGTGAAGAAAAACAAGCTGCTTTTTTTAAGGACGCATTTCTCCATTCTGGATGTGAGCACAATTTTAAAGCACCCTTAATTCATTAGGGCCACTCTGAAAATAGCACTTGATTTTGGACTGCTTGTTCTTATTGTTAGTGTGATCTATGGAACATGTAGATAAATTTCTATAATAAAAGGTAAGTGAGCAATTGGTAAGCAATGGGTGACAGATTTGGGAGGAACATGTGAGATCCTGACGGGAAAAAGCAGAGTACAGGTGTTCAGGGATTGGGGGTGGCATTGGTAAGCTTCAGGCAGGGCATGCACTAGATCTCCCAGAACCCCATGGCACCTGTGCTCTGCTTAACAACACATGCATTCACTTAATGATTACATCTGCAGAGCAGGGATGAGAGTCGTTAAGTGATGCAGTTCCAACTTTTGATCATACTGGTCAAAAGGTTCCATTATGATTGTGACTCAGTCTTACCTATACTGATTAAAAAATAATTTTTGAGACTAATATGTTTCCAACAAATGCAGAATTATAAATACATATACATGCATACATACGTGCATGCACGCACGCACACACA
This sequence comes from Thamnophis elegans, assembly GCF_009769535.1. Taxonomy (NCBI): domain Eukaryota; kingdom Metazoa; phylum Chordata; class Lepidosauria; order Squamata; family Natricidae; genus Thamnophis; species Thamnophis elegans. Next base: position 48,594,515 of record NC_045558.1, read on the forward strand.
CGCAAACACACACACACATATATATATAGTAGCATGTAACTTTTGTAATAGCAACACAATCTTTTGGTTATTTAGCCAAAATTAAATCCAACTATATTCAAATACAGTGGGGCAAAAAAGTATTTAGTCAGCCACCAATTGTACAAGTTCTCCCACTTAAAAAGATAAGAGAAGCCTGTAATTGACATCATAGGTAGACCTCAACTATGAGACACAAAATGAGAAAACAAATCCAGACAATCACATTGTCTGATTTGGAAAGAATTTTTTTGCAAATTATGGTGGAAAATAAGTATTTGGTCAATATTGAAAGTTCATCTCAATACTTTGTTATATATCCTTTGTTGGCAATGACAGAGGTCAAACGTTATCTGTAAGTCTTCACAAGGTTGGCACACACTGTTGCTGGTATGTTGGCCCATTCCTCCATGCAGATCTCCTCTAGAGTAGTGATGTTTTGGGGCTGTCGCTGGGCAACACGGACTTTCAACTCCCTCCAAAAGTTTTCTATGGGGTTGAGATCTGAAGACTGGCTAGGCCACTCCAGGACCTTGAAATGCTTCTTACGAAGCCACTCCTTTGTTGCCCAGGTGGTGTGTTTGGGATCATTGTCCTGCTGAAAGACCCAGCCACGTTTCATCTTCAATGCCTTTGCTGATGGAAGGAGGTTTCCACTCAAAATCTCATGATACATGGCCCTATGCATTCTTTCCTGTAAACAGATCAGTCGTCCTGGTCCCTTTGCAGAGAAACAGCTCCAAAGTATGATGTTGCCACCCCCGTGCTTCACAGTAGGTATGGTGTTCTTTGGATGCAACTCAGCATTCTCTCTCCTCCAAACACGACGAGTTGTGTTTCTACCAAACAGTTCTACTTTGGTTTCATCTGACCATATGACATTTTCCCAATCCTCTTCTGGATCATCCAAATGCTCTCTAGCAAACTTCAGACGGGCCCAAACATGTACTGGCTTAAGCAGGGAGACACGTCTGGCACTGGAGGATCTGAGTCCCTGGCGGCGTAGTGTGTTACTAATGGTACCCTTTGTTACGTTGGTCCCAGCTCTCTGCAGGTCATTCACGAGGTCTCCCCATGTGGTTCTGGGATTTTTGCTCATTGTTCTTGTGATCATTTTGACCCCACGGGGTGAGATCTTGCGTGGAGCCCAGATCGAGGGAGATTATCAGTGGTCTTGTATGTCTTCCATTTTCGAATTATTGCTCCCACAGTTGATTTCTTCACACCAAGCTGCTTGCCTAGTGCAGATTCAGTCTTCCCAGCCTGGTGCAGGTCTACAATTTTGTTTTTGGTGTCCTTCAACAGCTCTTTGGTCTTCACCATAGTGGAGTTTGGAGTGTGACTGTATGAGGTTGTGGACAGGTGTCTTTTATATTGCTACCAAGTTCAAACAGGTGCCATTAATACAGGTAATGAGTGGAGGACAGAGCAGCTTCCTAAAGAAGTTACAGGTTTGTGAGAGCCAGAAATCTTGCTTGTTTGTAGGTGACCAAATACTTATTTTCCACCATAATTTCCAAAAAATTCTTTCCAAATCACACAATGTGATTGTCTGGATTTGTTTTTTCATTTTGTCTCTCATAGTTGAGGTCTACTTATGATATCAATTACAGGCTTCTCTCATCTTTTTAAGTGGGAGAACCTGCACAATTGTTGGCTGACTAAATACTTTTTTGCCCCACTGTATTTATAAAATATATACGAGAATCCAGCTACAAGTTGGAATCAGATTCACAAAGAGAGATACCTTCTAAACAAATTTTGTTAGAGTTGCAATATAAAACACAAAAATTTGAAGTTTTAGTCTCTGTTTTGTTAATAGCTTAACTATTTTGAAAAATGACACATTTCGCTTGTTTTCTGTTTTACTAAAAATTGATAAGCATGTATTGTTAGCATTGGATACAGTATCATCACAATCTTAATTTTTAATATTTTGCACTGGTTGTAAATAGTTATTAAATATTATATATACCTCCATTAACATCAACTGTAATGCTTCCAGAGTGCAGCGTCCACTTTACTCTTCCACTTTCAAACGTTTGGTTCGTTGTTCTAACTGAAATGTTGTCTATTTTTAGACCAACAGAGCCACATTCAACCTTCCAACAGATGTAGCCAGATGAGAAGCCTTCCTTGCGAGCTAAATAAACCTAGTTAGAATGACAAAAAGGTAAATATTAACTACTAAATTGCAGCACATTAATATTGTGATATTATACTCAACTTAGTGCATAATTTCACTGATTCCAGTGAAATATTAGTTGCTTCTTAAAAGTGCAAACCTTAGTATATTTAGTAATATAAACTACTAAATTATGTATAGTTTATTTCCTAGTACATGCTGAGCATTCATCCTATAAAAATAACTTCTAAAAAGAATTTTATATATAACTTAGTAGAATTCAGTTTTCTTATGGTTTTACAATAAAATTCATATGCAGATAGTTTTATAGCTATTTAAAGGTGGTGTGCTTTATCAAATAATATTCTACATAAGAAAATAACATTACAGATATTAAAAACCATCTGATTCTGACATACATCAATGAGGTAGATATGTGGCAAAATATATTCAGATCAAGAGTAAAAAGGTGAAC